>NC_092389.1:22785974-23095883 GCF_030028105.1 Mobula birostris
AACAGCTTAAATCTCCTGTTCTTATGTCTTGTTATTCCCTTTCAAGGTAGTTGGGGCTTGTCAGAGTCTGTGATCTACAACTGTACTCAAACTACATTCTTCACGGGCAGTGGGTTCTTGCTCTTGGAACTTGCCAAGCAGCCTGCATTTCGGGACCTCTTGGGGTTTGGGGTTTCAACGTTTTTCTGTCGTTCATTCTTTGTGTTTTTTTTTCTCTCTGTTTTGTGGATGTCTGTGAAGAGACATCCACATTTCAGGTTGTACGTATACTGTATACATTCTCTGATGGTAAATTAAACCATTGAGCCATTGAAGAAGACAGAATGTCCAGGATGGCTGTGGTCTTTAATTATATTGACTGCTTTACTGAGGCAGTGAGAAGTGCAGATAGAGTCAATGGTGGGGAGACTAGTTTCCATGATGTTCTGAACTACATCCACATCATTCTGCAGTTTCTTGCAGTCATGGGCAAAGCGGTTGCCATATCAAGCTGTGCTGCTTTGGGATAGGATGCTTTCTATGGTGCATCAATAAAGATTCGTGAGGGGTTTGTGAGAGTCAAAGTGGACATGCCAAATTCCTTTTGCCTCCTGAGGAAGTACGTCAACGTGATTGTACCAACACAGGCTCTTGGTGATGTTCACTCCTAGGAACTTGAAGCTCTCAACCCTCTTGACCACAGCAACATAGATGTAAACAATTAGTAAGGGTCAATTTTCCTCAAAATTGCAGTAAAAAATAAATCCATGTTAAAATGGACACAGATTTGAAACTTATTGGAGTTTCAGTAACTTGGCTCATTGTTGAATAAAGATCACTTGAGTGTCATACTGGAAAAAAGATAGCATGTTTGATAACTGAAGAAGAAGCTCAAGACTTCAGAAGAGTTGGATGTAGGGTGGGGGTATAAGTGTCAGGTTGATCAGCCAACAGCCAAAAAGACAAATGCCGTGGGGTTTCTCAGTAGAGGTTGAACAGTTCTAATTGTTTCTTCCTTGGTTATTTCTTGAAGAGTAGTCAAAATCCATATTACAGAAGACCTTGACATGAAGTGGTGTCAAACATGCTATAAGATTTGCAGTGTGCTATATGCCCTGCAGCTAACATAATTTTCAATCTGATCTAAAGAATGAATCAATGCCGATCCTTATCACACACGCTAGCATTTCCAGCTTCTCACGTACTAACCCTAATCACTTTGTCGACGCAGCACCAATAAGTGCAGTTGGTAGGAAGCAGACATCTCAACAGAACATTCAGCCGTTTTCCTCTTTTGAAGTCAATTTGACAGGTTGAACAAGAGCTCCCAGGTAGAAGGAATGATAAATCTATGTTCTGCTGGCAATGGCCATTGCACAGCACACAGCTGTCACCTAGGCAATAATTAATGTCTACATTACACGGGTAATTAACTCACAATATTATGCCTATTGTGCCTATCAGAAAATACTAAAGGGAATGATGCCAGATGAAAAAAATAGACTTAAATGACAGGATTGCCCAAAGTAATTTTGAGGATCTTGAAGGCCCCATGTTCGAACATGGCTCTTATCTCAATTTTTTGATCTCAGCTGGACCAGAAACTGGGACACGCCAATTAATTTCAGAGCGCCATAAAAGAGAACAGAGAAAAATTGACGGCAATTACAATTGAAATACAAATCCTGAGAGTCCCTATACTTGTGTACGGAAAAATGGCGTGCCTAATGTACAACCTCATGGTCAAAAACATTCAAAGCAAGAAGGTGATTACAATAAGGAAGGTATAGAGACCAACAGCATATAAACAGGCCACTTGCCCATCATATCACACTGACCATAAAGTGTTTTTATGCTAATTCTGCACTAATCCCATCTTGTTGTCCCCACTTTTGTCCAAAACAAATGGGAACTAATTTATCTGTGCAATCAAGGACCTTGTCCACGTGAGTTACCCTGGTGCAGTTTTATTAAACAGTGTTGAAGCAATTCAGAAACTGAATACAGAGAAGCTGCTGTGGCACTGAAACTTTGATTCCTAAGGCACCATGAACAACAGCCTCTACAATCTCGATGCCCCTGGATGAATTCCTATTTAGATTATGACTTTCTGCCAGGTATGTGGACAATGACCAGATTCCATGACCACTCCCTCAACAACTTTTTGTTCTAATCATCATTTGGAAACAGTCCAGGATTTTCATGATTCTGTGTAAGTGATGTGGTTTTATGGTAAATACATCCTACAGCATTCCTGTGTGCCTTCGTTACATACAGTATACTGCCAAGGGCAATTCTGGTTTTATTACTTATATTTTAAATCTTCCCATCTGTCTTGCTTTGTCACTTTCATCCATTCTGATGCATCCTATCAACTGCATTATATTAGGACCTTGTGTTTGCATGCATACAACCCTCACACCTCACAAAAAAAATCAGATCTGCTTATAAAAGTTGATAGCTTCTTGCTGCTTGTAACATCCATCACATAGCTCTAGGGAACACTGCCCTTCAGAAGAAAAGAATCTGGAATAGCAGTCAGATACTCTGTCAACACTGAGTTCAGCTGGCACCCAGAAAGCAACGTCTTCAGGACAGTTTGAAAAAAATATTGAAGAAGAAAAGCAAAATAAAATATATATGTCATGTTCCATTATATTTATCAAGCATCTATTCTCAACTTGGTCACCAGTGCAGTCCTGGGTCAAAGCCTGTAAGCAAATGAATATACCATATTGGAGTAGATTGAAATGGTTATAACCTCGATGGATTAAATTAGAAACAAGGAGGAAAAGGGAAATTGGATAAGAATAGAACAGCTGATTTTAATCTGAATAGACTCTATGCACTGTGTTACTGAAGTCCGATCATTACAGAGGAGCCCGCCCATAAAACTGTAAGAGTCCCATCTCATCCATCAACTCATTGCAGAAAGCTCACCAGCTTAGCTATCTGGTCTAATGCCACATTTACTGACTAATGCATTTTTTCCAGTGTTGCTCCTCAGCTTACTTTTGGCCACTTCGCACTAAACCAATCAAACTTTTAAATTATCTACTCAGGAAGCTGAACCAGTCCGTGGTTATCTAATGGAATTGGTGCTGCCGTGCACAATGTTGCTTTCAGTGCTCATCAGTTCTTTCATCCACAACTAAAAACAGTGTCAGCTGAAGCTAGAGTATCTTTGAAATAAGTGTAATCACAACACAGGCACAAAAATACTCTCCTGTCAATAAACACTTGAGTGTAGAATCTTGTTCTGATTTGATCATTAATTAATTGTGGCTGATTATTTAAATACGCACCCCTAGATTGCACAGAAATATTTATCTTATTAAATTCCATGGTTTGATAACCAGTTCTCACACTGTTATCTGATCTCAACTGGAATTGTTCTTTGACTCCTCCATAGAGAGAGTTAAGTGCACCAGGTTCCTGGGAGTGCACATCACGACCTCACCTGGTCCTTTAGTATCACCTCCCTGAACCAGGAGGCACAGCGATGTCTCCAGTTCCTTTGAAGATTGAGGCAAGCAAAGCTCCTCCCCCCACCCCCATCTTAACTGCGTTTTCCAGGAGCACCATTGAGAGCATCCTGCCAGGTTGCATCTCCGTCTGGTATGGGAGCAGCCGAGCATCAGACCAGAAGTCCCATCAGACTGTGAGAACAGCTGAGAGGATCATGGGGGACTCCTTACCATCCATCGGTGACTTTTCTCAAGAGTGCTCCATACACAGGGCCTTTATTATTAATAATTATCCCGCAAATCCATCCAACATCTTCTTTGGCTCTCTACTATCAGGCAGAAGACTTGGATGCATCAAAACAAGAATGGTCAGGATGAGAATCAGTTTCTTCCCTCAGGCCATTAGGCTTCTGAATTCCCTGTAGCATCGCATTTGAACTGTCACTGGTTAATCTGTTCTGTATCTTCCAGTATTTAATTTATGCACTTTAGTTTGTTTATTTATATGTAATCCATCTGTAGATTTCACAAGTTATTGTGTGTTATGTATACTGCAGTGCTTTACACCCTGGTTCGGAGAAACTTTGTTTCGTTTGACATATACATGTATAAAGTTAAATGCCAAAAGACATGACTTGGTTGCTTCATTTGGACTTGATCTCCAAAAATATAGAAGCAGGATTCCACTGGAATGTGATGGGTTTGAAATGTGAGATCATCAGAGATATATTTGACCTACTAAGCATTTTGGCCATCCTCTGATATCATCTTCGGCAGATTCCTATTTCACATGAGTAGTCAATACGCAAAGTTAATGTCATTGAATCTAATTGTACAATATTAACATCAGGCTCAGTCATAAGCCAAGTATAAACAAGTGAAAAATCCTTATTCACCGGTTAGCTCACAACAGAGTGGCTATCTGACCACTGAGAAATAGAAAGACACATTTATGTAATATATTTACATGCACATCAATGAGTTATGTGGTCAGAGGACACACTGATGTATGTCAAAAGTCAAAAGATGAGCTTTATATGTACATTGAACAATCGAAACATACAGTGAAATGCATTGTTTGCATCAACGACCAACACAATGCATGTGTCATCAGGCTTCCGGTGCAAACATAACATGCCCACAACTTAATAACTCCAACCCATGCATCTTTGGAATGTGGGGGGGGGAGCGGAGGTGGGGTGAAGCGAAGCACCCAGAAGAAACCCATGCAAACTTGGGAAGAACACACAAACTCCTTGCAGCAGCAGGAATTGAAAATTAATCGCTGGTGCTATAAAACATTGCGATAAACCACTATATATACATAAGCAGCATGCATCATTTATTTCTTGCTCTGAAAGTGGAATTAAGTTAATACTTTCTTGTGTCCTGTGAAGCTTATTATATGTACAAGGTGGAAGCAATCCATCACTGTGCAAGGTCCACCTTAGGAGAGGTGATAAGAGCATTCAAGAGCACCAGGAACAGGTCACTGTCGCTAATTTTTTACAGAGTTCCATAAGACTATAAGACATAAGAGCAGAATTAGGCCATCTGGCCCATCAAATCTGCTCCGCCATTCAATCATGGCTGATCCTTTTGCTTTCTCCTCCTTAACCCCAGGTCTCGGCCTTCTCCCTGTAACCTTTGATGCCATGTCCAATCTAGAACCTATCAATCTCTGCCTTAAATTCACCCAACGACCTGGCCTCCACAGCTGCATGTGGCAACAAATTCCACAAATTTACCACCCTTTGGCTAAAGAAATTTCTCTGCAGCTCTGTTTTGAAAGGGCACCCCTCTAACCTGAGGCTGTGCCCTCTTGTCCTAAACTCCCCCACCAAGGGAAACATCATTTCCACATCTACTCTGTCTAGGTCTTTCAACATTCGAAAGGTTTCAATGAGATCTCCCGTCGTCCTTCTGAATTCCAGTGAGTACAGACCCAGAACCATCAAACGTTCCTCGTATGATAACCCATTCATTCCTGGATTTATCCTTGTGAACCGCCTCTGGACACTCTCCAATGTCAGCACATCTTTTCTCATATGAGGAGCCCAAAATTGTTCACAATACTTAAAGTGAGGCCTCACCAGTGCCTTATAAGGCCTCAGCATCACATCCTTGCTCTTTTATTCTAGACCTCTCGAAATCATTGCTAACATGGCATTTGCCTTCCTCACAACCAATTCGATCTGCAAGTTAACCTTTAGGGTGTTCTGCACAAGGACTCCCAAGACCCTCTGCATCTCTGATTCCTGAATTTTCTTCCCTGTTAGAAAATAGTCTGCACATTTATTTCTACAACCAAAGTGCATGACCATGCATTTTCCAACATTGTACTTCATTTGCCACTTTTTTGCCCATTTTCCTAATCTGTCTAAGTCCTTCTGCATCCTACCTGTTTCCTCAACACTACCTGCCCCTCCACCAATCTTTGTATCAACTGGAAACTTGGCAACAAAGCCATCTATGCCATCATTTAAACCAGTTATATACAGCATAAAAAGAAGTGGTCCCAACACCGACCCTAGGGGAAAACCACTAGTCACTGGCAGCCAACCAGAAAAGGATCCTTTTATTCCTACTCGCTGCCTTCTACCAATCAGCCAATGTTCTAACTATGCTAGTAATTTTCCTGTAATACCATGGGCTCTTAACTTGGTAAGCAGCCTCATATGTGGCACCTTGTCAAAGGCCTTCTGAAAGTCCAAATATACAACATCCACTGCATCCCCTTTATCTATCCTACTTGGAATCTCTTCAAAGAATTCCAACAGGTTCGTCAGGCAGGATTTTCTCTGAAGGAACCATGCTGACTTCGTACTATCTCGTCCTGTGTCACCAAGTACTCCATCACTTCATCCTTAACAATTGACTCTAACATCTTCCCTGCCACTGAGGTCAGGCTAACTGGTCTATAATTTCCTTTCTGCTGCCTTCCTCCTTTCTTAATGAGTGGAGTGATATTTGCAATTTTCCAGTTTTTTGGCACCATGCCAAAGTCCAATGATTTTTGAAAGATCATTTCTAATGCCACCACAATCTCTAACGATACCTCTTTCAGAACCCCAGGGTGCAGTTCATCTGGTCCAGGTGACTTATGTACCCTTTGGTCTTTCAGCTTTTTGAGCACCTTCTCTCTTGTAATAGTAACTGCAACATCAGGCATATTGCTAGTGCCTTCCACAGTGAAGACTGATGCAAAATACTCATTTAGTTGATCAGCCATCTCCTTGTCCCCTGTTATTATTTTGCCTGCCTCATTTTCTAGCAGCCCTATATCCACTCTCATTTCTCTTTTATTGTTAACATACTTGAAAAAACTTTTACTAACCACTTTGATATTATTTGCTAGCTTGCTTTCAAATTTCATCTTTTCCCTTCAAATGATTTTTTTAATTGCTCTCTGCAGGTTTTTAAAAAACTTCCCAGTCCACTATCTTCCCACTAATTTTTGCTTTGTTGTATTTCCTTTCTTTTGCTTTTACAATAGCTTTGACTTCCCTTGTCAGCCATGGTTGTACTATTTTAACATTTGAGTATTTCGTAATTTTTGAAATACACACGTCCTGCATATTCCTCATTTTCCCCAGAAACAGCCATTGCTGCTTTGCTGACAACCCTGCCAGTAGCTCCTTCCAATTTTCTTTGGCCAGCTCCTCTCTCTGTAATTTCCCTTACTCCACTGAATTACTGCTGCATCAGACTTTACTTTCTCCCTATCATATTTCAAGCTGAACTCAATCATATTGTGAACACTAAGGGTTAACCTTAAGGTTGTGGAGTTGTTCTGAACTTGTGGCCTCTGGAAACTCTCTGACTGTAAGCAAAATCAGAAGAAATTATTCCTCCCCATCTTCCTGTGTTTACCTTAAAGTTCCATTATCTCTTAATATACAGTAGCTGCATGTAGCATTTGAATAAAATATTCAATCTACACTCTGCAACATCTGTAAGATTGACCACGTCTTTTTGTGTTTTCCTTGGAGAATCTGATACTCTGTGCACTGATGTTGCATTTAGTGTGCGGATGACACGAAGCTGGGCGGCAGTGTTAGCTGTGAGGAGGATGCTAAGAGGATGCAGGGTGACTTGGATAGGTTAGGTGAGTGGGAAAATTCATGGCAGATGCAATTTAATGTGAATAAATGTGAGGTTATCCACTTTGATGGCAAAAATAGGAAAACAGATTATTATCTGAATGGTGGCCGATTAGGAAAAGGGGAGGTGCAACAAGACCTGGGTGTCATTGTACACCAGTCATTGAAAGTGGGCATGCAGGTACAGCAGGCGGTGAAAAAGGCGAATGGTATGCTGGCACTTATAGCAAGAGGATTTGAGTACAGGAGCAGGGAGGTACTACTGCAGTTGTACAAGGCCTTGGTGAAACCACACCTGGAGTATTGTGCACAGTTTTGGTCCCCTAATCTGAGGAAAGGCATTCTTGCCATAGAGGGAGTACAAAGAAGGTTCACCAGATTGATTCCTGGGATGGCAGGACTTTCATATGATGAAAGATTGGATCGACTAGGCTTATACTCTCTGGAATTTAGAAGATTGAGGGGGGATCTTATAGAAACGTATAAAATCCTAAAGGGATTGGACAGGCTAGATGCAGGAAGATTGTTCCCGATGTTGGTGAAGTCCAGAAGGAGGGGTCACAGTCTGAGGATAAAGGGGAAGCCTTTTAGGACCGAGATGAGGAAAAAACTTCTTCACACAGAGAGTGGTGAATCTGTGGAATTCTCTGCCACAGGAAACAGTTGAGGCCAGTTCATTGGCTATATTTAAGAGGGAGTTAGATATGGCCCTTGTGGCTAAAGGGATCAGGGGGTATGGAGGGAAGGCTGGTGCAGGGTTCTGAGTTGGATGATCAGCCATGATCGTACTGAATGGCGGTGCAGGCTCGAAGGGCCAAATGGCCTACTCCTGCACCTATTTTCTATGTTTCTATGTTTTTATTTAAGTCTATACTCATCTTTATTTTACAAATTGCTCCATGTTCTTTCTTCTGACATTAAGAAAATGTTAAACTCTAAAAAGAAGAGATGTGTGGAGGATCACTGCTAGTAACCTCCATGTTTCATTGCTTATTCTTTACTTGCTCACTGCTTTGATGACTAAGTCTCCACCCTCAGTCAAAATTGCTTCTCTGTCCTTCGCACTCAGAAAGACTGCCCTGTGCTCAATTGCATATGAAAACAGTGAGGTATTAACAGCTCTGCTGGAATAAAATGGGTCCTGAGTGGTATCATAAAGTATTATGCAAGAAGTTAGCCATCTGATTTTTTTTATGAAACAAGAGTTAGATACAAATTAAAAATTAAAAGCTGTTCATGCTGGAAGATGGAATAAAAAGAGAAAATACTGGAGATACCGGAATTACTCAGCACATCAATCAGCGACCGAGGAAAGAAGAACAGTTAATGTTTTAGGTTGAAGACTCTTCAGGAATTTCATCGGTCACATTGATTTCCCAGAGTTGTCTCAGGTCTCTCAAAATGAAGTCCCTTCATGGCCTCTACAGCATAAAACTAACCTGCTACTTTTTTTACTCTTTATCAGTCCTCATTGTGAAAATTGAACTTCTGTTTAATTTAAATACAAAGTCAGCAGTAAACACATCCCTCCCTCAATTTATGGACTTTATCTTTACTGCTAGTCAGACAATGAAATCTGCTACAGTTATATGTAGATTCTGGCCATCATAACCTGCCATAATTGCATCTTTTGCAAGACTTATCCAAAATAAATCTTGGGACTACCTGCGTTCTTTGGCTGAAGACAGATGACTTAAATGTTGCTATAAAGAACAGTCTGTAGATGTATGAATCTGCATCTCCAATGAACTTCTGTCGACAATGAGTTTGGCCTTAAAGTCCCATTATCCATGACGTCCAGTTACCCCATGTGCAATTAACCTGGTAAACTGTACATCTTTGGAACGTGGGAGGAAACTGGAGCATCTAGAGGAAATCCATGCCTGCATTCCCAGGGAGAGTATACAAACTCCTTGCAGACAACGGCGAAATTGAATGCAGGTTGCTGGCACTGTAATAGCATTACACTGACCGCTGCACTATATTGTCACCCCACTGTTACAGAATATTTATAAACTGCTCATTTCAGGAGTGAGTGTAATGTTTGAGACAAGTCAAATAGAGTGGCAGCAATGGCTAATACAAGAGGACATACTTTTCAAGTGATTGGAGGAATGTATTGGGGGGGATGTTTTCACATTTAGGTTTTTACACAGAGAGAAAGTGCTGCGAATGGTGATGGTAGAGGCAGATGCCTTGGGGACATTTAAGGAACTCTTAGATAGGTACATGGATTGAGAAAAATGGAGGGCTATGTGCAAGTGAAGGGTTAGATTAATTTTGGAGTACACTCAGTGGCACTTGTGAGCACGTGGCCAAGTGGTTAAGGCACTGGACTAGCGACCTGAAGGTCGTGAGTTCAATCCCCAGCCGAGGCAACATGTTGTGTCCTTGAGCAAGGCACTTAATCACACATTGCTCTGCGACAACACTGGTGCCAAGCTGTATGGGTCCTAATGCCCTTCCCTTGGACAGCATTGGTGTCATGGAGAGGGGAGACTTGCAGTATGGGCAACTGCTGGTCTTCCATACAACCTTGCCTAGGCCTGCGCCCTGGAGAGTGAAGACTTTCCAGGCGCAGATCCATGGTCTCGCAAGACTAATGGATGCCTTATATACACTCAGTGGGCACTTTATTAGGAACCTCTTGTACCTAATAAAGTGGTCACTGAGTGTATGTTGATGGTCTTCTGCTGCTGCCCTTTCACTTCAATGTTTGACATGTAGTGCGTTCAGACACACTACTTCTGCACACCGCTGTTGTAATGCCTGGTTATTTGAGTCACTGTCACCTTCCTGTCAGCTTGAACCAGCCTGGCCATTCTCCTCAGAATTGCCACTAGATTTTTGTTTGGTTTCTCGCAGCATTCTCTGTGAACTCCAGGGCAGGGGTTCACGACCTTTTTTAATGCCATGGGCCTCTATCGTTAACCAAGGGGCCCGTGGACCCCAGGATGGGAACGCCTGCTCTGGAGACTGTTGGGTGTGAAAATGCCAGAAGATCAGCGGTTTCTGAAATACTCAAGCCACCCCACCTGGCACAATCAATCATTGCACGGTCAAAGTCTCATAGATCATATTTCTTGCCCATTCTGATGTTTGGACTGAACCCCTTTATCATGTTTGCATGCTTTTATGCTTTGAGTTGCTGCCACATGATTGGCTGATTATACATTTGCATTAATAAGCAGGTGTACCTAAAAAGTGGTCACTGGGTGTAAGTTAAAAAGTCAGCACAACATTGTGAGCTGAGGGGCCTGTACTGTTCTGTCTTTTCTATGTTCTGAATTTCCAATTAAGATAGTGAAGCTGTCACCAGGGTCAGATGTGGCCCGAGTGCGGAGTGAGAGACATTGAAGCAGTTCGATAGTTCACAGACTTTAATGCGAAAAATGTTAAAGGGAAAAGAAAACAATAAACACTAGGCCAAACAGGGCCATTAGCTAAAACTCTCAAATGGAAAACGAAGCCTACACTGCAGCTGAAAAGAACAACTAAGAATAAAACGAATACCACTAGTGCTCAGAGCCAGTTGACTCGACAGTTTAATTTCTCAGGCAAGATGGAATGCAAGCAGTGAAGCGTTGCTGTGTCCAAGTCTCAACAAATACTACGACGGAATGAATGGAGTTAAATACTATCACAGTGAAATAATAATTAGCTGACACGTGCATATTCACGAGCGCAATTGCCGTATCTACTGCGCTGCCGAATCTGTGGTTGTGACAGAAACCAATTAAAGAAGCCAATCAACTACTGAACCTGTCATGATCCTGTATAACAATGAAAAGTGTTTGACCATATTTTCCACTGAGATGTTGATTTATGAATTATGTGATAAGCCATGAATTTAGAGCACGTGGTGACATCATCACATCTGCAATAAATATTTGATACAAGTATTAAGTATAGAGAACTCCTTGTTGTTAGAGTAGAAAAAGTGCCCCTGTTTTAACCCCTTGTGTCTATAATTGTTACATTAAGAACTTGCTATCTCACCAGTGGTCTCCAAGGTCTACTCTTAGAAGCATTCCCTGGTTGGGGAGGAGGAGTGCGATAGGAGAGAACAGAAGGCCATGGAAGAAAGAAAAGGGGGGAAGAACTACCAGAGGGAGGTGATGGGCAGACAAGGAGATAAGGTGAGAGAGGGAAAAGAGGATGGGAAATGGTGAAGGAGGGGTGTGGGGATTACGAGAAGTTTGAGAAATTGATGTTCCTGCCATCATCCCCCTTCTCTAGCCCTGTATCTCTTTCACCAATCAACTTCCCAGCTCTTTACTTCACCCCTCCCCCCTCCTGTTTTCACATGTCACCTTGTGTTTCTCCCTCCCCTCCACCCTCTCCCACCTTTTAAATCTACTCCTTATCTTTTACTCTCCAGTCCTGCCGAAGGGTCTCGGCCCAAAATGTCGACTGTACTTTTTTTCCATAAATGCTGCCTGGCCTGCTGATTTCCTCCAGCATTTTGTGTGAGTTGCTTGGGTTTCCAGCATCTGCAGATTTTCTCTTTTTTGTGATCATACTTTTGATATTTTTCAAGGAAAGGTCTTGGCTGATTCTTCACAATTCAAGAACACATAAGGTTACAACAGTTACTACCCCACAACCATCAGGCCCTTTAAGAAAAGGGGATAACTACACTCATCTGCCCATCCATTGAGATGTTCCAACAACCAGTGATCTCACTTTAGGGAATCTTTATCTTGTTATCTCATATTGTTGTTGTTCCTTTTCATGTCTTGTGGCACACTGGGTCGCATTTTTGCCATTTCCATAGCATATGACTATTTTTTACAAGGCCAAGTCGCTAGCTCGACACTCAACCCAGCACGGATGGAAAACATGCAAGAATTTGACTAGATTCAAACTCGGAAGCATTTGTCTCGAAGTCCCGTGCTGATGCCACTATACCACTGGCTGGCTCATGTTCTCGTTAGTTATTGCTGTTTATTTATATTTGCATTTGCATAGTTTGTTGTCTTAGAAACATAGACATAGAAACATAGAAAATAGGTGCAGGAGTAGGCCATTCGGCCCTTCGAGCCTGCATCGCCATTTATTATGATCATGGCTGATCATCCAACTCAGAACACCGCCCAGCCTTCCCTCCATTCCCTCTGACCCCCGTAGCCACAAGGGCCATATCTTCTGCACTCTGGTTGATCTTTCATTGATCCTGTTATAGTTACTATTCTTTAGATCTGCTTGCAGGAAAATGAATCTCAGGGTTGTACATGATGACATATATGTACTTTGATAATAAATTTAACTTTTAACTTTGAACACACAGGAGAAATACAGATTTCTTGATAGGGAATGAAGTCAACCATAAATTATCACCATTGTTAAACAAACAAATTGGATGAAAATATATGTCATTTTCCTATACTGTAAATTTAATCTTTGAGAAATGCATTCAATTTACGTTGTTGAGCATTGGATTAATTTGGCAAGGAAAAGACATAGATGTGTCATGAGGGCTTTGTTGAAGATATTTTGAAATGGGAGCCCAAACAAATTGGTGGTAATTAATGTTTCGATGGAGATTGATGGTTTTTTAAAATGCTCTCTATTATATTTTATATACTTGTGTTCTTGGTTTTCTCCTTTTGTTTTCCTACAGGTGGGAGGAAGTATTTCAGATCAGAGGATCAAGAAAGATCCTTGTGTGTAAGATAGAACCGCTATAGCCTCAGGGCAAACAACATCTCCGATGGAAATTTCTGAAGCTAGAGCCAAAACAGATAGCTATCTTTATAAAAGACCACAATGTGAGGTCAAGATTATTATTGGTAGGAAATAATATTGCTATGCACTCTTGCTTCCACCTTTTCAAGGGGCCTCTATTTGACCCCAAAAGCACATTCCCATCTGTCTTCTAACCCTCATCCCATGCCTTTTTCCTTCTGAAATCTTTCAGGTCATTGGGGTCCCCTGCAAGAGCAGTGCTGTGCACAGCAGCAAACACAAGGAAAAACTTCCAATTAATCAAAGTCATTGGCAGGGAGAGAAAGCAAAATCCGCCTATGGTCTTCTTTCATTTAAGGGTGACCTTTAATCACAAGCCTGCTAGTGTCCTCATATTTATTCAGAAGGGTGGTGGGGGAAGGGAAGACTTTGCACTGTATAATTAAAGCAGTCTGAACACCAACGGCTGGATGTGGATGTGGAAACTCCAAGCTACAGCTTTGCAATTAATCACTCAGAATTTAACTGCTGCCCTTGATTAATTATAGCTAAAAGCAGTAATCACAGCAGCTCAGTCTTGATAATAAGAACTTAGGGTGTCTTCCAGAACCTTCCATCTTCCAACCACTACTTTCATCACATAAATCACCCTAAAGACTTAAATTAGAGATAAATACAGCTCAGCTAGATTGGCGGATATTGTGACCCAGATTCCTGGAGGGAATATCCATCCTTTGATTCCTAGGACTGAAATGACTGGCAGTGGAAGCTTTTTGCAGAACAATAATGTGTGTCATTACTGGACACTTTAATGCAGACAAGTGGCGACTCAAGAAAGATTCAGATCAAAAGGATAGGAGGAATAGGAGAAAATCACATTACTATAAGGGCTAAGGAGTTTCAACTGGATGTACAATGGATCAGTGAGCCACTTTGTAGACTCAGAAGTGGGGATGAAGACCAACCAAAGGCAATCCTTCTCCAACTATGCCTCACCTAGATGTGCCAAAGAACTAAATGCAATTTTTTTCCCACTTACTTTACAAAATGGTTTACTGTCAGGAAGGCAGGTGGACAGAGAGATCAGAAACAAAAGCAGGAGCATTAGAGTACCCACTGAGTGATAGTCTGAAGAAGGAGGTGGGGAGAGAGTGAATAAAGAGTTCATCATTAAGATACCTTGTCACTGTTGAGTGGACTGCTGATACATTATACTTTGCCTGAAGGGTGGAAGTCAGAACAAGAGAGAACTGCAGCAGTAAATGGATGTTTTTCACACCAGAAAAACTCTTTTGCCTTAGGTCCATTGGAAATAGAGTGCAGAGATGGCATCACGTGGTTCTATTATACTGGTCTCAAAGTATCTTCCATTACTATTGTGGACTACAGGTCTGGGTTAATGGGTTTCTCAATATTTATGGAGGCTAAATAGCTCATTACTTGCTTGAAGAGTATTAAAATATTACCTCACCATTGAAGGTGGATTGTGCTAATTTTTCACTGCTGCTTACACAAGCACATTTTTAGCAACTTGCATCTGAGGTAACACATTGGTATAATATGAGTTGTTCTGCACATTTTTGAAACAGATAAATAGGAATTGATGTTAGGCTTTGATGTTAACTCTAGAAAGTCGTCTGTATCCAAACTGTGTACTCCTCACCACACTTCAGTGTAAAAGTTAATACTACTAATTTATGTATGGCTGTTATTTAACATTAAATAGACAGTTTAGGCTGTTTAAGATTTTTATCTATTCTTCTTACTTCTCTTCTAATATTGTATATCAGTGAACTTGTAATGCTACTGTGACACTGTGATTTCCTTTGGGATCAATAAAGTATCTATCTATCTATCTAAAAAAGTGTTACAAATTAGTCCAAAACATTAAGAATTATATAAATCTAGGTAGTTTAGCAATTTCAATAATTTACCTCTGTGGTGTTCCACAGACTATCTTATTTTAGAGGAATAATTTGCATTTACATTGTGTTCTGTGGATCTGAGATTTTCATTAAAAGAATGGCAAGGGTGCTCTTCAGAAGATTAATACTTTGCCAAAGGGAGTGGTTAAAAATTGAACCTTCTGAAGCAATGTTGGGTTAGACCAAAAATGCAGAATCTCTACAACGCAACAGGAATCTATTTTGCAGTTGTAATGAAAAGAGATGAAAGGAGAACTTCAAATCTACAACTTTTGACATGAAATTAAAGTACGGTGAGGTCATTAGCAATTCTGTTGTGAAATGGACAAGCCACACATTACATTACAATTATTGGAGTTTTTTTTTAAACTGTGCTTTCCAAGATAGGATTATTTGTGGATTGATTGATTAATAAAAGGCTCTAAACAAAGTTACTTAGTATCCCATGCTGATGCCTGAGAGATGCTGTCAGATAGCAACTTTGATGAAAAGATAATGTTATACACAAAAGAGCTACATCCATCCCAATTGTCTCACGTTGTACTTTGTCATAGCAATATAAAACAGCATCAGATTGGAGCCAGTGGAAAGAAAATGTATTGTCCATATGAATTGCATTGCCAATCACCTAGAACAGCCTTGGAAATTCAAAACAGTTGTCTTTTACAGACACCAATGTACAGTACAAGTTATAATGCAAGTGCAGCCAAAGTTGATCAATGATTTAATTAAACTTCATTTCATTAAACTTTGGCATGTCACCAAAGACTCTAACATATTTCCACAGATTTACGTGGAGAGCACTCTCAGTGGTTGCATTACTACATGGTGTGGAGGCTCCACTGCACAGGATCAAAAAAAACCACAGAGGGTTGTAGACTCAGCCATCCCCATCATGGGCACCAGCCTCCCCACCATTGTGGACACCTCCAAAAGCTGGTGCCTCAGGAAGGTGGTATCCATCATTCAGGATCCTTGCCATCCAGGACATGCCCTCTTTTCATTACCTCCTTCAGGAAAGAGGTGTAGAAGCCTGAAGACACAAACTCAACATTTTAGGAACAGCTTCTTCCCCTCCACCATCAAATTTCTGAATGGTCCATGAACCCATGAAGACTACCTCACTCTCTGGTTTTCTTTTTGTGCTATTAATACTTACCATTTTAACCTATAGTAATTTTTAAATGTATTCCACTGTACTGCTGCCACAAAACAACAGATTTCACAACATATGTCAGTGATTATAAACCTGATACTGATTGCTTGAAACTTCTGATACAGGGGTGGTGAATTGCACGTTGGCAAATAGCATCTAAAAGTTTCTCTCGCATGCCATGGTAAATTTGAGCAGAGATAATAATTGAGTAATGGTTACTATCAATAATTATGGATTTGTTTAAGGAAAAAGGATGAATCAATAAGCTAAAGTACCTGGCCCTCTGACCTCCCTCTGCAACTGGATCCTTGACTTCCTAACCGGAAGACCACAATCTGTGCTGATTGCTAATAATATCTCCTCCTCGCTGACGATCAACACCGGCACACCTCAGGGGTATGTGCCTAGCCCACTGCTCTACTCCCTCTATACCCATGACTGTGAGGCTAGGTATTGTTCAAATTCCATCTATAAATTTGTTGATGATACAACCATTGTTGGTAGGATCTCAGATGGAGATGAGAGGACATACAGGAGCGAGATATATCAGCTAGTGGAGTGGTGTCACAGCAACAACTTGGCACTCAACATCAGTAAGACAAAAGAGTTGATTGTGGACTTCAGGAAGGGTAAGATGAAGGAACACATACCAATCCTCATAGAGAGATCAGAAGTGGAGAGATTGAGCAATTTCAAGTTCCTGGTCGTCAAGATCTCTAAGGATCTAACCTGGTCCCATTATGCAGTATCAATGCAGTTATAAAGAAGGCAAGACAGCAGCTACATTTCATTAGGAGTTTGAAGAGATTTGTTTTGTCCCCTAAAACATTTCAAAACATCTATAGATGTACCGTGGAGAGCATTCTGACAGGCTGTATCACTGTCTGGTATGGGGTGGGGGGTGGGGGGGCGCTACTGCATAGGACCAAAAGAAGCTACAGAAAGTTGTAAAATTAGTCAGCTCCATCTTGGGTACTAGCCCAGGGAATACCCTCTTCTCATTGTTGTCATCAGGAAGGAGGTACAGAAGCCTGAAGACACACACTCAGTGATTTAGGAACAGCTTCTTCCTCTCTGCCATCCGATTCCTAAATGGACATTGAACCCATGAACACTACCTCACTTTTTAAAAAATTATATTACTTCTGTTTTTGCACCATTTTTAATCTATTCAATACACATTTATATACTTACTGTAATTGATTTACTTTTCTTACTTTCTACATTATGTATTGCATTGAACTGCTGCTGCTAAGTTAACCAATTTCACGACACATGCCAGTGATAATAAATCTGATTTTGACTCCTATTGCTTGTTTACGTGTATTTACCGTTTTACTGTTAATAAAAATATAACAGAGATTGAAATAAATGTAGTGTTCAGAAAACTGTTCAACAATTGTTAATATTTATCTTAAAAATATTTTAAAATTCCATTATTTCTGAATAGTATTGCTATTTTGCTTCATATATAACATAAGAAATGTAACCATGAAATTATAAGCTTTGGTGCATCTTCATAAAAGATCAAGGAAAGTAAAATAAACACACTTTACTCTCAGTGAGACTTCTGTTGCTGTACTGACAATAACAAATATTTTATATCTAGCTTGTATTTGGTTGTTTTGAGAGCTATGCACATAGCACTAATTTCTTCAGTAAGTCTACTATATCAAGGGTTCCCAACCTGGGGTCCACAGACCCCTCGGTTAATGGTAGGGGTCCATGGCATAAAAAGATTGGGAACTCCTGTTCTATATTTAGATATGATCAAATTCATCACTGATGCTGTCTACAAGAAGGGTCAGAGCCGTCTCTATTTCCTGAGGAGAATGAGGTCTTTTAACATCTGCTGGACGATGCTGAGGATGTTCTACGAGTCTGTGGTGGCTAATGTTATCATGTTTGCTGTTGTGTGCTGGGGCAGCAGGCTGAGGGTAGCAGACACCAACAGAATCAACAAACTCATTCGTAAGGCCAGTGATGTTGTGGGGATGGAACTGGACTCTCTCACGGTGGTGTCTGAAAAGAGGATGCTGTCTAAGTTGCATGCCATCTTGGTCAATGTCTCCCATCCACTACATAATGTACTGGGTGGGCACAGGAGTACATTCAGCCAGAGACTCATTCCTCCAAGATGCAGCACAGAGCGTCACAGGAAGTCATTCCTGCCTGTGGCCATTAAACTTTACAACTCCTCCCTTGGAGGGTCAGACACCCTGAGCCGATAGGCTGGTCCTGGATTTATTTCATAATTTACTGGCATAATTTACATATTACTATTTAACTATTTATGGTTCTATTACTATTTAATTAGTTATGGTGCAACTGTAACGAAAACCAATTTCCCCTGGGATCAATAAGGTATGGCTATGACTATGACTATGACTATGACTAAAAGCAATGACTCACATCAATATGCCAATGGAAATGCAATTAATATTGCCATTGCAAGATTTTTTTCAGACAGTCAACAGTTGCAGGGATGGAATTTCTGAGTTTTAGAACCTTATTGTCTGGATTTTTACGCTTTGATCCAGTCCCTAATTGATCTCGTTGAAAAGGATAAACACAATTTTAAAACACCTCACCAATAAGCTTAAATAACAGTTTTCCTAATATAAGTAAAATATGTTCTTTGCAAAAATATCCATGGAGGCACTAAACCATATACAGTATTTAGGATTATTATTATAATACCCAGTGTTAACTCACAAGCAACAGAAGGAAAAGTATAAGCAGAGCAAAGTCATTACCAACTGGCCCAAAACTGTTTGCCAGCCATATACTTACAGTATTTACACCAGGTCTGCAAGAATTTCAGATGTATCATCTAGCATCATGTCTTTTTGCAATCGTCTACCTGATGCCAAAGTAGCGTGAGATATTTTCCTGTGAAAACATCTCACTGCTTTGGGTTGTAAAAAAATCATTTGCTGCTTCATTTGGCAGTAAAATAATCATTACTTATCTTCTTATTATGGGTGGGGTTTAAAGAATCAAGGGCTGGCACTGTATGCCACGTGTCAGCAAAGGTTTTGCACAGGCCATCTTGGGCATAAGTTTGCGCCACTGTTTATTTAATAATAAAGTGTTGCAATTTGTTATAAAATATTAAATACCCATTGAGTCTATTAACATTTAAAGTTGACAAATGTGGTAAGCAGCTCATGCAAAACACATGTTGTAAGTGGGTAAAATAAAAGCTAGATGATTTAAAATTTTAGGACACATTTTAATTAATAAGTAGCACTTTTGTATGATATTGACACTGTTACAGACTATTCTTCGCCATTCTCCATGTGATGTGGTCCCAACTTAATTTGTAAGTGTTAAACATAGGTAATTGGTTGTCCTCAAAATGTCCATTTACGCCAGCAGTGGAGGATGAGTGTGATGTTCAACACTTTACATCATTAAGTGATTAACTGATGGTGGAAGTCATCACCTGCACTAAGGTGGGTCATGCACAGAAGTGTCTGGGGCGAATTCCTCAATCAATATAGTCTGACAGGAAAATAATTTCTAACCTCGATAACATTGCTTTTATAGACAAAGCCCACATTAAAAAAATAATTTCTAAACGCATCCAATTTCTATGCTAGCATCCATTTGTAAATTTATGTGTAAAGTCTGGAAACTACTAACTTATGCCTGAGACAAATTAATTTTCTAGAGATTTTCACTACAGCAAGTTCACTACTTGGCTGTTGTGGATACTCTTCATCGCCTAATGTTTGATTATGACTACGTAATTTCTCTAGGCTTGCCTGTTTAATCTCCTTTTGGAACATACGCATCTGGAGTGATCCAGTCATTCAGAGCTGTCTCCTCCAATGTCCCATACTTCTTCAATTATCATCTTCCTTTTTAACATACTATATATTTTAAATGTTCAAGGTGCCTTCATTTTACTGACATTTTCCTGATGTCAGCCCACCCTTATGGAGTTACAGTGTAGGCACTCCAATGATTCCTTTGATATTGTCAAAATTTGAACATCCAAGTACAGTTTACTAACGCTCTTTCTCACACACAAACTAGCAATGCAGAGTACAAGGATGGGCAATGAAATGTCATCAAAGCCTAACACTGTATCTGCTCATGCCTATTTTTAATTCTTGAGATTTCAGAGACCTCATCACTGCTGTTGCTTCATACTTCACACTTCACTGTCATTTAACACAGCTCACTGCAGAGCAACATGCAGTAACCTCTGCCCCTCTTTAGAGGTCTTCAGCTTACGGTGTCAAAGAGTTATACAGCCATTCAGTCCAATGGTCCATGCCAACCGAAATGTCCCATCCAAGCTTGATCCACTTGTCAGTATTTGAATCATAACATTCTAAACATTTAGGACCTTTTTTAAACCTGTCTACCTGTCCAATGTCTTTTGAACATCGTTATTTTACCCGCGTCGATTGGCAGCTCATTCCACACAGATACTATCCTTTGTATAAAAAGGTTGTCCCTCAGGTCTTGAGAGGAAATCTTTCCTCTCTCACCTTAAACCTATGCCCTCATTCTTTATTTTTCTGTCTTTGGAGAAAGACTGAGACAATTTATCCTCTCTATGCCCCTTATAATTTTCTAAAAGATCCTCTCAGTCTCCTACACTCCAAGGAGTAAAGTCCTCACCTGTAAAGTCCTCGCCCTTGAGTCCTGACAACAACCTTGTGAATCTTCACTGCACTGTTTCCAGTTTAATAACATCTTTCCTATTACAGGGTTAGTAACACTGAACACAAAACTCTAAGTGTAGCCTCATCAGTGTCCTGTACAGCCATACCATGAGCTCCCAATGTTTATATTCTGAAGGCCTGACTTATGAAGGCCAATATGCCTAAAACCTTATTCACCACCCTGTCTACTCCAAGATCCCTCTATTCTATAACACTTCCTAAGGCCCTGCCATTTGCTGTGAAAGTCCTACCTGCAACATCTCGCATTTATCTGAATTAAACTCTGCCTGATAATTGCCCCAGTGCCAAAGCAAATGCAAATTCTTAATTCATGGGTGATGCTACAATGAAGATGATTCAAAATCTTGCCCTAGGTCCATTTGGCATACCTCTTCAATAAGTTTCTTCAAGAAGGACATACAACAATGGTATGGAATTACCCAGGACACAGGACCCAGTGGGAGCAGCTCCGAATGAGATGTCCCTTTGTACCACATGATTCTGTTTGGAAGCCATCTTAACTTTGCTTTCAACATATTATTGACCATTTTCATGATTTGTTGCTGAGGTTCCAATTTGGTATTAGTAGCATTCGCAATACCAAAAGAGGGTAAACTTTAATTTCTAACGTCATTTTCTATACCAAACTCGCATATAGTGTTAATTTTTCTTTAAAAATGTTCTATGCTGCCTTGCACAATACATTATAAAGGAAAACCCACTTACGATATAATCAGGGTGATTTTCTGATCATGACACACGCTGAAGAAGAAACATTCTCAAGTACTCACAGAGACAGTAAAGTTATTACATGTGTAAAGCTTGAGACTAAACAGAAACAAGCATGTTCTGCAATAATGCAAAATGGTTTATCTTGGCTTATGGACATCGTTTGCATCCTGTAAAAAAAATGAATAAGACATTGTAAAGGTTCCTAAACCTGAGGATGCATGTGAACTGAGACCATTCAAAGTACATTTATTATCAAAGTATGTATACAGTATACAACCCTGAAATTTATCTTCTCCACAGACAGGCACGAAAGAAAGAAACACCATAGAACCTGTTCAATGAAAAAATATCAATTCCCCCCACGTGCAAAAAGCAAATCACGCAAATGGCAACATGAACAACAACCCCCCCACCCCCCGTGCTAAAAAAACAAATTGTACAAATGAAACCAGTGAGATCACAGAAAATGAAACACAAAATCAGAAGAGTCCATATTCAGTTCAAATCAGTGTTCATTATCTGCAGGCTGCCTCCATTCAAAGTCGCCCAAAGTAGCAACAGGAAAAGGAATGACCAGGAACAACAGTCCAATCCACAAACTGCAGATTTCGAACTTCAGTACCAGCCTCCAACAGCACCGAGGGGGAGAGAGAGACCATTCAAATGCAGGGGCCTTCCACACTCGCATCGTTATTTTCAATTGTCCTTGATGCTGTAATTGGTGAGATCAGCGAGAAATGGAGTCAATCATGGGCTCGCACCCCGTTTCTAAGCTTCTTGGCCTCGAGACTGCATCCTTTGCTAGAAGCCTCACTGAATACCCTCAGAGACAGGAAAGCATCAGAACGGCCAATCAGCCCAAAAACACACCGTCAAACTGTAGGTCACAACAGCAGCAGAACCACATTTAAGAGAAAAAGAAGACGTAAAACAAATGAAAGAAACAGCTCTGTGGACCATCTGGAGAATGTTGCCTGTGATATTGTCCGCTGGTGCCATCTTCTTCCAGATACACATCAGGAAGATAATTCTTGGGAATGGCACAAAATTATACATAATTTCTACCTAATTTGGTAACAGGGTTTTTTATCCTGCGTCACTCAGTAAAGAAACATGCCAAGTGGACCTGGGGCAAAAGAACAGTCACATGCTTAGATCAGTGTGAGATATAATTTATCATCTTCATTATAGCATTACCTGTGAATTAAAATTAGGCATTGGCTCTGGCACCAGAACAGCTACCAGAAGGCTTACGTTTGGGGCCACGAAACAGCATTTCCACCTTGCAATTTGTTAAACAGTGATGCCTGAACAGAAAACAATGCTCTTGTCATCATACTTAATATTAAAGAGTTCCATCAGTTCTTTCCAAAAAGGTTTTGCATATTGTGGTAAACCATATATATATGTTGTGACTGGGTTAACTGTCTGGACACGCTCCTCTGCTGACTGCTCCTGTGGCTCCTCCCACAGAGTCCTGTATAAAGGTGTTTCGCCTTGCCCCTCCCCCTCAGTCCAGGGGCAGACACTCAGCATGGAGGTCGTGGAGGTCGTATTGTACAGCGAATAAAAGCCTTTCAATATTTTACCAACCCTCAGTCTTTTGGAGTTATTGAAGGTGCTTCACATATCACAACATCACAAACCTTTAACTGGGCTTCAGCATTGCAAAGGCAATCATAAACAACTCTGCCGTCTCAGTGAAATTAGAGAGAATACAAGAATTCAAAATAGAATGCTGTCACGCATGCATTGCCCAGACTACCCATGAGAACTTGAACATAGATGTAAAACTTTCATTCATATTCCAACTCAATTGAATGCTGATTTTGTGGTGAAGTCTTCAAATATTGCAGGCTAACCATAAACGTGCGATGAGGTGGAGGATAAATGCGTGGCTGAGGGATTGGAGCAGGGGGCAGGGATTCAAGTTTTTGGATCATTGAGACCCCTTTTGGCGCAGGCGTGACCTGTACAAAAAGGACAGGTTACACTTGAATCCTAGGGGGACCAATATCCTGGCAGGGAGATTAGCGAGGGCTACTGAGGTGACTTTAAACTAGAATGGTTGGGGGGTGGGAATCAAATTAAAGAGGCTAGGCGTGAGGAGGTTAGTTCACAACAGGGGGATGGAAACCAGTGCAGAGAGACAGAGGGGTGTAAAGTGAGGGTAGAAGCAAAAAGTACTAAGGAGAAAAGTAAAAGTGGCAGGCCGACAAATCCAGGGCAAGCATTAAAAAGGGCCACTTTTCAACATAATTGTATAAGGGCTAAGAGAGTTGTAAAAGAGCGCCTGAAGGCTTTGTGTGTCAATGCAAGGAGCATTCGTAATAAGGTGGATGAATTGAAAGTGCAGATTGTTATTAATGATTATGATATAGTTGGGATCACAGAGACATGGCTCCAGGGTGACCAAGGATGGGAGCTCAACGTTCAGGGATATTCAATATTCAGGAGGGATAGACATGAAGGAAGGGGAGGTGGGGTGGCGTTGCTGGTTAAAGAAGAGATTAACGCAATAGAAAGGAAGGACATAAACCGGGAAGATGTGGAATCGATATGGGTAGTGCTGCGTAACACTAAGGGGCAGAAGACGCTGGTGGGAGTTGTGTACAGCCCATCTAACAGTAGTAGTGAGGTCGGAGATGGTATTAAACAGGACATTAGAAATGTGTGCAATAAAGGAACAGCAGTTATAATGGGTGACTTCAATCTACATGTAGATTGGGTGAACCAAATTGGTAAAGGTGCTGAGGAAGAGGATTTCTTGGAATGTATGCGGGATGGTTTTTTGAACCAACATGTCGAGGAACCAACTAGAGAGCAGGCTATTCTGGACTGGGTTTTGAGCAATGAGGAAGGGTTAATTAGCAATCTTGTCGTGAGAGACCTCTTGGGTAAGAGTGACCATAATATGGTGGAATTCTTCATTAAGATGGAGAGTGACATAGTTAATTCAGAAACAAAGGTTCTGAACTTAAAGAGGGGTAACTTTGAAGGTATGAGACGTGAATTAGCTAAGATAGACTGGCAAATGACACTTAAAGGATTGACGGTGGATATGCAATGGCAAGCATTTAAAGGTTGCATGGATGAACTACAACAATTGTTCATCCCAGTTTGGCAAAAGAATAAATCAAGGAAGGTAGTGCACCCGTGGCTGACAAGAGAAATTAGGGATAGTATCAATTCCAAAGAAGAAGCATACAAATTAGCCAGAGAAAGTGGCTCACCTGAGGACTGGGAGAAATTCAGAGTTCAGCAGAGGAGGACAAAGGGCTTAATTAGGAAGGGGAAAAAAGATTATGAGAGAAAACTGGCGGGAAACATAAAAACTGACTGTAAAAGCTTTTATAGATATGTAAAAAGGAAAAGACTGGTAAAGACAAATGTAGGTCCCCTACAGACAGAAACAGGTGAATTGATTATGGGGAGCAAGGACATGGCAGACCAATTGAATAATTACTTTGGTTCTGTCTTCACTAAGGAGGACATAAAGAATCTTCCAGAAATAGTAGGGGACAGAGGGTCCAGTGAGATGGAGGAACTGAGCGGAATACATGTTAGTAGGGAAGTGGTGTTAGGTAAATTGAAGGGATTGAAGGCAGATAAATCCCCAGGGCCAGATGGTCTGCATCCTAGAGTGCTAAAGGAAGTAGCCCAAGCAATAGTGGATGCATTAGTGATAATTTTTCAGAACTCGTTAGATTCTGGACTAGTTCCTGAGGATTGGAGGGTGGCTAATGTAACCCCACTTTTTAAAAAAGGAGGGAGAGAGAAACCAGGGAATTATAGACCGGTTAGCCTAACGTCGGTGGTGGGGAAACTGCTGGAGTCAGTTATCAAAGATGTGATAACAGCACATTTGGAAAGCGGTGAAATGATCGGACAAAGTCAGCATGGATTTGTGAAAGGAAAATCATGTCTGACGAATCTCATAGAATTTTTTGAGGATGTAACTAGTAGAGTGGGTAGGGGAGAACCAGTGGATGTGGTATATTTGGATTTTCAAAAGGCTTTTGACAAGGTCCCACACAGGAGATTAGTGTGCTAACTTAAAGCACACGGTATTGGGGGTAAGGTATTGATGTGGATGGAGAATTGGTTAGCAGACAGGAAGCAAAGAGTGGGAATAAACGGGACCTTTTCAGAATGGCAGGCGGTGACTAGTGGGGTACCGCAAGGCTCAGTGCTGGGACCCCAGTTGTTTACAATATATATTAATGACTTGGATGAGGGAATTAAATGCAGCATCTCCAAGTTTGCGGATGACACGAAGCTGGGTGGCAGTGTTAGCTGTGAGGAGGATGCTAAGAGGATGCAGGGTGACTTGGATAGGTTAGGTGAGTGGGCAAGTTCATGGCAGATGCAATTTAATGTGGATAAATGTGAAGTTATCCACTTTGGTGGCAAAAATAGGAAAACAGATTATTATCTGAATGGTGGCCGATTAGGAAAAGGGGAGGTGCAACGAGACCTGGGCGTCATTATACACCAGTCATTGAAAGTGGGCATGCAGGTACAGCAGGCGGTGAAAAAGACGAATGGTATGCTGGCATTTATAGCGAGAGGATTCGAGTACAGGAGCAGGGAGGTACTACTGCAGTTGTACAAGGCCTTGGTGAGACCACACCTGGAGTATTGTGTGCAGTTTTGGTCCCCTAATCTGAGGAAAGACATCCTTGCCATAGAGGGAGTACAAAGAAGGTTCACCAGATTGATTCCTGAGATGGCAGGACTTTCATATGAAGAAAGACTGGATGAACTGGGCTTGTACTCGTTGGAATTTAGAAGATTGAGGGGGGATCTGATTGAAACGTATAAAATCCTAAAGGGATTGGACAGGCTAGATGCAGGAAGATTGTTCCCGATGTTGGGGAAGTCCAGAACAAGGGGTCACAGTTTGAGGATAAAGGGGAAGCCTTTTAGGACCGAGATTAGGAAAAACTTCTTCACACAGAGAGTGGTGAATCTGTGGAATTCTCTGCCACAGGAAACAGTTGAGGCCAGTTCATTGGCTATATTTAAGAGGGAGTTAGATATGGCCCTTGTGGCTACGGGGATCAGGGGGTATGGAGGGAAGGCTGGGGCAGGGTTCTGAGTTGGATGATCAGCCATGATCATAATAAATGCCGGTGCAGGCTCGAAGGGCCGAATGGCCTACTCCTGCACCTATTTTCTATGTTTCTATGTTTCTATGTGTCTATTTGTGAATTGTGTACCCGAATCCAGTTTTAGAGGGTGGTTCAAGCTGGAAAAAATGCGCAATTGAATATCCAAGATAATCATAGTTCTGTCAAAATAAGTAGTCGTGTGATCAAGGGTATTTAAAATACACACACATGTGGTAACACCTGCAATTTTAAAACAAAGATATTGATTACGTTACACACCAAGCACATTGTTATACAAGCAATGAAGGCAATTGCTTGCATATGGTATACTTGCCAGGTTTGGATCAAGATCTGAAGGTGCTGTTTAGTCAATGTTCAATTTGTCAATTGTGCATGTTATCAAACACTTCTGAAAACTGATTTCAAGTGTAGACATGGCTGAAGAATTTTTTAAAATAATAGTATATAAATCTGTTTTGTGAAAAGAGATATGACCATTTTCTGGAGCATACAAATATTCGAAGCAATTAGAAGTTAAGCCAATGAGAACTTATACCACTGAAGAACATACTGAAATGGGTTAAGAGCAACTTCCTATGTCATAGTACATCAGAGAATAGTACGTTAGTCTGTAACAGTTGGCCACAGCTTCAGTCTTGGAAGTTTAGTGATTTGATAAAATGAACTGGTATTATCCATTTCTCAGTATCTCCCTTTCATCTTTCATCCAAAGGAGCTGATGAAAGATCTGTTCAAATAGTCAAATAAGCAGCAAGTCTACAAGAAATGAAAAGAGAAAATACTGGAAAGGTTCAGTAGGTCAATCAGCATTTGTGGAAAAAGGAACAGTTAATATTTCATATCAAAGACACTTCAGATGAGAAAAGAGCAAGCAAATTTGTTTTTTTTAACAGTGGGAGAAGAATTGATGTAACGAAGGGAATATTTCTGACATAATGAGTCCAAGGTTGCCATGAGGGATACATTATAGAGGTCAGCCAGTCAATGGGTTAATAGACACAATTAGAGAGAGTGAGAAAATAAACACTCTCTATGAAACAGGAACAGCTAGAGTGAGAACAGAAACAAATGAATGTTAAATTTCCGAAATGTAGGGCTGTCGGACATGTCCTGCAGTTGCTGCTGTGCTAATGGAGAGTAAAATCCTGAGCCAATATTAGAGGAAAGACAGCTTTGAAGTTCTCTTTCACTTTCCAATGGGAGTCCCATCTGCCTCTAATCCATCTGTGATATTTGCTCAGTTTTTCACATCCTTCTGTTTGTGTGGCACTCTGCAACTTAGAAGTAACTTGTTTTCTCTCTTTCTTAGTTCTGATGAAAACTGTTGGACGTGAAACGTTAACTCTGTTGGATATTGTATCACTGCTCGAGACCCTTCATCAGGACTAACCGAAAGAAGAGATAGTAAGAGATTTGAAAGTGGGAGGGGGAGATCTGAAATGATAGGAGAAGACAGGAGGGGGAGGGATGGAGCTAAGAGCTGGAAAGTTGATTGGCAAAAGGGATACGAGGCTGGAGAAGGGAGAGGAGCATGGGATGGGAGGCATAGGGAGAAAGAAAGGGGGAGGGAAGCCCAGAGGATGAGCAAGGAGTATAGTGAGAGGGAAAGAGGGAGGAGAGAGAGAGAGAGAGAGAGAGAGAGAGAGAGAGAGAGAGAGAGAGAGAGAGAGAGAGAGAGAGAGAGAGAGAGAGAGAGAAATAAATAGATAGATAAATAAATAAATAACGGATGGAGTACAAAGTACAAAGGGGAGATGGGGCATTAACGGAAGTTAGAGAAATCGATGTTCATGCCATCAGGTTGGAGGCTACCCAGATGGAATATAAGGTGTTGTTCCTCCATCCTGAGTGTGGCTTCATCTAGACAGTAGAGGAGGCCGTGGATAGACATATCAGAATGGGAATGGGATGTGGAATTAAAATGTGTGGCCACTGGGAGATCCTGCTTTCTCTGGTGGACAGAGCGTAGGTGTTCAGCGAAACAGTCTCCCAGCTTGTGTCGGGTCTCGCCAATATATAGAAGGCCACATCGGGAGTACCAGACACAGTATATCACTCCAACTCTGACTGGATGTATTGTGCGCTATCTTAGTACTAGCTCTGGTCATAACCTAGCCTATGGCAAAACTCTCCCCCTTGCACACCCCTTACACTACTACATTTCCATCCCTTAGTGATGCTGGCTGCACCCCTTTATCTCTTATGACCTCCAGCCCAGACAAACATGTTTTTCACCACTCTCCACTATTATGGCTGCAGACTTGTATTTCCTGACCTTCTCAAAACATTGCTGCAGACTTGTTCTCTTGTACTTTTTCAAAACAATCCCACTCCAAACTAACACCATTTTATCTTACAGACTTCCATTTTGTTTTAGCTTATACCAAGGAAGAATCACATTAAGCTCATTCTTCAGAACTGGCTACATGGTTCAAGCATTTTCACTTTATATTTCAATTTTTCAACATCTGTTATTTCTCTTAATTTTGAGCACAACATGAACTTCCTTCTTTCAGAATGGTACATTGTTTGTCAAATTTCCTATTAAAATTTAGAGCTATTCCACTTATTGGGTGCACATCAGCAGAACGTCTCATGTAAAGGGGATTGTGAATGAGCCTGTTCTTTGTACAACTGTGTCTTACTGAATTAATGGATCAGAAGCAAGATTGTCAGAATTGTCACTTCAAATTAGGCTTCATAGAGCAAACATTTCAAGTCAATGATTAAACACAAAGTTTGGATTCCTCTTAATGATCCCAATGCAAACAGATTAGAAAGAGAAATTGTTTTTGTATATGATTCCAAACGGCATGTCACACAGATCGTCAATAAAATCAGGAGTTACATTTGAATCACAGTTCCAGTGAGGGACATGTATTTGCATATGTATTCCTGTTGAGATTGTGAGTCTGTTTGCATTCCACTCTGTGCCACAGCACCTTCAATACCACCACAATCACAAGACAACTAGACAATTATGATGGTAGCAACAGCAGTCATTGATGAGGACAAACTCCTGCAAACAAATGAAAACTAGAAAGTGAATCCATGTGGCACCTAATTCAGAATGCTGACAAAAGGCAAAGGGAAGTTTACCTCTGGACAATGAGGTTTTGTTTTGGCTGAAGTCACTCAGACTATTTTGCAAGTGGGCAAAAATAACAGAATGCTGGAAGAACGTAGTAGGTCAGGCTGCAGCAGTGGATGAAAAGGAATCATTGACATTTTGGGTTGAGACCTTGCCGAGGTAGGAGAGCCAATATAAAGAGGAAAGGGGAAGTGGTAACGAAGAGGTTGGTAGGTGATAGGTGGACGCAAATACATGCTAAGTGGAAGCAGTATAGCTCCTTTTATCTTACTGGATGTGGGAGACAAATGCTGTTGGCCAGAAAGAACCACAATCTATAAATCAGTGAATTTGCATGAGTCAAGGACAATGAAAGTGGACAAACTGATTATATTTGTTCTTGCCATGAGGTTGAAGGAATAGAGGCTGCCATTTTGTGAAGCTGCTCTGTAGCCTCCATTTTGTGATTTGTCTTATGAACTGGTTTTGCTCAAGAATATCTATATTAAAATGTTTAAAAGTGGAAACAATGATGTTCCTGATAATCTGCTGATCTAGAGATAATTTCTGAATAAGAAGTTACTTGGCAGGAGTTATTTTATATGATAGACCATGCAGGTTTATGATTGGGGGGGGGGGGGGGGTTGTGTCTGACCTGAGTAATTTGAGCCTAGTAATTGGACGATATGCACTATTTCAGAACAAAGAGACATTAATTACCAGTTGTCACTTACTAAAGAGGGCAATAAATTGATGCTGGCTTGGACCAGAACCAGTGGGAAGCTCTCACACACTAGCCAGATAGACCACAACCAACTAGATTGAAACATAACATTAAAACTAGTGTGCGCACAGGTAATTTAGTTGTGTAAATTTATGTGCTTGTGAACTGAGCCAATGAAACTACTTGTCAGTAAGGATTCACTCTGTGCCTAACTGATCATTATTACTAAGGGGTAATCCTTGTAACAATGCAATACATACTTTTCAATTGAAACTAAATGGCTGGCAGTCTGAAGGAAGAGTTTTAAGGATTACAATATATATTGTTTAATCTTCAGCTTAATAAATTATGATTATTTTTTGATATCCATCATGACCAACCACTTGCATATGTTAAAACCATATACAGAAGACATCCTCCCTCTTCCAGACAATAACTAATGACTAGTATGGGAGTGCACATCACTTTAAGAAGATGGCCACCATTATCTCTTCAGGCAAACCAAGCACATGAAGTGCTGGCCAACATTTTGACAATAAAGCTCAGAATTCTTTAACATAGCACAACTGTTGATGAAACATTCACTGAATTACCATTTCAATTAAAATTCATGATGATCTATATCTCTTTATGAACCGTTTTCTCTGAGCTCCAAGGAGCAGTACTTACCACATGATGTGTTCCATTTTTGTGTGCATTGCTAACTGTTTATTTGATTTGATTTTATGGTTCAGTTTGGAATGTGATGCCAACTCATAATTCAGATGACATGAGTGATCATGCTTAATTTCATTGCAGTAAGTTACCAGAGAAAACAATTAGTGACAAGCATAAATTAAATAATTTTTTTCACCAATTTTAACTTTTAGTACATTGATTACCTTGTTTATTGAAGTGATGACTTGACCTTTCCGTTTATTTGGTAGGCTGGAAGTCAAATTGGAAAATTAATTTGATCAAAAGAGCTGCACCTACAGTAATCCTGATGAAAGTAAAATTACAACATCACTGCCAATAATGAGATTGACAAACAAGAAATGTTGGATTTCTAGTTGAGGTTTTTAGATGAGTAATTGTATCAGTCATATGGCTTTATGATAAGGTTTTGCTGGATTCAGATGAATCATCATAGTTAAAAGAAATTAATGCAGATTCCAGTACAGAAGGAATCTGCAGTCTGAATAAATGGCTTTCAGCTGTGAACTGTACTTAGTTCAAGTTTTGTTTCACTGCTGCTATTCATAGCAAGAATAACGTATCTTCAAAAGACCATAAGACATTGGAGCACAATCGGGCCATTCAGCTGAATCCAGTCTTCCAGTCCATCATGGCTGCTTTATTATTCCTCTTAATCCTCTTCTCCTGTCTTCTTTCCATAATCTTTGACACACTTGCTAATCAAGAACCTATCAACCTTCGCTTTAAATACATTCATTGGCTTGGCCTCCACAGCCATCAGCACCCTCTGGCTAAAGTAATTCCTCCTCTTCTCTGTTCTAAAGGGACATGCTTCCTATGCCTTCTGGTCCTAGACTCACCCAATATTGGAAATGTTCTCTCCGTGCCCACTCTACCTAAGCCAATATTGTATAGGTTTCAATGAGATCCACTACCACGACCCCTGCCCCACACCATTCTTCTAAACTGCAGTGAGTACAGGCCCACAACCATCCAATGGTCCTCTTTGCTGGGAATTCATTAATCTTTCATTTCCGGGATCATTCGCATGAATCTCCTCTTGACTTTCTCCAATGCCAGCACATCCTTACTTAGGTACGAGGCTAAGACTCTTATATAGGCATATGGATGAAAGAAAAATGGAGGGCTATAGAGGAGAGGAGGTTAGTCAATATTGGAGTAAGTTAAAAGGTCAGCACAATATCATGGGCTGAAGGACCTTTACTATGCTGTACTGTTCTATGTTCTATGTCTGCACAGTTGCAATAAAAAGCATATATACTGCAGTATCACAGACACTTAGCATTAGAGGCACAACATTCACAAGAAAAAAACATAAAATGTACAAAATTATACAAGAAAGAACACAATTTCAGCAAAAAGTAAGTCCATTGTATTGCAAAGTTGTTGCAGTGTCACTATACAGAGGAAATGATTAGGGTTGGGTGGTTTGGTCCAAGAACCAAATGTTTGAGTTGAATTAGCTGTTCTTGACTCTGGTGATGAAGGATTTCAGGCTTCTTTACCTCCTACCTGGTGGTATCTCTGAGTAGGTCACGTGGCCTGGATGATCCTAAGCAGTATAAAACATTTAGCAGCATAGGTAACAGCTGCTTTCTTGTCACTAGTCTCCCTAAACCAAAGTTCTTGGAGGCCTGGAAGAGTTTGGAGCAGAAGCACTTGCAGGCCATTCAGCATCCTCATACCTACTACACCATTCAGTAAAATCGTGTTCAGCTGATCTTGTTCTGCTTTCTTGTACGCACAAATTGCACATCCCTTCGGAACTAAGTCTATCAATCTCTATCCTGAACATCCTCAGCCACTAAGTCTTTACAGCCTACTTGGGCAGGCAATTCAAAAAATATACTGTCCTCTGGTTGAAGATTTTATTACTCGCTTAACTGTTTCCTGAATGTCCAGCAGCATATTTTGAGGATGTGACTCCTAGCTCTAGAAGTTCCAACCAGGGGAACATCAATTTGACAATAGATAAGTTGGCACCTCCATGTCTATTCTTCCAAAAACTTATACTGTTTAAGCCTAATCTCAGAACGGTAACCATAATTGTCCTAAAATTCCATCTGCTTTTTCTTTCCAGGAAAGAAACTTACTGTGCTTATCAACCTGTTTTATTTGTAACTTCAGACTCACCAATGCTGTCTCAGTTCAGGGACAATAATTGCTGGAATGGCTGGTGATTTCTGCATCTTGTGAAGAAGTCACCAGAATAACTTTGGCTAGCTGTCCAATCAACCTTATAAAGTGAAGGGGGTGCTCCCAATTTTAATCCATTTAAATCTTAGATTAATGTTTGTCAAACTGCAGTTAATCTAACTCTTTAGTATCCTTTCTCGGATAAGGAGCATAGTTTTATATTTGTTTCCAATAGTAAATACCTTGAATGCTTTGAACCATAAAATATAGCTCAACTTGAGTCGAGGTTTTCTGTTGTTTCCTCCTGTTTTGCCATGATGAGATATTCTGTTCACTGAGCATGTCAGTGAGTGAGAATGCCTTTAAGGGGAGAGTAAAAATAAAGCTAGAATCAAATCCTGCACTAGTATGCTTGTGGCCACAGCGCCATTTACTAACATCTGTACACTCTTAGAGCAGTCAATCATCTCAACACATACTTACTGAAATGATTGATATCTTGCATTACTATGCAACATAAACCACAGCAACCAATGAACAAAATAAGACAAGTAGCTTTGATCAAATGACGAAACCTAGATTAATAGCCGCCTGAAGCTGTGTTGCAGCCAGCAGCACACATTCCATTTTTTAAAATTTGTACCACGCAGATTGCATTGTAATGTATTGCAGCAATGGATTAGAAGTCTGAGTGGCATCATAAACATTTGAGAGTAAAAATTAAGTGTTTGCAAATATAATCTAGAGACCCTGAGATATATTATCACATTGCACTGAATGTGTCATTCTATGTATGCACAGAAACTTTGATTTATTGATGGTTGTGCATTACAAAAGATGTTGATAGTATTCGTTTTTGTCTACAAATGCTATATTTTCTTTAGGTGGCACTTGTAAGAATATACTCCACATCTCCATCTCATTTAACTCTGTATCAGTGATTCTATGCAGAATCATTCAGCTTGAGCAAGTTTGTCTCTTGTCAGCAGATTTTTGCCAAACATATTTATCCTTCATTCCATGCTTGCCAACAAACATGCCTACAATTAATTAAATGAAAAAATATATAATAAAGTTATTTTTATAAATGGATTTCAGAAGACAGAATTTAGAGTGGTTTAGGGATTTTTACTGACAACTTGAATTCCACTATCAACTAATATATAATGACTCGGAATTTAATATTAGCCTGATCTTTGTTTCCAGTCCAATAGATCATCTCCTATCTACATGTTGCATATTCATGCTCTCAAGCTGAAAAATGCAGAAGGGTTTTCCTTAGTCTATTGCCATTGCTTCTGAGCCAAGATAATAATTGATTTGGTAGTTATGCTGAATTGTTCTTTTAGTAATAGTCTTCCATTGAAATTTGGAGTATTTTTGACTGATGACATATAAGAATCAAATGCTTCCTTCTTTTGTGTGGATATTAATCAAAATATGTGTTAAGAGCTACCGACATGGAACACTATCAATTCAACTGAAAAAATATTTGTTTTCATGGGAAGTAATTTCTGGTATTGACAGCTGATGCTGAATATGTAAAGGTGGAGGATCAATTCATGGAGAGTTTTGGACTTTGTATTTCCAATTCTGAGGTACGAAATGAATGCAGCCTAAGAAACTGACTGGATGTCTTCAGGATGAAGAGATCCCTTTCAACCTCAATTGTTTCTCCGAAACTATATTTGCTGATGCTCTGATTTTGAAAGCTTTCATTACCTAGAACAACTTGCGAAATTTAGTCAACTTCCTTCATTATCCTTTGAATCCATTCAATATATTTTTTGGCTCCTGGATATTTTATGTTCAAATGAATGAAACTGTAAATTCTGAACAAAACTTTCTGTGTTGGCTTTATCAGAGCTAATCATGAAATGCAATCTAAAAATAGTGAGTATGGATATCATTACAGAATTACTGATTTTGAAACATACCTGCACACCAATGTCATTCATGAAACCAATGGCGTTCATGAAACTGGGAAATTGGTAGAAAGTATGTGCAGGTGAAGTCAATGGAATCTTGAACTATTAGTAAACCTACAGATCTTGTAAACCCATGTTTTTGTTCTGTCTTCTTGAATATGGAAAGAGGGAGTAAGATGAAGCTGCTTCTTTTGACACAGAGACACTCAGTGGAACCAACCCCTTCTATCCTGTCTTGATGGGCTAGTAACCTCTGACTTAGTGCATATGCTACTGGGCCACAGTGAGTAAATCACTAACCAGCCACAAGATTTTGAACAAAGTCATTAATTTCAAATTCATTCTACTGTTGCTTGTTGTTGTTGTGTTTCTACCCAATTATGACATAATGATGTGTGTAGCTTTTGACGATTTTATGACCTAGGTTGATTTATTTTTATACTCAATACTGGTACCATGAGATTTTCTACAGTACTGTACAAAATTCTTAGGCAGCCTAGATTTTTATATGGTTTCGGATGGTATGGCCTCCGCAGAGCCCTGATCTCAACATCATTGAGGCTGACTGGGATTACCTGAAGAGACAGAAGAAAGCAAGACAGCCAAAGTCTACAGATAAACTGTGACCTGCCCTGTCTCATTCCCTGACAGGAGATCTAGTAACTCTCTCTAATTGGGACTTCTATGTACTAATTAAGAAAACTTCCCTGAATACATTTGACAAACTCTTTCCCATCCAGCCCTTCTACAATAATGGAGCCCCAGGCAATGTGTGGAAATTTAAAATCACCTACTATCACAACCTTATGATTTGTGCAGTGGTCTGTGATCTCTGTACAAACTTGCTCCCCTGAACCTTGCAGACTATTGGGTGGTCGATGATATAATTCCATTAACATGGTCATAACTTGCTTATTACTCAGTTCTATCCATAAAGCCTCACTAGACGAGCTCTCCAGTCTGTCCTGACTGAACACTTCAGTGATATTTTCCCTGACTAGTAATGCCATCCCTTCCCCTTTAATCCCTCCTGCTCTATCATGTCTAAAACAATCAGAATCAGAATCAGGTTTATTATCACTGGCATGTGTCGTGAAATTGGTTAACTTAGCAGCAGTACATGATAATATAGAAAGAAGAAAAAAGTAAATCAATTACAGTAAGTATATAATGCATATTAATTAGTTGTATTAAAATAGTGCAAAACCGAAATAATACTTAAAAAATGAAATAAAAGGCAATGGAACCTGATTTGCCAATCCTGCCCCTCCTACGACCAAGTCTCACTAATAGCTACAATGTCATAATTCCACATGCTGATCCATGCCCTAAGCTCATCTGCCTTTCCTACAATACTCCTTGAATTGAAATATACACAGCTCAGAACATTCGTCCCACCATGTTCAACTTTTCTATTCATGACTTTATCTGTAGGCTTAACAACGTCTTTCTCAACAACCACGCCAATATCTGTTCTGGTGCCCATACATCTGCAGCTCAAGTTTAACCACCCCACCCCCATTCCCTGGAAGAGAGCCCAATTATCTAAAAATCTGAAGACCTCCCTCTTACAGCAACTCCTTAGCCAAATGTTAAACTGTATGATCTTCCTGTTTCTGGCCTCACTAGCATGTGACATGGGTAGCAATCCTGAGAGCACAAGCCTGGAGGTTCTCTCCTTTAATTTAGCACCTGAACTCACTTTGCAGGACCTCATCACCCAGCCTACCCATATCATTGGATCTGACTGGACCACGACCTGTGGCTGTTCCCCCTCCCTCTTAAGAATGCTGTGGGCCATCTGAGATGTTCCTGACCCTGGCACCCAGGAGGCAAGATACCATCTAAGAATCTCATTCTTGTTCACAGAACCTCCATACTGTTCTTGACTTTCAAAGAAACTTCTGGACAATATTATCTCCAGATCCAACATAATGTCCTGTTCCTGCCTGCTCGAACACGGAAAGAAACAATGAGATGAAGCTGTTACTTTTTACAGAGACTCTCAGTGTGATATCCCAGGTGATGTAGAAATATTTGTCCCTCCAACAGCAGCAAACAGATGTATATAATTTTCAAGTCATGGTCACCATGATGGCCACAGGTAGTGTGGTCATTGCAAAGCTCTGTGATGAGTTTTAAGGCTGCATTTGTTGACAGATTTAGGCCATGGCCACCTTAATTAGGCATAGATCTGTCGGACGCCTGGCTGTTGCTGAACCATTCGGAAGAGGATTGCAATCTTGGCACCTTTGGTATTTTGGACTCCTTCCTCTTCTCCTCCTCCTCTTGCACTTATTCTTGTTGGACTGGGGACAAAGTTGACATTTTTCTTGTAGTTTAACTTTCTTTATATTTGTTTATCTGTTTGTATAATCACATATTTCTCTGTAAATATTCAATGGTTTTTTGTAATTTGTAGTACAGCTGTTTATGTATTTTTGTAGCAGCTTTGCCTGCAGCCTGTATCATAGCAGAACTCGAACTGTTTTATAGGTTTTTACTTTCAAGGAAATTTCTTTATCTCTCCAGTTTGAGCTAGTTTTCAGTATAAGTTAACCATCTGGTATGATGGTTGTGGGTGGGGCACTGCACAGGATCGAAGTAAGCTGAGGATGCTGTAAACTCAATCAGCTTCATCACGGGCACTAGCATCCCCAACACTCAGGAAATCTTTAAGGAGTGACATCTCAAAAAGGCGGCATCCATCATTAAGGACCCCCATCACCCAGGACATGCCCTTTTCTCATTGCTACCATCAGGGAGGAGGTACAAGAGCCTGAAGGCACACACTCAATAATTCAGGAAGATTCAGGAATAGCTTCTTGCCCTCTGAAATCAGATGTCTGAATGGACCTCAGACGTTCATGAATGAACCCATGAACACAACCTCACTACTTATTTGCAACACACACAAAATGCTGGAGGAGCTCAGCAGGCCAGGCAGCATCTATAGATAAATGTACAGTCGATATTTCAGGCCAAAGCCCTTCGGTAAGACAGTCCTGAAACGTCCACTGTACTGAAACGTCAACTGTACTTTTTTCTATAGATGCTGCCTGGCCTGCTGAGTCCCTCCAGCATTTTGTGTGTGTTGCTCGGATTTCCAGCATCTTTTGTTTGTGATTGGCTCACTACTTAGTTTTTCTTTTTCTCTTTTAGTTCTACTTATTTAATTTTAAATGTATAATATATAGTAATTTATAGTTTTATTATTATGTATTGCAATGTACTGTTGCTGCATAACAAGAAATTTCATGACGAATGTAAGTGATATTAAACCTGACTCTGATTCTGATGATTTCCTTATTCTTTGCCTTTTCTTTGTCTTCTTCCTTCGGTTCTTTGAGTTAGTTACTGTTATTTCTTTGTTATGAGCTCCTAATGAAATGGCTGTAACCACAAGATTTACACTACATTCTTGACTTCCAAAGAACTTTCTGTACAGTATCATCTCCAGATCCAACATTGTGTTCTGTATGGCCGCTCTTCTGTTACCCCCAAATGCACAAGGGCAAACTCTAATTGGATACATTAGTATGGAAGTATTTAATTTTCCCAAAGACAATCTAGAGATGGAAACTGTTCATACATGTAAGATGATACATCCTGAGATGTTGTATGGTTCTCTAGCCAGCCTGATATCACATGATTGGAATTGAATTGGTGAGAAGCTGATGTCTATGCTAATATCGATTTGGGGCAAAATTGAGATAAATCATCATCTCAACACTTCTGGTTGAATCTTGTTGTATATATTTCAGCCAATTCTTGCATAGCTTGGCAGTCCTGCTATTTAAGGCGGGGATGGCTGATGCTTCATCCCTGTCATTTGATTTGCAAGGACATATATTATATTTGCAAGGACATATATTCTATTATATTTAGAATGATTTCCCTGAAGGAATGGTGTAGTTTCTGTTCTCTCATGTGGCAGAGCACACCCTGAGGTGGTGGAAACTTGTTAAAAGGGCCAGCTGTACTTCCACTATACCTTCATAACATACCTCAGAGTGATTACTGGATGGTTAAGGATTATGGATGTGACATGGTTCATGGCTTTAGTCAGAACCAACACATTTATACACAACAGATAGATATTGAGATCCAGGGAATGTTAAAGACCTGACCGCTGGCATTGCAAGTGATGATTCTGCCTGAAATGTTCTGGAGGAGCTCTGCAGTACTTGGCTGAGTGATGACAAACATTTGTGATGCTGTAACGGAAACAGAATGCTGAAAGAACTCAGCCAGTCCAGCAGCATCTATCTAAGCAAAAGAGGTAGATCAGCATTTTGAGTAAGGATTGAGAGGCGATGGGAGAGATTTCTCATATATATTAAGGAGGGGGGAGGTAGAAGATAGGTGGAGCAGGGTAGGCAGATAGAAACATGTGTAGGGAGTGGATGGGAGTGACCTATATCACCAGTGCTCTCCCCCCATACAAACTCGCCTGTCCATTTAGTTTTCTTCTCCCTATGTTGATCAGCACCCACCTCCCCCAAGCATACCACTTGTACTGCTATATATGGCAGTCTTTCCTGTTTCCTGTCGGTCCAGTTCTGATTTGGTGTCTTGACCTGAAGCATTGACTTCTCCTTTTGCTTTAACAGATGATGTTTGACTCATTGAGTCCTTCCAGTGTCCTGCTTTTGTCCTAGATTCCAGCCTCTGCAATCCCCTTTGCCTTTGTCTTTGTGAAGGCAGTACAGTGAGAAAAAGCTCTCTGGATGCGAAGATGTCTATCAGCAGCCAGCACTAAATACCCAACATATTACTGGGACACTGACCTCCAAAAATGATAGTGTTGGCATGAAATCCTGCTCATTGACATAATAATCGCCTGGTTCTGTATACAGGTAATAGATGTTTGGTCTGTATCTCCTCAATCCTCCAGGAACTTGACATCCATTGTGTTTCTACTTGAATGAATAAGCTCACCTCATTTTTTTTTGCACAATAAGTGTCTTCATCCACTCCAAAGAGTGAATGTTTCAAAGCCCAATGCTGGCTTCACAGTGTTTAATGACATTTTGTAATGAGATATGCAATTTTTAAACATGATCAATCTAAAGCCAGCAGTCGTATTTTGATTAGTCTGGTGGATTAATAATGTAGGGTGATTTGCTATAATATTTGTACTGATGACTGCAGTATTTCCAATGTGCATTACACTGTTTGCTTTCCTATGGTTCATTACCCTACATCATTGCATTAATAAGGTTACTCCTCAACATTTACTATTCTTCATCAAAGCTCTCTTTAAATCCCAAAATTCTGTCCTGTCATGATAAGCAACCTCAGTTTACTACACATGGTAATAAGAATCCAGACTCTGTGATAAGCAGTCTTCTTGAATAAAACTACATGAACAGTGAAGGCAGGTAAGAAAAACACCTTTATATTTTGGATTTAATTGTATTCAAAGGACGTGAGGTTTCACCTGGTTCTGTGCTCTACATCAAACACTTTGCAATATCCTGATGTGAGTGCAATCTCCCTGGGTGGTGTTAAATTTCCAGCCAACCCATGTATTTGAGTTCCTTTTCCCTGTGGAAAACAGCAGGAGTTTGGCACCAGTCACTGATAGAGTAGCAGTCTGATAGGAATCTCCTGCTGGGCAGCCAAGTACTTCTACAACAGCAACAGATAGGAGGTTTTACTCTGTACTATAATGATAGTAAACAATATTTCTTGCAGGCTGAGCTGCTAATACACTGTTGCCATTCTGAAGAATCCGAATGAGTAGTTTACCGTTATTTGACAGGCAACTGAAACAGAGTTATGGCTTTGGGATAGCTTAACTTCATGGGTCCTTCTGATCTGCTTTTTCTTCAACTTTATGAAACTGTTGAACTTTTCACCAAGTTACTTGTATTGAATAATAAAAATGTAGTCCGTCCATTATCAGTGTTGGGGCTTACTTGGTTCACTACATTAACCAGACTCCCATCTTTAGAACTGCTATGGGCCTCTGTAGTTTTTGCTCTGGGGAAAAATATTGATGACTTGAACAACTTTTCAATGCAGCAATTAAACATGGCTGATTGGCAGAATTGACCACAGGATATCAAAACCCCACACTCAGGTAATAGAAACTGGTCCAGCTATGAAAGGTTTGGCAGCAACTGTTAAATATAAAAGGGATTGATCGAATTACCAGTAACAGGAGAATTAAACATTGAGCATAGCCTTCAGTGCAGCCACACCACTGCACTGCCTAGGTGAGAATGAAGATAAAATGTCATCTCACTTTTAGACATCAAGTCAAGTTTATTGTCATATTCACAAGTACGGTGAGGTACAAGTACAATGAAAAATTTGCTTGCAACAGCATCACATGCATGTAGGTTCAGACAACACATTAAAAATCAATGATATATAAATTATCAAGACGATGAAGAAAAAATATACATGGTCAGTGTAGCCACGCCCAATTGAACATTAACGACCATCACCAAAAATGATGAGACGGCTTACAGAGAGGAGGTGGAAGAGCTCGAGGCCTTGTGCCAGGTAAGTAATCTCTTCCTCAGTGTTAACAAGACAAAGGAGATGGTTATCGACTTCAGGACAACTCACACCATTCAAACCCCTCTTTACATTGTTGATACAGCAGCGGAAACTGAGAGCAGTTTCAAACTCCTGGGAGTGCACATCTTGCACAACCTCTCATGGTCCTAGAACACATCCACACAATCAGATAAACTCACCAACACCTCCACTTTCTGAGGAGGCTGAAGAGAGCTGGACTATGCACATTAATGCTCTTGTCATTCCACAAATGTGGAGTAGAGAGCGCCCTAAAATGCTGCACCACTGCATGGCAGACATCCCACCCTGCAAAAACTCATTTCAGGGAGGTAGCACCATCAATTTGCGGGTGACTTCCGGAACTTCCGGGAGAGGTGGGATGTCTGCAATAGAGTAGCTCCTTAGCAGCTAGTCAACTAGTTTAAATAACGTTAGCTATGCTAATGAACGAATGACACCTGTTAAACTCACCTCAACATGTCTTTTACTGTCTTAACCCACCATGGGCAATAGAAAAGCCACTGTTGCAAACAGTGCAGCGAGCAACACTGTCATTATTTTGACCCCTATTAGGCAGGGGTACACTTTAGTGTAGTCTGGGGTGACGTACTTTTTATATTTTCTGTTTTTGGAACGCTCTGCCATGGCGCGCTCTCACTCTCTCGCTCACGCTCTCTCTCTCATGGTCGCTCTTGCTCTCTCTCTCGCTTTCTCTCGCTCGCTCTCAAAAAAATTGATTTCCGGGACATTGTATATAATTTGCAGGCATCAGGGAGCCACTGGAACTTCCGGGAGAGGTGGGTGTCTGGCATGGTATGGAAACTGTACTGTGGCGGTCAGGATGGCTCTACAACGGGGAGTCAAGACTGCCCAATGCATCACTGGCACCAGCCTACCCACCATCAAGGACACATATACAGAAAGGTGCCAGAAAAGAGCCAGTAACGTCATGAAGGATTCCAACCACCCTTCTCATGTTTCTCCCACTCCCATCAGGGAGGAGGCTACGTAGTATCCATACCAGGACGAGACTCAAAAATAGTTACTTTACCCAAGCAGCAAGGCTGATCAACACCTCCACCCACTAACCCACCCCTCCACATCCCCAACCACCATGACTTTATCATTTCCTGTCAGAGTCACCTTATGTACAGACACTCCTGTGCCTAGCGTCACTTTGTGGGCATACAATCAATCTATATATATAAGCTATCTTATGTATTTATATTTATTGTGTGTTTTATTAGTATTATGTTCTTTATATTATTGTGTTTTTTTTGTGCTGCATCGGATCCAGAGGAACAATTATTTCATTCTCCTAATGTTTGTGTATTGGAAATTATATTAAACAATCCTGAATTGTGAAAGGTAGAAATAACGAAAGTTTTCTTTAATCCCAAGAATTTTCATGAAGAGTGAAATCACACTGAAAATATGCCAGCCCTGTATACTACTGCAAGAGATTGTAAAGCTATTCCGTTGCTAGTATTGGATCTGAGACCTATTGCCCACTTCCTAATCTCGGAACCCAGCAGAAAACCAAATATTTCCGTTCACTAAAGTGGTGCAGGGAGGCAGGATTATTTCAAACCACAGATGTTTGAAATAGCAGCAAGTAAAATGTGGCTTGTGGCAGGGGAAAGTCAGTGATTATATTGTTGTATTAAAGGATTTATCAAGGTACTGAAGCTTTAGTGAATTCTGAAGCTGTGCACTGCAGGATAGATTTGTGTGTGGTTAAAATGACAAATGGATGCAGTCCAAATTGTTAAACATACAGTCTCACTGGCTTGCAGAAATGCAACCTCAGTGGAAATGGCAGCAAAAAAATGCCAGAGAATTTCATCCATTACCAGGCACAAACATTGTTGCAGCTTATAATCAGACAGAAGTGAAAGCTCCTTTGCTGATACCTCAGCACGATGTAAGCCAGTATTTGTTCTTGATGCAAAGGCAGCTGTCTCCTTCAACAAGGTGACCAAGTGTTTCGGCATATATTGGGAAGATGGGGAGACCTCCAGTGTCCCTGACACCTACACCTTCAAGAAGTGCATCCAGCTGCAGTTTCTAACATTCTGCGCTGAGTTGAAGCAAGAACTGGATGAACTCAATGCAATTAGGGAGGCTGACGGATTGAAAGACAGGATATACTTGGAAGTAGTTACACTCAAGGCTCAGGACACAGATAACTGGGTGACCATCAGAAGGGGGAAAGGGGATAAGCAGCAACTACAGAGTACCACTGTGGCTATTCCCCTCAACAACAGGTATGTTGCTCTGGATACTGTTGGAATAGGGGGGAATATCCTTGAAGAGGAAAGCCACAGTGGTCAGGCCTTTGGCAATGAGTCTCCCACTGTGGCTCAGAAGGGAAGTGGGGAAAAGAGGCTAGCTGCAGTGATAAGGGATTTGTTGGTTATGAGAACAGTATGGAGGTTCTGTAAACAAGAATGAGATTCTCAGATGGTATCTTGCCTCCAGGGTGCCAGGGTCAGGAACATCTCAGATGGTCCACAGCATTCTTAAGAGGGAGGGAGAGCAGCCACAGGTCATGGTACACGTAAGATCCAATGATATGGGTAGGATGGGTGATGAGGTCCTGCAAAGTGAGTTCAGGTGCTAAATTAAAGGAGAGAATCTCCAGGCTTGTGCTCTCAGGATTGCTACTCATGTCACATGCTAGTGAGGCCAGAAACAGGAAGATCATACAGTTTAACATTTGGCTAAGGAGTTGCTGTAAGAGGGAGGTCCTCAGATTTTTAGATAATTGGGCTCTCTTCCAGGGAATGGGGGTGGGGTGGTTAAACTTGAGCTGCAGATGTATGGGCACCAGAACAGATATTGGCGTGGTTGTTGAGAAAGATGTTGTTAAGCCTACAGATAAAGTCATGAATAGAAAAGTTGAACATGGTGGGACGAATGTTCTGAGCTGTGTATATTTCAATTCAAGGAGTATTGTAGGAAAGGCAGATGAGCTTAGGGCATGGATCAGCATGTGGAATTATGACATTGCAGCCATTAGTGAGACTTGGTCACAGGAGGGGCAGGATTGGCAAATCAGGTTCCATTGCTTTTTATTTCATTTTTTTAATATTATTTTGGTTTTGCACTATTTTAATACAACTAATTAATATGCATTATATACTTATTGTGATTGATTTACTTTTTTCTTCTTTCTATATTATCATGTACTGCTGCTAAGTTAACCAATTTCACGACACATGCCGGTGATAATAAACCTGATTCTGATTCTGATTGTTTTAGACATGATAGAGCAGGAGGGATTAAAGGGGAAGGAATGGCATTACTAGTCAGGGAAAATATCACTGAAGTGTTCAGTCAGGACATACTGGAAAGCTCGTCTAGTGAGGCTTTATGGATAGAACTGAGTAATAAGCAAGTTATGACCATGTTAATGGAATTATATCATCGACCACCCAATAGTCTGCAAGGTTCAGGGGAGCAAGTTTGTACAGAGATCGCAGACCACTGCACAAATCATAAGGTTGTGATATAGGTGATTTTAAATTTCCACACATTGCCTGGGGCTCCATTATTGTAGAAGGGCTGGATGGGAAAGAGTTTGTCAAATGTATTCTGGGAAGTTTTCTTAATTAGTACATAGAAATCCCAATTAGAGAGAGTTACTAGATCTCCTGTCAGGGAATGAGACAGGGCAGGTTACAGAAGACTGTGTCGGGGAGCACTTTGCATCTAGTGATCATAATCCTATTAGTTTCAAGGTAATTATGGAAAAGGATAGGTCTGGTCCTGAGGAGATTCTAAATTGGAGGAAGGCCAATTTTGATGGTATCAGAAAGGATTTGGCAAATGTGAATTGGGCAGGTTGTTTTCTGGCAAAGGTGTACTTGGTAAGTGAGAAGCCTTCAAAAGTGAAATTTGGAGAGTATAGAGTTTTTATGTTCCTGTCAGAATAACAGGCATGGATAACAGGTTTATGGAATCTTGTTTTTTAAGAGTTATTGAGGCTCTGGTTAAGAAAAGGAAAGAGATGCATTGCAGGTGTAGGCCAGTAGGAACAAATGACAAGAACCTGCATGGAGGGGTGGTGTTGGTAATGGCGGTTTAGTTGTTTGCCATTCAAGGTGAGGTAGTAAATTGGATTAGACATTCGCTTCATGGAAGATGTTAGAGAGTGGCAGTAGACAGTTGCCTCTTTCACTGGAGGCCCGTGTGATCAGTGGTGTCCTGTGTGACAGGGATCGGTGCTGGGTTCTTTGTTGTTTGCCATCTATATCAATGATCTGGATGATAATGTGGTAAACTGGGTCAGCAAATTTCCAGATGACACCAAGATTGGGGGAATAGTGGACGGTGAAGAAGACTGTCAAAACTTGCAGTGTTATATGAGTCCATATTTAGTGCTTATATAAATGAGATTAGATCCAAATCCAAAACAGCTGATCAGAATGTTGCCACCAATATAACCTATGCATAGAGAGGTCTTTCTATTCCATGGGAAAGCATTGAAATTTATTTATATCAAGTTGAAGTAAACATGTAAAAAACCCACGCTACTCATGGGAATGGTAGGAGCAGCAGGATTTCAAGATAAAAAACCATAGATACAGCAGTGGATTTTTCTACCATAAATAGATGCACCCATCACAGGAAATTTAGTCCTCTACCTTTGACAGTTTGAGTACAATGCATTCTAGTTAAGATGCCCAATGATTAGTTGCTTTATAGTTAGAGCTGATGCTCAGAACAATTATGCTGTTCTGCAAGGATTAGCCAAGAAAATAAAGCTTAAGTGGAAAGAAACACACAAAATTCTGGAGGAACTCAACAGGCCAGACAGCATCTATGGAAAAATGTACAGTCAACATTTCAGGCCGAGATCCTTTGGCAGGACTGGAGAAAAAAGGAAATGTGTTCAGTGTCCATGAAAATCCTGTGATCTCATGTTAAAAATGTTATTCTGCAAACATGAAGAAACCTTTGATGATGATGTTAATGATTGCAAAATGCACAAATGCATCAAACTAACATCAAATCAACATGATATGAACCTAGACCTTATTCACTGATAGGCCAGGTATAATATGAGCTGGACTCTGACAAGAGCAGAATGGGACTTGAGTGAAAACAACTCAATGTGAACAGGCATCCCTACTTTTACAGTGCCCAATGATGACAAGATAGTTTGATTACATGGAGGCTGATCAATGAGGAGCAATTCCCCAATGTCAACATCTTAGGGTCTTCACACAAAATTGACAGGAGTCAACATCTTCCCAAAGTTAGACTTGTTCTCACATACGCTTGAATAAGTGAAGAGAGTCAATACTATTGCACCATAAAAATGCAGGAGTGTCTGTATTCTGAGACCAGACTAACATATGAAGTTAAATCACTACTCTGTGGTGATCGGCAGAGTACATATGACTTCTGGAAAGAGCTTAAGTATGGAGAACTTAGTGGCATGTTATGACATGGTCAGGACACTGTAGCTAATGTGTGATATCTTGAACTATGGAGTGGGTGCTTTGAGTAGAATTGTGGGTGTTGGCGAGGAGAAGCTAGTAGCATCAACATCTCATATTTTAAGTAATAGTGAGATGTGTGGCTTGGTGAAGATGCACCAGTCATTACTTCTAAAGTGTAGTTTCACCTGTTTCTATTGGGAAGATCTTCCAGTTCAGCCATAGATCACAAACACATATTATCCATTCTTGTTCAAAATAATGATTTCAAATCATTGTGACTTCTCAAATGCACAGATGGGAAATTTTATTATCCCAATATTACCACATGATTCAGTTCTTACCTTCCAAATCAAACACATGTGTAGTGTTTATCCAAGCAACCTCACAAAGATTCTGATGTAGGTAGTGAGATCTTCACCCTACAACTTGGCAATCCTGAATGGTAGGTGTCAGATAACAGATCTGAACTAACCTTGCATCCATTTGAATGCAGCATGAGCTAAGATGGGAACAAGTATTCATTTAATTCCTCACATCATCCAGCCTTTAACCATATTCTTTAATAAGTCTTAAAGAACAAGTTTTCCCAGGTTGAGTGTATCCATAAACTATCATTCAACTAACTTTCTATTTGGAACAATATCAATGCCTTGATTTGCATCATAATAGTTCACTGGGAAGATGTAATGAGAAATGGTTTAGACAATGTGAGAGTGTAATAAGACTGATGAACAAGTACAACATATACCTGTGCTATGTTACATGGGCAGCACAGTAGCGTAGTGGTTAGTGCAATCACTTTATAATGCTGACTGAGTTTCAATTCCCACCACTGACTGTAAGGAGTTTGTATGTTTCCTCCAGGTGCTCCAGTTTCCTCCCACATTCTAAATACACATAATTCGGGTGAGAGAGTTGTGGGCATGTTATATTGGCACCAGAAGCATGCCAACACTTGTGGGCTGCCCAGTGCAATCCTCGCAAACAACATACTTCATTAAACGTTTCGATGTACACATGACAAATAAAGCTAATCTTTAGAGAAGTGGGTTATCACTGAGTTGTTATAATGCTAAATAACTCCTCATGCGGGTAGGAAGTAAAAGTCCAAATATTGATGTTGGCAAAAATGTTGCTTGTGTCTCTGACAAATATGCTTGCTTCTCAATCACCTGCTGCATCTGCACACCTATCTTCGGTGACTGGTCCACAAGGACACCTTTGCACTACACCTTCCCAAACCTATCACTATTTAGATTATACTTTACCTTCCCCAATAAACTGGATCACTTTACTTTTATCTACATTATACTGCATCAGGCATGTATCTTCCCACTCTCTCAACCTGTCCAAGTCAATCCAGAGATTTCCTGTATCTTCTTCAGTGTTTGCCCCCATTCTACCTTTGTGTCATCTGTAGACTTGGAGATACGTAGCTGGAGTTCTAGCTCTGATGCTTGAAGTACCCCATTGGTCACTGCCTACCACTAAGAAAAAGACACATTGATTCCTACTCCTGCTTTCCTGTCAGCCACTCAGATCTCAATCAGCACCTTACACTCAAACCCATATGCTTTCAATTTTGCATGCAAATCTTTTATTTGGGATTTTGTTAACGCTCTCTAAAAAAGTCTGAATTCACCATTCACTGGTTCGCCCTCATCTACTTTGCTGGTTACCTCATAGAGTTTCAGTAGATTTGACAGCCATGACCCCCTTTTACAAATGCAGGCTGACTTTGTCCAATGCTGTCACTCTTCTATTTTACTTGCTCCTTCCTTATCAATCCTGCTTTCCTTCTTTGATGAATTCCAAGCTGCTCACAATCCTCAAATTTGCTTTTTTTTTGGTCTTTTTATATTGCTCCTGTTTGGATCTAATTTCTATGAAATATATTTGAATCACTTTTATTCTTTCATTTTCACACCAGACAAGAATGAACAATTGCAGCAGTTCATCGGTGTATCCTTAAATGCTTGTCACCTGCTCATTAATGCAAATATTTAATCAGCTGATCATGAGGCAGCAACTTATTGCATAAAAGCATGCAGACACGGTCAAGGAGTTCAGTTATTGATCAGACCAAACATCAGAATGGGGAAGAAATATGATCCAAGTGACTTTGACCATAGAATGATTGTTGGTGCCAGACAAGAGGGTTTGAACATCTCAGGAACTGCTGATCTCCTGGGACTTTCATGCACAACAGTCTCTAGAGTTTACAGAAAAACAAAAAAGCATCCAGTGAGTGCCAGTTCTGTGGGTGAAATGCCATGTTAATGAGAGAGGTCAGAGGAGAATGGGCAGACTTGTTCAAGCTGACAGAAAGGCTGCAGTAACTCAAATAAACACACCATATAATAGTGATGTGCAGAAGAACATTTCTGAATGCACAACACATTCAAACGTTGAAGTGAATGGGCTACAGCAGTAGAAGACTACAATGGGTTCCACTCCTGTACCTAATAAAGTGGCCACTGAGTGTATATTGTGTTGGATGTGATAACAATCACCTATCATATATGCGTGGCTTAACATGGCATAAACAGCTTTCATCAATCGGTCAATTAAGCATCGCAGGCAATAAATTGCCCTCTGTGTGGTCTTGGGGCAAGTCTTTCACTGTCTTTTTGAAAGTCAAACCCACTCCATTGTCATTAAAAAATAGTACAACACGTGAATGTCATCTTAAGCATTTAAACAGAAGAAATATTTGCATGTACATAAAGACAATAAATATTTCTAAGTTAAGACCATAAGATATAGGAGCAGAATCAAGCCATTTGGCCCATCAAGTCTGCTCCACCATTTCATCATGGCTGATCCAGTTTTCCTCTCAGCCCCAATCTCCTGCCTTCTCCCCATATCCCTTCATGCCCTGACTAATCAAGAATATATCAACCTCTGCCTTAAATATACATAAAGACCTGACCTTCAAAAAAATAAAGTATCCACTGAGTGTATAGGAACATTAATTGAGGAGACTTACTGTGATCCTCAATTTCCCATTCAGCAGAAGATCTACCACAGTGTTTTAGGGAAAAAGCTTGAGATGAATAGGCTTTAAGGTGCAGAGAAAGCAGGAAGAAATGACAGAAGGAATGGTAGACTTTGCAATGGGATGGAAGGAAGAGATAATAAATGAAAATGGAAAGAAGATGGCAATTGACAAGTAAAGGAAGATTGATCTAATGGAGGGAGAGATGGGAAAATCATTCATGGAAATATATAGTAGGTCAGAAGAAAAATAGATACGGACTTTTCAAGGTGTAATCTTAAACCTGATATAGGGTTGAGTCTTCTTTTTGAAAAATACAACAAATTTTCCTAAAAGTTGCATCAAATACATCAACAAGGATAGCCAATTGGGAATGTGTGCAGGATCCTAATCAACGCAGAACTGAGGCAAAGCATATAAATTTTGTTTTTCTCTCCAGATGCTCTCACTTGAATGAATAGCCATACCTTAAAATACTTTTGCAGAGGGGTCCAAGTAGTCATATGCGTGTGTGTTTCTGTGTGCGTGTGTTATGCATTTTTGTACACACTCTTGTTTTCAGTCATTTAAGCCAAGCTTAGCTCATTACATGATGGACTACATTAAGATCAGACAGAGAGACATGATCATAACTCAAGCGAGGAGATACCGATCTGAAATCAGGTCTCTATCCACATCTCACCATCTTCTAAAATGTCCTTGAGGAACCTCTCAATAATGAACATACAGTGGCATCACTGATAAAATGCACACATAATATAAATCCTATTTAGACTTTCAAACAGACATGCAAGTAAAGCACTGGCATGATTCCTAATTGTTAAATAGATTTTCAACAGTCTTCTGAAGGCTGCAGTCAGTCACAGGCCAACTTCATTGATTTTTGTCACAAATATTAAATATTTATATGTAATTTACATTTCAAAATTGAAAGCAGTCTGCTTGATTTAAAAAAATGCTGGCCACTGTAATATATAATTCAAGATTAACACCATTAATCCGATAACCTCTTTCAGTCAATGTATATGTAGAGAGGCTCTAAAACAGGTCAAAACTCTGATGAAAGTATGAGCAAGGCCCTGAATGTTTTACTCAACCATCACATAAACCAAGGATCATGATAAATCTCCCAAATGAATGTTTATAAATATTGTATTGGATACGATAATAATCACCTATCATGCATGTGTATGGTTTAAAATGGATAAACAACTTTAATCAATTGATCGATTAAATACTGTATTACAGGCCATAAATTGACCATATGAAAGGCGCTATCCACAGATTTCCATTAATAGTTCGGTTGATGAGTGCAATTTATTTTACACTTCAGAGATCCAGCATGGTAACAGGCAAAACCGGTCCAAAGCGCCCACATTGCCCAATTACACCCATGTGACCAATTAACCTATCAATCAGTATGTCTTTTTGGAAAGTGGGAAGCACCTGAGGGAAAGCCAGGTGGTCATGGAGAAAATGTACAAACTCTTTACAGACAGTGACGGAATTGAACCCAGTAATAGTGTTACACTGGGCACTACACTATTGTTCCACCCTATCCTGGGTTAGTGCAGATCTTTTCACCAACACTTGGCCCTTAACCTGCAGCACAAAGTACTGAATTCAATGTTTATAAGATACAAGGGTCATTCTGCTGTTCGGCAAACTACGTTTACCAGTGTTGAATCCACACAAGCGCAAGAAGTTTTGGAATGGTTGAAGTGCCTGGGGATGGGAATTGACAGAAATGGAAGAATTGACAGGGATGTGCGGTGATGGACTAAGTGGTGAGAGATAGAGGAAGAGAGAGGGAGACTGAAGCTAATCAACAGTTCCCTACTTTTAATAGGAACTGTGCAGAAATAAAGGAAAAACAGTACATGCTAGGCCAACAGGGCTGTTAACTAGAACTTTCAAACTAAACCTAACGCTGATACAATGGCTCGGCTGGAGTAGTTTAACACTAATTAAATATCGCTCCTTAATGTCATCATTCTAACCAGTAGACTTCATTCCTGAAACTAGGACCACAGTAAACAGGGGGTATAGATGATGTGCTGCTTTTGGTCAAGTCTCGACAAGACTGGAATGAGAGGAAGAGAGTTAAATACCACCCCAATGAAATACTAATTGGCTGGAACATGCATAATCATGAGCGTGATTGCCGAACTTGTGACTGCACGCAGACCCCATGGTAAAGTCCATGGATGTGACAAGAGAAGATCTTACTGTCAGTTCCTGTCACACTCCTCAGCACCAACCTCATTAGAGAGGTGGAAGCAGAAGATATATTTTACAAGCCTTACTCAGAATGGGGATAGAACATTCTTCCAAATTGACAGTGAACAAGGCACCAAGTAGTTTAATCTTTTATGCAGATCTAGATGTGGTCTGTCATCAGTTTGTGACAGAAATGCAATGTGAAGCAATTTAACACGCTGTCAATGTTATGACAGAAAAATCAGCATACACAATGCTGAATATGCAAGAACAGCATTTCAAAGTTAAAAGTTCAAAATAAATTTATTATCAAAGTACATATAGGACACCATGAAATCCATTTTCTTGCAGGTATGCTCAATAAATCCAATAACCATAATAGAATCAATGAAAGACCTCACCAACTGGGTGTACAACCAATGTACAAAAGACAACAAACTGAGAAAATACAAAAAAGGAATAAATAGTAATAATAAATAAATAAGCAATAAATACCGAGAATGGGATGGAGAATCCTCGAATCTGAGTCCATAGGTTATAGGAACATTTCAGAAATGGGGTAAGTGAAGGTGAGTGAAGTTATCCCCACTGGTTCAAGAGTCTGATGGTTGAGTGGTAATAACCATTCCTGAACTTGGTGGTGTGAGTCCTGAGGCTCTTGTACATTCTTCCTGATGGCAACAATGAGAAGAGAGCATGAGCTGGGTGATGGGAGTCCCTGATGGTGGATGCTGATTTTCTGCAACAATGCTCCATGTAGATGTGTTCAATGGTGAGGAAGGCTATACCCATGATGGACCGGGTAGTATTCATTGCTTTTTGTCGGGTTTTCCATTCAAGGGCACTGGTGTTTCCATACCAGGCTGCGATACACCCAGTCAATATACTCTCCATCACACATCTATAGACAATTGTCAAAGTTTTAGATGCCATTCCAAATCTTTGCAAACTTCAAAGGAAGTAGAGGCGCTGCCGTGCTCTCTTTGTAATTGCGCTTACATGCTGGACGCAGGGCAGGTCCTCTGAAATGATAACATTGAGGAATTTAACATTGCTGACCCTCTCTATCTCTGATCTCCCAATGAGTACTGGCTCACGGACCTCTGGTTTCCTCCTCCTGAAGTCAATAATCAGCTCCTTGCTCATGCTGACATTGAGTAAGAGGTTGTTGTTATGGCACCAATCAGCCAGATTTTCTATCTCCCTCCTATAAGCCCATTAGTCACCACCCTTTTATTTGGCCCACAGCAGTAGTGTTGTCAGCAAACTTGAATAGGGCATTGGAGCTGTGCTTAGCCACACAGTCATAAGTGCAAAGCGAGTAGAGCAGGGGGCTAAGCACACAGCCTTGTAGTGCACCTGTGCTGATGGAGATTGTAGAGAAGATGCTGCCAATCCAAACTGACTGGGTTCTGCAGGTGAGGAAATTGAGGTTCCAATTGCAAAGGAGGTGTTGAGGCCAAGGTCTTGAGACATTGATTGTTTGGTTCTGAGAGAATGACTGCTTTGAATGCTGAGCTGTATTCAATGAAGGGCATCATAAAGCATGTATCTTTACTGTCTGGATGTCCAGGGTTGAGTGAAGAGCCAATGAACTGGTATCTGCTCTGGATCCATTGTTGCAGGAGGCAAACTGGAGTGGATCCGAATCGCTTCTCAGGCAGGGGTTGTTAAGTTTCATCACCAGCCTCTCAAAACACTGCATCACAGTGGATGTAAGTGCCACTGGACAATAGTCACTGAGGCAGGTTACCATGTCCTTCTTAGTATTTCAAGTATGAAGTCCAATAATTAATTTCTAAGAGTCCACATAATACATTTAGTTGATAGAGTTGTTGATGGATAGAGCACAGAAACCCGTCCTTCGACGCATTGAGTCCATTTCAACCATCAAGTACACATTTACACTAATATGATCCAAAACAATTTTATTCTCAACAGATTCCCATCAACTTCCCAAGATTCTACCACTCACTTACACAACAGGGGAAGTTTACATTGGGCATACACCTTGGACTTGTACATCTTTGGGATGTCAGAGTAAACGGGAGCACCCAGGGGGAACTCAGGCAGCCACAGAAAGAATGTGAAAACTTCACACAGGCAGCACTGCAGATCAGGTTTGAGCTCAGTTTGTTGGTGTTGTGAGGCAGCAGTTCCACCAGCTGCAACGCTGTGTATCAAATGATGAGCTTGCAGTGAATTGCACAAATTGGTCTGGAGAGAATGATGTTGAACCTGAAATAGACATGATGTCGCCCTGTGGACTGGGAAGGTACAGTCACAGAAAATGCAGGAGGGATGCACTGTCAGGGAGTCAGGAGATTACCGAAAATCCACTAACTTGAGGATCTCTGAGGAAATCACAATGTATGACAAACCAGCTAAGAATGAGGGTCTGTGGCTGAGAATAACTCGGGGATGGAAAAGAGGATAAAGAGTTTACACCCCCTTCCCAAAGGGAGATGAAGTATTTAATATATACTCTGTGTATTCATGATATAACTTGATGATGTCCCCAGCTGAATTTATTGTGTCCACCACATGAGGTGCATGTATCCTACCTTACTCACACCTGCCTCTCTCACTCTCACTTTCATGTAACTTTTTTCTCCCTGTTATGCCTCTCTTTATGCCTCTACACTTCCAACTATCTCTCGCTCTCTTTTACTCACCCTCAAACTTATCCTTCTTCATCCCATCCCCACATGCCCCATGTCTCTATGTCTCACACTTCCCGGCTTATTGGCTCTCAGCAGTCATCTCAAAATTTTCTATCTCTGTCTCTGTCTGCCTGTCTCTCTCTCTTTCATTCTATTACTCTTTCTCTCATTGCCAAACTGATTTTTATCCAAAGCTATAATACTGGACATGTGTGTTTCACAATCTGGTTATCTTTGGAAATGGAGGCATCTATTCCTGTAATAGAGTCAAAAAAAGGTGCAAGACTTGAGCTCATTTCATTAAATGTAACCTCTACAAAGTTGGCCTATATTTTTTTCAAAATAAGAGGAAAGCAAAGAAATTCAATTCTAGACATACTGTACCTGTATAAGCCTAATTCAGAAAGAAAGCACAAGCAAGAAATAAACATGTTGATTTAATTTTCTACCATTCCTGTCACCAGGATATCCCAGAGTAACTCACAGCTGGTGAAGATCTGTAACAGAATAATAACAGTTTTAGTGGAGGCAAATGTGATGGCCGTTTTGCACCCAGAGTACTCCTACAAAGAGCAGTAGCATAAATAAGCAGTTAATCTGTTGTGGTGACATTGTCAGAGGATAAAAGTAGGTTATTACTTCAATTCTTTTCTTTGAATAGCGCTATGGAATCCTTTTCATCTAATTAAGAGGGCAGAAGGTTCACATCTCATATGGACAATGGCACCACCCACTGTGCAGCTCCCCCTCAGTACTGCCCTGATGTGCCAATGTAATTGAAGTCCTAGGAGCGGGTTCAGATGTTCTGTCACTTCCATGACCTTGATTTGAAGTCATCCAGGACTAATAGGACTAAAACCTCATCCTGTCAATGCTAAGGGTTTGATGTGAAAGGAGCAGGCTATTCTGAGGCAAGGAATGTCACTGTGGTGTAATAGGACGCATTCGACTGAGGAGGTCTGTCTACAGTGTAGTTCTAATGTTTAATGGTTTGTAAAATCACATACTTAGTGGACAAAGCAGCACACAATGTTGTGATAAAACTAACTAAAAATAGTGTATCAGATGAATGTTCAATCCATCATAAGCTCACCTGCTTCTGTATTAAGGAGTCATCTTATAACTATTGTACAGATTCTTTCTCCCCACAGCAGAGAGTTACTGCTTTAAATAATAGACTGCATTTTGATGCTATTTGCTTTACTTGACTGAGAAAGCTGATTAGGACAGATGGTCGATAGTGAAGGAATGGGATATCAAGCGGAAAATGCTTAAACCTGAGAGTGAAGGGAATCAGCCAACCCCTTCTCACCCAGGTGCAAGCAACTATGTGCAATAAATACAAAGGGATTCAAGTCTCACCTGTAAATAAGGATCAGCGTTACCTTTTCTGGTTCCCCTGATAAGAAATTGGTGCAACATGCTGGCTCCCATTTCAGTGGAAAATATTGCATCAGGCTGGGCCTTCCATGTAAAATCCTATCACGTGGCAGTACCAGAATAAACTCCACCAGTGAAAAGCCACACTTTCTGCCTTAGCTGGCTGTGAATGCTGTGTAAAAGCTTGAATGTCTTTGGATCCCTTCTCCACACAGAAATGTTCAAAATCATTCCAAAACCATGTAGAGTTAATCAAAAGATTTCAATCTTAAACAGGAAGTAAAGCTTTAGACAAAGTCAGCATAAAACAAATTAAAAATTAATGCAGTCTAAAACATGTAAATAATCCTTTAGTCCTTCTCAACTGTTTTTGCATTGAAGTCATTTGGGAACACCTCACGCATGTCTCAACTAGTAAAGGGACCTTATTTTCAATTTCATATATTTGATTAATTTCACATGGCTTTCAAATGTTTTGATCATTCGTAAAGACATTTAGAAACACTTAAATGTTTTTGGGCAGATTCCAAACCAGGTGGAAGTTCCCACCTGCTTCAAAAGTGCAACAATTATACCAGTGCCCAAGAAGATTAGTGTGAGCTGCCTTAATGATGATCATCTACAGTGATGAAATGCTTTGAGAGGTTGGTCATGGCTAGAATCAACTCCTGCCTCAGCAAGGACCTTGGACCTACTACAACTTGCCTATTGCCACAATAGGTCTATGGCAGAAGCAAATTCAATGTCTATTCACACAGCCTTAGATCACCTGGACAGAATAAACACCTATGTCAGAATACTGTCCATTGAGTATAGCTCAGCATTTAACATCATCATTCCCACAGTCCTGATTGAAAAGCTACAGAAACGAAGACTCTCTACTTCCCTCTACAATTGGATCCTCAACTTCCTAATCGGAAGACCATAGTCGGAGAGATTGGTAACAAAATCTCCTCCTTGCTGACGATCAACACTGGGTCACCTCAAGCATGTGTGCTTATCCCACTGCTCTACTCTCTCTATACCCATGACAGTGTGGCTAGGCATAGCTCAAATACCATCTATAAATTTGCTGACAATACAATCATTGCTGGCAGCATCTCAGATGGAGATGAGAGGGCATGCAGGAACGAGATATATCAGCTGGTTGAATGGTGTCACAGCAACAACCTTGCTCTCAACATCAGTAAGACCAAAGAGCTGATTGTGGATTTCAGAAAGGGTAAGACGAGGGAACACTAACCAATCCTCATAGAGGGATCAGCAGTGGAGAGAGTGAACAGTTTCAAGTTCCTCAGTGTCAAGATCTCTGAGAATCTAACCTGGTCCCAACATATCAATGCAGCTATAAAGAAGGCAAGACAGTGGCTATATTTCATTTGGAGTGGGAGGAGATTTGGTTTGTCACCTATAACACTCAAAAACTTCTACAGAGGTACCATGGAGAGCATTCTGACAGGCTGCATCACTGTCTGGTATGGGATGGCTACTGCATGGGATTGAAAGAAGCTACGGAAAGTTGTAAAGTTAGTCAACTCCATCTTGGGTACTAGCCTCCATAGTATCCAAGACATCTTCAAGGAGCAGTGCCTCAGAAAGGTGGCATCCATTATTAAGGACCCCATCACCCAGGACGTGCCCTCTTTTCATTGTTACCATCAGGAAGGAGGTACAGAAGGCTGAAGGCACACACTCAGCGATTCAGGAACAGCTTCTTCCTCTCTGCCATATGATTCCTAAATGGACATTGAACCCATAGTTGAACATTAACTCACTAACTCACTTTTTATAATTTCTACTTTTTGCACTATTTTAAATTGATCTATTATATACATATACTGTAATTCATTTTTTCTGTATTTATCATGTATTGCATTGTACTGCTGCCAGTATGTTAACAAATTTCACGACTTATGCCAGTGATATTAAACTTGATTCAGATTCTGATTCAGCTGATCAGGAAGCGTGATTGGGTCTGTACACTGATTTCTCAACATCAGAATTTTTGAGTAGTCCAGATTTAGAGCAGAATCAAGTAACCACCAGAAAATGGCTTTTGCTTATCAATAAAATGTGATTAACTTTATATGATTTCGTAATGGTCTTGAACATTTCTATATATTGATGGCTTCCGGAAACATTTTAATAGAATTTGGGTCCATGCCAGCCTAGGTTATGCTCAGAATTTAGGACTTTCCCTATAAAATCAACCCATTGTCTTTTTCCCACGTCAAGAAACACAATGACACTTCATCAGGGCCGATATGTTTTTATGTATTAGACTTACTCTTTTTCATCCCAGGCAGTCCTTTAAGAGCAAGAATGACTCATTTCTACTCCAGGTTAGTGTTCTGTGATGGTAGACGAGGACATCGTGAAACTGCAATCTCTTTCACAGATGAAGATTTTGAGGTGGTACAAGGTACACTCCTTCTCACGTGGCTTACATTCTTTCTACTCATGGCTTTGACGTTCTCAGTATTATCCCAAATCCTCTACTTCTATTTTGAGCAGTAATGTGTCAGATGTTCCCAGGAGTCAATGAGGATGTTGAATTTTTCATTGGACACTTTAACAGATACTTGAATATTTTCCTTTGTTCACTTGTTAGGGTAATCTCCTTGCACAACAGAGTTCAGAACAATGTCTATGCTATATATTTGCTGGATCATCACCCATAGTTCAATACTAGCATTTTTGCCCCTTAAGCTCAACATATTGATGCAATCACAAAGAAGCCACACCAAAGGCTGTATTTCATTTGGAGTCTGAGTCACTAAAGACTCTCGCTAATTTCTACAGATGTATGGTGGAGAGCATTCTGACTGGTTGCATCACAACCTGGTATGGAGTTTCCAGGATTGCAAGAGGCTGCAGAGAGTTCAAAACTCAGCCAGTTCCGTCATGGCCATAACCCTCCCTGCCAGTGAGGACATCAAGAATTTCAAGACAGTGACATCTATCTTTAAAGAGCATCATGATCGGGACATGACCTCTTTGCCCACCTTTGGGGAGGAGGGACAGGCACCTGAAGACCCACCCTCAATGTTTTAAAAACTGCTTCTTCCCCACCACCATCAGATTTTGGGATGGTTCATGAACTGATAAGTACTATCTCATTACTTGTCTTCTGCACTATTTAGTTACTGTTTCAAATTATAGTAATTTTTTAATGTGTTGCACTATACTGCTGTCAACATACAACAAATTCCACAACATATGTAAGTGATAATAAGCCTAATTCTGTTTCTGATTCTGAGGTAGAAGTCTATGGTTTCAAATCCTATACAAAGACCTGACGAAAAGTGTATGTTGGTTGCTGTACCAGATTGTGCAGCATTATTATGGTGTCATGTACTGGAGCATTGTGGATGTAAGTTGCAGTATCTGCAATGGTTATTTTCTGTTAGTTATCTTTAGGTTGTAGATGGTGTTACATATGTCTGTGTTCTTTTGAGCTCTCATTTTAGCTATGATAATATTCACCAATATCATACACAAACCATTGTGCACTGCACATTGCAAATGCAGAAATGCCATCATTTGATGGATTACCAGGAATAATCTTTTTCCAGAAGAGCAGATAGTGAGAACTTTGAAAAAAAATAAGGCAGACTGGTGAGTAAGTGGTGACTTTGCTGTCCATGGCTCAGGTTACACAAATCCACTTCTTGATCGGGCAGCTGCAGATGGTGGCTTAATATTACATTTTAAAGCAGAGGAGTCATAAAGGAAGATGCTTTCACACAGATCAGTAAGATGTTTTTTTAACCAATGTAAACAGATGGGAATGAAGTTAATGACCTTACTCATTTGCTCCAGAATACTGGAATGCTCCTATTCAGGCAATGCTGACCTAACTGAGTGACCTTAACTTAGAAGTGCAGTTAGGGGACTTATAAATGAACTCTAGTGGCTTGGGAGATTATTAACAATATCCTCATCAGAGTAACTGGGGTTACCTTGTAACATATGGTCTCCAGAGACAATTAATTGATCTTCTGTGAGTTATTGGTTAAAGGGATTCAGCAATATCAGACAAAATTGTATGTCTCATTCAATTTATCTATTCCGCTGACTGAGATATATTGACTTCAAATCTTTATAACCCCTCATATAATACGAGCCAAAGTAGGAAACAGAGCCATTGAGCTATCATGATCTATCTGTCTTTGTCAATAAAATAATAATTTGAAGCAAAAATCGAAGTTAGTGGAAGTACATCGAGGAGTTCGAAGCTTCTAAGAGGAAGTTGTGGTTTAAATTTTCCTCAGGATGCAATTGTGCACTGTTGTGGAGGAAGGGAATCATGAAGTCCATTCTCAGGTCAAACAAAAACATAATGGGTCAATCAATCTTTCACTCTGAGGAGGGTGAGAAAGGTCCTTTCACCTTGTCCATGCGTTTGCTTTCCTATTATACAAATCATGTTTTTATATTTTTTCTAAACATTTAGAGTCAAGATAAACAGCCAATGTGACGCAATAAAGCGATCAATTCTTGGCTCAGCCAAGTAGAGAAGGTGTTTGATCAGTAACAGTGATGTCACCTTTGCTGCATGCCCATATAAACGCCTGCTTCTGGTGGTCTGATGTGTCAAGTATTCACGTTTTGGTTATGACCTTGGTGAACATGTTGACCACTGGGATCAGACCTTGTTTCTCAAATTATTGCATTCCTCACAGGAGCATTCTGGTGTTTCTTTATACGCATTCTGTTGAACAAATCAGGTCTGGCTTGGGGAGGTAGAAAAGCACTTTTACCTGACCGTAGGTTGACATGAAGTAAAGGAAGGCAAATCAACATTAGGATTAAATATAAATATGCAAACTGACCATAGAAGCTACATCTGACTATTTCATGCAGATTTTTAAGTCCCTAAACAGAAAGGTCATCACTGGAAGCACAGAAGGTATATTTTCAGAGCACTGAAGTCAGATCTTTGCTTAAATTGACTTAAAACCATTGCCTTGCATGGAAGACACAGAGTAGTTTAGCCATATCAGTTTAGTCAGTTCCATTACAATAGTGACGCTGAATGGCAATACTGTAGATGCTTTATAGCAGCCTGAGATTGTGTAAGGCTTCATATCGGGAAGACCTTCATTCCTGCCCTGTAATAATGCCAGAATGTTGAAGCATAAAAATTGATCTGACAGTATGATTGCAGTGTTGGCGATTTGTGATCTGTGCTTAAGAGTTGTAGATTGTCCTAACAGATTCAGAATAAATAATGGCAGAGGAGTATAGTGCCAGGCTGCAGAGTCAGGAAAAGAAAGTGAGGTGAAAGGACAAGAAGGAAGCTGAGATATCCTATGTGTCTGAATAGATTTGTTTCAATTAGAAAGCTGAATGCAATGTATTGCTTCAATTTATGAATAATCAGTTGGAGACAATAGATGTGCATAATTAATCATTAGTGTAATTCTGTTAAATGTTTCCACACCTACTAAAGAGGAAGAACATTCTATTTATGAGTCAGGCAGTGTCATTCTAATTACCCCAGTGATGTGCAGAATTACTCAAAGGTTACATTTCAAAGAAAAATAAGATAAATGAGCGATAGCTTCACAAGCAGGCAAAAAGCATGTGTAAACTCTGGTGGTCAGAATGACAATTCACAGGCTGCTTCACCCTCTTGAGAGCTTTCAGGCAGATGCATTTTTCCCCATTTGGCTGAGAGTCACATCTTAACCTCCTTTGATTGATAGTGCAATGTCAGCAAAAATAGGCTTAACATTTTAAGTGTAACTCACGGTAGGCTGATGCAATGCTGCTGTCCCAAATCTCTGTACAGTGACTTTACAACATTCCAGTTTAGAGTCATCAGCAATATTGAAGTGGCTGTCATACAATTCACAGTTGACTGACGTCTTTTTTTTCAATCTGACTTTATTTAAAATGCAGCTGGCCAATAAAAATCTCACATTGCTCTTTAAACAGATTCCCTCTTTCACCTTAATTTCAGCCTTCTCCCTGATGAAATAGAAAGGAAATTTCATATTTGCAAGGGAGGCTTTGTATGTCTTTAAATAGACATGGGCAGCAGTGCAGAATGTGAACTGCTCCAAACAGCTTGCTTTAGAATTAACTTAGATGATGCCAGAGTGAATTCTAAACACTGCCATAACTTTATTAACTCATGGAAGTCTTCTATATCAGAGAAGTAGCCATCTGTATTCAGATAAAGCTGGTCCTGTAATATGCAGGGCCTAGAGAAAATATGTTTGAAAGATGCAAAAAATTGAGGGATAAAGACAAGCCAAGTGAGAAAGTGTGATGCTAAGAAAGAACGCATTGGGGTGAACAGCTACAAGTTTCATTTTAATTCATTTCACTGAGCAGTGATATATGGGGAAAAAGGCAATGAAATTAATAATTTTGATTTACAAACCATCTGCCTTTTACCACAATAATAGTACTGGATGCCATTTTAATGCTTGATCTTATTTTGGTATCTCAAGAGTCTGTCAGGGTGGGAATGAGTATTATTCCAGTTCCTGTGATGTAATGACGTCGGGCGCCATGGTAGAGTAGTGGTTAGTGCATTGTTATTATAGCTCAGGGCTTTCCGGAGTTTGGAGTTCAATTCCAGTGCTGTTCTATAAGGAGGTTCTGTATGCCTTCCCTGTGGAATGCGTGGGTTTCCTCCGAGTGTTCTTGTTTCCTCCCACAGTCCAAAGATGTACCCGGTAGGTTAGTTGGTCATTCTAACTTGTCCCATGAGTAACATGGGATTAATCGGGTTGTGGGGTTGCTTGAAATTAAACTTGTCTGTCATCTGTAGTATCCTGAGTACCAGGATCCCTGCAATTTCTATACGAGCCTCCCATAAGATCCACAATGACACCCCTCCCCTTTTAATCCCTCCCGCACTATCATATCTGAAACAACAGAACCTGGGAACATTGAGCTACGAGTCCAGCCCCTCCTGCAACCGTCTTAATGGAAGCCTAACCAGATACTATGTAAGATTCCAGTTTTTAACACTGGAGATATTTGGTAGATTGAAATTTTCAGGCTACTGCATATCTTCTCTCCCAAAGGACTAGTGTATCCTGTTTCATGGGAGAAGTCCTTCTTCACCTAACTGACTTCTGCTAGTCAGTATTTGCTCAACCACTTTCAATATTGGTGACAGAAATCTATCTGTACTAAACTGTCATAACTAAAGCCAAGCAATATACTGTATAATCAAACCATCACAGACAGTGTACCTACATCAGGAGATTCACAAGCATTCCCATTTGTCATCAGTTATGATCTCCTCAAAGGAGGAGCATACTTGGTATCTCTAACTAGAGTTAGCAATAGTTCTGAGATAATAACCAGTTAAAATTTGAAGTGGCACAAATTTCAGTAATTTTTTTTTCAATATGAAAAGTGTGAAGCGTTAGATAATATTTTACAGCACTTGGGATGTTGACACAATTAGTAGAAAACAGAACATATTTCTCTGACTCTTGTGATGGGAGTGCAAATAATATCAACAAATATAGTGGGTTCTGGTAATTGGGGTACATTGGGACCAGTACATTATGACCCAGTTAAGCAGCTGTCCCAGTTAGCTGAAGTTTGATGGAAATAGTTAAAGAGGTATAAAAAAGACAAACTACTGTTTAACAAACAAATTATGTATTTAAATGAAACACAGAACAAATTAGAGCACTACCAATACTATTACAGCACCATAAAGCTGTGTATTAGTTCCTAATATTTATCGACAGAGGAATTCATCCATTGTACATTGCTGTGTTATTTTGATTGACTGTAAATGAACAAAACCTGCTCAGCCACCTAGTGCAGATCATGCATTGCCTTTGTGACAAGGTTGAAATATGTTCAATTTAGTTACAAACAATTGTTCAAATAATTTTTAAAAAGAGTTAAAATAATTTATTGAATGTGAATATAATTTCATGTTGAGGGGGAAAAAGGGATATTACTTTAATGTCTGAAACTTTGAAAATTCTAGGAATCTGTGTGCAAGGTGTTCTCTTGTAGTATTGAGCACTGAATGTGCCATTGACATGCAAGAGCTTGTATTCAATCTTCAGCATGCAATTGATTGCTCATACCTGCCAGAATGCCTGGGGAGAAGCGGTATAAAATGCCTGATGCATGAACAGTACAGTGTTTATGTTTCATTTGCCTCCCCTTTTCAGGGGTACTACAAAATTTTGGAGGCATTGCTGAGATTGGGTGTGCAGGTGGACCATCTCCTTGCCAAATGGAGTCAATCCAAGCCACACCCAGCCTTTCCTTAATCGCCTAGAGCAGCAGTTGATTGAGGTTGGTGAGGCTGATGGAGCAGTGCATGCACTTAAGGCACAGTGAATGCAAGAGGCTGTAGAATCCAGTCAGCAGCAGGTAATCTTACAGTGACCACAATAACTCACACCACTGCCAAGGGGAAAAGAAAATGGATGTTTTTAGGAAATACCAAGAAGACATTAGTGAGAAAGTGTGTAAATTACCTGAAGACAAGCTGGTAGAACTCAGTAGTTTCCTTCAGTTTGTCTCTCGTGTACCTAATAAGTGACCATCTGGGAAGAGAGGAGCAGGGAAAACTGGAGGACAGGGGCATGTCTGAACTTCTGCAGGTTAGAGACTAGTTAAATGAGTTAGTAGTTGCTACAACTGCTGTGGCTGATGAAACGGAGGAAGAAAACAGGGAAATTGCAGTAACCCGCAGTTCAATACAAAAGTCAGCTCCTAACAGAATGAATTCGAGCGATCCACAGCGGTTAGTTCAGAGGGAAATTGTCCGACAAGCATGGCGCAAAGACTTCAAAATATCTGGTCAGGTTGGTGAGCCTGGTCAGAAGGACAAGTTGTCATTTTCTAGCCTTGCTCACGAGATAGAAAGTGCCCTAAATAAAGGCTATCCAGAGGAGAAGGTAATTGATGCAGTGATCGGAGCGATTATGCCTGGGCTCTAGTTGCTCAGCGATCTCAAGGGTAAATCAGACTTGAACTTACCTACCCTTAGATGGACCCTTCACTCACATTATCAGGCAAAAGGGACAACTGAACAGTATAAGTAGCTGACAGCAGAAGCCCAACGCAGTACAGAAATGCCACCAAGTTTCCAAATGCGTGTACTTGATCTGAAGCAGAAAGTACCGTTTGCCTCACAGGAAGCAGAGCCTGGTCTGAAATATGATCCAGCTTAATTGTAGAGCATGTTTTTACATATTGTACTCACCGGTTTACAAAGTGATTGTATTCAAAATGACCTCCAGCCATACATTTTAGATCCCATGTCCTGCGCATGCCCAGTAGAGGAGATTCGCCCAAATATCCGCCTAATGTGGATGGAGATATTTTGAAAAAAGCTTGTCATTTTTACTCGAAACCGGCGTTTTCAAAATTATCCTGCGTAGTGTGGACGTAGCCTCAGATGGGGTACTATTAGAGAAGCTAAACATTGCATGTGCAAATGAAGTGGAGAAAAAGAATAAACAGAAGGCAGCTGGGTCAGTCCACACTGCCGCTGTCAACTCTGCACAGTTAGGGGAACATCCTGTTGAGTATAAATGTCATATGGAAAGGACTCATGTAGACCTAGGGTCACAGTTGAAAACACTGAGTGAAGGCATTACACAGGTCACGGAGCAACTTCAACAGCTCATACCTGTGCGTCAACAATGCTTATCAAACTTGAAATAAAAAACAGGTGATAGCAACTCCCTCTCAGCTGCAGGACCTAGCACAGAGTTACCAGCAACCGCCACAGAGGGATACAAAGATGCTTGAGCAGTCCGTGAGGCAAAACATTGTCAGGTCTGAACTCCAGAGAGGGCCAAGCATTGAACAAAAACAGCAGTGGATAAAGCAAGAACAGTTAACTTAACCGGCTCTGCCTCAATCATACCCAGCCCCACAACAACATTTCCCCCCATTTCAGCAGTATGCAACAGTATCATATGCATTGCTTTCTGAAGCTCAGCAGGCATGTCAAGTAGCTCCACAGAATGATTCATTTTTACCACAGTAGCATGGAGCTGCACAACAATATCCAATCCTAATATGTCTGTACTCTGGCCTGCCTCAGCGGCTTCGTTCACTACGAGCTAGAAAGTCTGTCCACTGTCAACAGAGGGTGTGTGAGGAAGGTTGGCACCCACTGTTACAACTGTGGTAGCAGTGAACACTACTTAGCGAGATGTAAAGCACGAGGAATCAGACAGCCATCCACCAGTGTTTCAGCTGCACAGTGGCAAGTCAGTCAACTTTCGTCTGTAACTACACTGGTGGGCAGACAGTGCCTCATAGAATGCTACTTACAAGGACATCGAAGTGAAGCAATATGGGACACAGGTTCACAGGTGTGCATCACAGATGAGCAGCAGAAAACCAGGCACTTACCTGGAGTTAAACTGGGGGATGTTTCGGAGGCAGTAGAGACACCCAAGGCATTACAGCCGATGGCAGCCAATGATGCAAGTATGCCATATGTAGAATGGGTTAAGATCACTTTCAAATTAACTTCGCCTGGTGCAAAAGAATTGATCACACCAGTTCTGGTTCTGAAAGGCAGACTTCTGTCCCATAAAATCATTGGATTCAATATGATTGAAGAGATTATAAAAGAGAGTGATGAAAGAAGATTTAAAGACAGGGAGGGAGAACTTTTGTATGAAACAGTAAGAGCTGCATTCCCCAGCCTTAGAAGAAGCAAAATCAAGGCATTTATCATTCTGATGAGCATTGAGAATCCCTGCGAGTATCAAGTAAAGACAATAAAGGAGGGAGTACACATACCAGAACTTACAACACAGGTTCAATGCTATGCACAGTGCTTATAAATAGTATTCACCCCCTTTGGAAGTTTTCATGTTTTATTGTTCTACATCATTGAATCATAGTGGATTTCATTTGGCTTTTTGACACTGATCAACAGAAAAAGACTCTCTTGTCTCAAAGTGAAAACAGATCTCTACAAAGTGATCTAAATTAATTACAGTTATTAAACACAAAATAATTAATTGGATAAGTATTCAGCCCCTTCAAGTCAGAGTTTAGCAGATGCACCTTTGGCAACAATTACAGCCTTGAGTTTATGTGGTTTGGCATCTATCAACTTTGCACATCTGGACACTGCAATTTTTCCCCATTCTTCTTCACAAAACTGCTGAAGCTCTGTCAGATTGCAGGGGGATTGTAGTGAATAGCCCTTTTCAAGTCCAGCCACAAATTCTCAATTGGATTGAGGTCTGGACTCTGACTTGATCAGTCCCGAACATTAACTTTGTTGTTTTTAAGCCATTCCTGTGTAGCTTTGGCTTTATGCTTAGGGTCATGTTTTGCTGGAAAACAAATCTTCTCCAAAGTTTCAGTTATCTTGTAGGTTTTCCTCCAGGACTTCCCTGAATTTTGCTGCATTGATTTTACTCTCTACCTTCACAAGCCTTCCAAGGCCTGCTGTAGAGAAGCATCCCCACAGCCTGACACAGCCACCACCAGGCATCATGTTAGGGATGGTGTGTTTTTGATGATGTGCATGGCATTTAGTCTGATGGCCAAAAAGCTCAATTTTGATTTCATCAGACCATAGAACCTTCTTCCAGCTGACTTCAGAGTCTCTCACATGCTTCTGGTAAACTCTAGCCAAGATTTCATGTGAGTTTTTTTTCAATAGTGGCTTTCTCTTTGTCACTCTCCCATAAAACTGCAACAGGTAAAGCACCTGGTTAACAGTTGTTGTATGTGCAGTCTCTCCCATCTCAGCCACTGAAGCTTGTAACTCCTCCAGAGTTGTCATAGGTCTTTAGGTGGCCTCCCTCACTAGTCCCTTTCTCACACGGTCAATTTTTGAGGACGGTCTGTTTCAGGTAGATTTATAGCTGTGCCACATTTTTTCCATTTCTTGATGATTGACTTAATTGTACTCCAAGGGATATTCCGTGACTTGGAAGTTTTCTTGTATCCATCTCCTGACTTGTGTCTTTGAATAATCTTTTCATGGAGTTGCTTGGAGTGTTCTTTTGTCTTCAAGGTGTAGTTTTTGCCAGGATACTGACAAACCAGTAATTGGACCTTCCAGATACAGGTTTATTTTTTTACTACAGTCAATTGAAACACCTTGACTGCACATGGGACTCCAAAAACAGATCTCCATATGACTAATTATGTCACTGCTAAAACAATTTGACAGCACCAGTGATGATTTGGTGTGTCATTTTAAAGGGGGGGGGTTAATACTTATGCAATCAATTATTTTCTGTTTTATATTTGTAATTAATTTAGAGCACTTTTTAGAGATCTGCTTTCACTTTGACACAAACAAGTCTTTTTCTTTTACTGTGAATCAATGTTCTAAAACGATAAAACATGAGAACTTCCGGGGCGGTGGGGGATACTTTTTATAGGCATTGTACAGTCTCCGTTTGCGAGAGAAGATAAAACATTGCTCTTTGAACCGGAAGTGAATTTGTGAACTCACAGTGCGCAGAAGGCCTTGAACTGTGTGAAACAGTCATAACACTCCAGAGGGGTGCACGTCCACACATTGTTATTGATGTGCACAACAGAACAGACCATGACATCGTGCTTGCTGAGAATACAGTGCTCGGGATGTTGCAACCAATGTGCAAGAAGCTGCTATATTCAACCCAGCCCCTCAGCACTGAATAGAGGATGATATGTGTGAGCAACTCTGATTTATGGGATCCTCCAGTCGATGTGAGCCACTTAAATATACAACAGCAGCAGATCATGAACCAGGTGCTATGAGAAGAATGTCACTCCTTTTCAAAATTAGACAATGACATTCGATGTATCAAAGGCTGAGTCCCAGTTGCCCACTCCAATATTTCAGTTCCAAAACCCCTCTACAAAGAAATGAAGGATTATTTGCATGACCTAATTGTCCACGGGTGAATCGGGAAATCTAAATCAACTTGCACCTCACCGATCCTGTGTGTCAGAAAGAAAGATGGAAGTCTTTGTCTCTGCATTGATTATAGGGACCTAAATAAGAAGGCTATTCCTGACAGCCAGCCCATTCCACGAGTGCAAGACATTGTGGACAGACTTGGGGGTAATGTTTGGTTCTTGTTACTTGACCAGGGGAAGGCATACCACCAAGGATTCATGATGAAGGAAAGCAGGCCACTAGCAGCCTTCATCGCCCCCTGGGGCTTGTGTGAGTGGGTTCATATCCCCTTTGGACTCACGAATGCACCTGCAGCCCACCAATGTTTCATGGAGGGGTGCCTTGAAGGATTAAGGGTCTAAGTCTGTGTACCATTCCTGGATGACACACTGGTTTTCACTAAGACCTTCGAAGAGCATGTTCATGCGGTGAGAAGAATGTCACAACAAATGCGGGCGCATGGAGTGAAACGTAAACCCAGCAAGTGTGAGTTCTTTAAGGCTGCGGTTCGCTACCTGGGGAGGAGTGTGTTGGCAGAGGAAGATCAGATGGTTACAGCACTGAAAGAGAAGAGGCCAGGCACAGTGGGAGAACTGAGAAAGATTCTGGGTCTATTAAGCTACTATTGGCAATGCATTAAAGAGTTCTCTTGAATCATGACCCCGCTGTATGTCCTGTTAAAAAGCATAGATGATAGTGACTAGCATCAGCTCAGAAGGGGTAGCATCAGAAAGACAAATAAGAAGAGGAACTGTGTCGCCTCTTGTAAACCGATCACTTGGACAGAGACACATCAAAAACTTTGGAGAAGCTGATTGACTGCCCAGTACAGTCACCTGTGCTGTGACTCCCAGACTTTGCAGAACTACTCCCTCTCCACATTGATGCCTCCATCAAGGGTTGGGGACAGTCCTGTATCAAAAGCAAGATGGCAAATTGTGAGTCATAGCTTGTGGTTCACAAACATTGACAAACGCAGAAAAAAACTATCAGCCACACAGCAGGAAGATGGAATTCCTTGCCTTCAAGTGGGAAGTTACTGAAAATTTTTGAGGTTACCTGTGCTACACCCCAACATTCGCAGTTTACAGTGACAACAACCCCCTCAAGTATGTTCTGTCTTCAGCAAAGTTGAAAGCAACCGGATATAGATGGGTTGCTGAACTAGCCATTATCCATCATTGGCCAGGAAAAGAAAATGTTGATGCTGACTCTTTATCCCAAATACTGGTAGCCATGGAAACAGCTATGAGTGAGCACACAGAAGAAATCTCATCCGATTCAGTGGGAGCCACAGTCCAGGCCACGGAAGTGCAGCAAAGTGCAGACGTACCCTGGTCCACGGCAGTATCTGTACAGGTAGATGCAGTAAACGTTGACTTGATGAAGATATCTGTCCCACCACTGTCCAGCAGAGGGATCTGAAAAGAACAGGAGAGGATGGAGACATCAAAGCAGTAATTCACTTTGTACGCTCAGGTTCAAAGCCGACTTTTCAATAAATACAGACATTAAGCAAGCGAGCCATTAGTATTGGATGAGGATGGTATCCTTCATTGGAAAACTACCCAATGTATAGAACTGGTGCTGCCTGAGAAGTTCAGGTGTACAGTCCTGAAAGAGCTACATGATAAAATGAGGCACCAGGGCATTGATCGTACAACAGCTCTGGTGAGAGAGAGATTTTTCTGGTCTCATGTGCAGAGGGACATTGAGCACCATCTGCCAGAAGTCCGTACTGTCTCAAGCAAAAGAAGCCGTGTCAGGATACAAGGGCACCACTCACGAGCATCGTGACAATGCAGCCATTTGAACTTGTGTCAGTTGACTTTCTTCACCTGGACAAGTGCAGGGGTGGATATGAGTACAGTCTGGAGATTATTGACCCTTTTACACAACTTGCACAGACACACGCCACAACCTGAAAGTCAGGAAAAACTGTCTCTGGCCGCATTTTCAACGACTTCCCTGAAGTTTGGGTTCCCATCACGAGCACACCATGATCAAGGGGCCGAATCTGAGAGCCAACTCTTCACGCAACTGAGAAAACATAATGGCATGGCAGGATCAAAGACTACACTGTATCACCCGCAGAGAAATGGACAGGTTGAGAGACTCAACTGGACCCTTCTGCAAATCTTGAAAACACTAAGAGAAGGACAAAAAGAAAATGATAAGGAGTCATTGAATAAAATGGTCTATGCTTACAATTGTACAAGATCAGACGTAACCGGATTGCCTTTGTTCTACCTTCTCTTCAGTAGATTGCTGAGGTGGCCCATAGATATATCCTTTGGCTTCAACACTGACAAAAGTCCTGCAACTCACAGTACAACCCATCTTGGAAAGATGGAAAAGAGGGATGCAAGAAGCCCTTCAGATAGCAAAGGCATATATGCAAAAAGTCTCAGGGAGAAATGAGAGGAATTATGACAGCAGAGTGAGACGTACAGAGTTACAACCTGGGAAGCATGTCCTAGTAAAGAATCTGATACCCCATGGAGATCCAGGAAAGCTTTGAAACCATTGGGAGGACTGCATCCATATTGTGGTTTGAAAAGTTGGGGAGGAAGTACCAATCTATGAAGTACAAACCTGAACAAGGGAAGGGAAGATCTAAAGTGCTACATCGCAATCTTCTCATGCGATTTCAACACCTGCCTTTGGATGTTAAACCACAAATAATACTGCAACAAAGCAAGACTGTCTGCAAAACGGGGCACCAGGGCTCATCCACCTAAAGAAAGGGAAGAGAGTGAACCAGCCAGTGACAGTGAGGATAAACATTACTACTAAGTCGAATGTCCCCAACCTCACACTAGCAAGGACTGAATTGAATTGAATTGTTTTTATTACTGGCATCCTTCACATACACGAGGAGTAAAAATCTTTATGTTACGTCTCCGTCTAAGTGTGCAATGTACTTAGTAATTTGTAATAAATAGAATGTACAACAGGATAGTCAATATAACATAGAAATACAATTGTATCAGCATGAATTAATCAGTCTAAAGTCTTGGTGGAAGAAGATATCCTGGAGCCTGTTGGTCCTGGCTTTTATGCTGCAGTACTAATTTCCTGGATGGTAGCAGTTTGTGGTTGGGGTGACTCAGGTCCCTAATGATCATTTGGGCCCTTTTTACACACCTGTTTTGAAGTAGAGCCTATACAACTTGCTGAGCAGCAAATGAGGGTTGAGGATTCACAATACTTCCGACAAGTACCTGAGAAGGAACAGTTGTTGAGCTTGTCTGCATATGAACCAATACCCCCAGTCTCTGTATCTTCATCTGTACCAAGTAATCTCGGTGACTTACCTGATTGTGAATCATTACCAGTCCCTGTACCTACAACTGAACCAAGTGACCTAAGTGATTTTCCTGCATGTGAACCAATACTAGTTCCTGTATTTACTCTAGTGAATGATCAGCCAGGCAACCAGATGGAGCAAAGACAAGGGAGCTCAAAGTTTCCTCAGAGAGGATGACAACCCAAAATGCTTTATTTATGACAGAGTTGGGACCCCCACATGTCACAACATACAGACTGTAGACAGCATCAGTATCAGGCTTTGCCTTATAATTCTGTAACATCAATGACTTCATGGCTACCTGTGCCTCAGTTCCTACATCAAATACCATTTACCTACTAGAAACCAAAGAAATGAAATATAATGATTGCAAGTCTATCACTGGGAGGAGATGTCAGGAAGACATCTACCTTTGAGGGGGAGTGTGTGACAAAGTTGAAATCTGTTCAATTTACTTCTAAATAGTTGTTCAAATAATTTTTAAAAAGAGTTAAAATAAGTTATTTAATGCAAATATCATTTCATGTTGAGGAAGAAAAGGATATTACTTTAAAACAGGCAAATATGTTTAGTTGAAAATTCTGAGAATCTGCATACAAGGTATTCTCTTATCGTTTTGAGCACTGCATCTGCCACTGAATTGTAAGGGCTTGTATTCAATTTTCAGTATGCGATTCATTGCTTTTGCCTGCCAGAATGCCTTGCTTTGGTGTGGGGGGGGCGGTGGTCGGGGGAGTACACATGTACTCATTTACCAAAGTTATTATGCATGAACAGTACAGCGTATTTATGTTTCATTTGTCCCCCCAGGGGTACCACATCTTCATACAATACTTTCGACGATTGCATCCCACAAATCTTCATTTTCATTGTAACATTTAAGATGATTGTTGATATCTTCAAATTCTTCATGGTTTCTGACTTGTTGAAGTAGTGAAATTGTTTCATCTTCACTCTGGGCCAGCTCTGGCACCTCCAAGCTTGGATGCTTGAAACCGCAGTGAGCAAAACGGTTCTGAATTGTCTTGCTGCTTATTTCTCGCTAACTATCATTGACAAAAAATCACTGCTTTTTAAACACTAACGGGCACAATTGACATTATTTAAGAATTGTTCACTCTAGGTATGGTGTAGTGTCTTACAACCACACAAATGCACGAGACTGATGCTGGTTAGAGACTGTTCAGTAGCAGTCTCCTATCACAATTAAGCAGCATATTGTCCAAAATAAACAAAGGGAATCCCAGCTATCTTCTTGATTAATTTTTGTTCTTTTAGAGTTGTCCCAAGTAAGTGGCTGCCCTGATTAACCAAAGGTTCAATTAATTGGAATCCACTGTAGCTCACAGGTACTGTATGTTCTCATGGAGATATTATTACTTAATTGAATGGCATGGAATTGTAGCAGCCTTTGTAGTAATGTGCATGGCAATCAGGGGTATGTAAAAGCACATCAAATGTCACAAAACATATCAGAAAGTATCAGTTGAACGGTTTTTCATTTAATTAGTACATAGGTAGGCAATATAATATTGACAGGATGGAAAAAGTGATTTTAGAAAAGACTTCAAACTGGGTCCTGAAACAATTAACCTCTGTTGGAATCTGTGGAGCGGTGATAGTTCAGTTGAATATAGATGGTTATCAGGGAAAATGCAATGACTTACAAAGGGCAGTTTGAGTACAAAAGATCTTTAGAGAAGTTACACTTATTGAATCAATGGGATGTCTTGTTATGGCCAGTTATTGACAAGATGTCACTAAGTATCACAAATACAAGAGATTCTGCAGATGCTGAAAATCCAGAGCAATGCATCCTTGGGTCTCGGCCCAAAATGTCCTCCGTTTATTCCTCTCCACAGATACTAACTGACCTACTGAGTTCCTCCAGCATCTTGTGTGCATAACTGAGTATCATATATCTTTTCCTCTTACGTTGGTGAAGATGTAATAACTAAATGGTTGTACAGTAGTCAAGAAAATGCTCATCCATGATGTTTAAGCCTTGGACAATATGGCACTGATCACATACAACCCGTTTTAAAGTGTAATAATTTTGATATGAATTGTGCTTTTTAAATAATTTCAGTGCTCTGCATCTGATTGGCTTCACTGGATATGCTTGAATAAACCTAAGAATGAAGGAATTTGAGTATCAAGTTACGGACGAGGAGTGCAAAACACAGTATGGAGTTTCTTATTCATTGATCTTCTGAGTGTTTGTAGCCAGAGTGTTAACATATAAAAATCAGCTGAAATGAAGATTTAGCAAGAGGTAATGGGTGCAGTACAGAAGTTGCCCTCTGCCTACCTATATTTACAATGGACCAGGATTGCTATTATTCACGAGTCAAATCTGGCCGAGTGTTGCCACAACAGCAACCTCTCATTCAATGTCAGCAAGACCAAGGAGCTGATGGTTGACTTCAGGAGGAGAAACCAAAAGTCCATAAGCCAGTCCTCATCGAGGGATCGGAGATGGAGAGGGTCGATGACTTTAAATTCCTCAGTGTTATCATTTCAGAAGAATTGTCCTGGGCCCAGCACATAAGTTACATTATAAAGAAAGCACGGTAGCACTTCCACTTAGAAGTTTGTGAATATTGGACATGACATTTAAATCCTTGACAAACTTCTATAGATGTGTTGTGGAGAGTATACTGATTGGCAGCATCACAGCCTAGTACGGAAACACCAATGCCCTTGAATGGAAAATCCTACAGAAAGTAGTGGATATGATACAGTCCATCATGGTAAATCCCTCCCCACCAGTGAACACACTTACATGAGCATTGCAGCAGGAAAGCAGCATCTGTCATCCGGGATCCCCATCACCTAGGTCATGCTCTCCGACTGTTGCCACCAGGAAGAAGGTACAGGAGCCTCAGGACTCACACCACTAGGTTCAGGAACAGTTACTACTCCTCAACCATCAGGCTCCTGAACCATAGGAGATACCTTCACTCAACTTCACTTGCCCCATCACTGAACTGTTCCCATAACCTGTGGCCTAATTTTCAAGGACTCTTCTTCTCGTATTCTCTATATCTTTTGCTTATTTATTTATAATTTTGGTATTTACACAGTTTGTTGTCTTTTGCACATTGGTTGATTGTCTATGCTGTTGGCTATGGTATTTTATTGATCCTATTGTGTTTCTTGGATTTACTGTGTATGGCCGCAAAAGAAGTCAATCTCAAGACTGTGTGTGTGTGTGTGTGTGTGTGTGTGTGATAATAAATTTACTTTGAAAGTTGAATTATGAACCCAAGAATTTAATAAGTGATCATGGTGCAGAATACTCTATTCTGTGGTGACGAATCTTTACCTGAATTTGAAAAAGTACAGTAACCTTAATGTAACAGAAAACATGAGGATACCCTCTTGCTCCAACCTTTTAAGCAGTTACTCACATGGTCTGAGCTTCACAACGCACAACTGTGTCTGGTATCAGTCAAGCAATGATGCAATGAGGCACAATCACTTTAAGGACCAATGATCTCCAAGTAAGCCCACTCAGAGCAATGGTCATCTTCCTTACTTGAAAAACGTATTAGCTATTGCTGTAGAAAGAGTGGGTGTGGGTTTCCACTGGGTGTTCTGGTTTCCTCTCGCAGTCCAAGGATTTACTGGTTAGTAGGTTAATTGGTCCTTGTAAATTGTCCTGTGATTAGGCGACGTAGGTGGGAAGGCCCAGCTCCACGCGGTATCTCTAAATAAATAGATGAGTGTTCGATTTGGAGGGAATTGATGGGAATGTGGGAAGAATAAAATAGGAATGGTGTAATCAGGTGCTTGACAGTCAGTGTGGACTCAGAGGTTTGAAAGGCCTTGCGTTGTCCTTAAGGCATTTATTTGACTTTGTTGGGTCTACGTTTTAAATGATTTGTTTGTAACTATTTTCTAGTTAAAGTTAAAGGTTGATAATTATGTTGCAGTATAACAAAGGTAAATCCATTGTCTATGGTATATCACAGCATGCGATGACGTCACCTTCGGTTTCTCCGTGTCTTGGTTCGGGAAGGTGTAAAGGTGGGAGCCGTGCGTGCAGCATGATCATTAGAGCTCCGTTTCTACCCACAAAGAAACATTATAGAAGCAAGTTCATAAGAAAGTAATTGAAGTAAAAATATTAACGCGGTTTCTGTTAAGGAATTGGCGGTTGGGGCGGCGCACGTGCCGGCTTTTCAATTTCAAACGCCGGGTGGGCTCGAGCCCGGCGGCGGTTTGACATGTCCCCCTCGCCCGCTACTCGGGGTGGTTGGAGACACTCACTAAAAGAAGAGAGCGCACGTGGTCTCCAGAATGAAACAAACGCTCTATATGTTTGTATTTTTTTATCAACAGTTTTCACCATACAATGTTAATGTGGAAGAGTGAACAGTAAATGGTTAACCTTACTACGACTCTGTCTTCATTGGTTCCGGTTTAACTTGGTGTTTAGTCAGAGTTTCAACACACTGCACGAGAACACTACAGTGAAAAGGCGGAATCATTCGGTGTCTCGACAAGTGGTACGATGGCTTCGCGATCAAGCATCAAGTCGCTTGCACTCAGTGCCAAGAGCAGCAGGATGTCGACAAGTGTGGCTGCCTTCGCAAGAGCTAAAGCAGGAGCCACCAAGTTGTGAGCGTCATACGCTAACCAAGAAGCAAAACTGAAAATGGAAAAGGCTGCCAGAGAAGCGGAAAACCAGTTGGAAAAGGCAAGGATAGATACAGAGTTAGAAGTGCTGACGCTACAAGGAGAAGCTGATGCGGCCGCGGTGGAAGCACAAGGGTTGGAAAACACTGAAGAAATGCACGTTCTAGACGAAACAGTAAAATCTATATCAGAAAGGGCCAAATTGGAATGCACCAGCGAATATGTCCAATCTCAAATTGACCTGCAGATTCATTCTCCCTCTCCATACTTGCCTGTTGGCGTCCCATCTCGTGTGAAATCACAGGGAAGCTTTGTTGCATCACGTCCACCTGGGGAAGACAATTCACAATTGCAACCTTGCCACAAACTCAAGTATGAAAAGGCTGACTACGAATACTTCTCGACACCAAACTTACCTGATCCGGCAAGATCAAAGACAAAGTCTGAAGTCAGAACATCAAATCCCAACATGAACGTACACACTCAGTCATATGTTCCCCAACATATTCCCCCAGCTAGCACGCCACCTGCAGCAGAACCCTTGGCACAGTATTTAGCGCAACGAGGCCTCATCAATTCAGGACTGTACCAGTTTGACGATAAGCCTGAAGATTACCGTGCGTGGTACTCCTCATTCACCAGTGCCACCGGCGGAGTCCAGCTCACAGCAAGCCAAGAGTTGGACCTTGTGACCTAAATGGCTGGGAAAGGAATCAAGTGAACAGGTGAAACGCATATGCTCAGTGTACGTCAACAACCCCAAGCTAGCCTTACACAAAGCATGGGGGAGACTTTGGGACTGCTATGCGGCCCCTGAAATTATTGAGAGGGCGCTATTTGAACGGCTGGACAATTTTCCTCCGGTGTCAGCCAAGGACCACACTAAGTTACGAGAACTCGGAGATTTACTCATGGAGATTCAAGGTGCTAAAGAAGACAGCTATTTAACTGGCCTGTCGTATCTGGATACCCCACGCGGAATTGGACCAATTGTGGACAAGCTTCCATTTGGGCTGCAGGAAAGATGGGTGTCTATTGGCTCAGAGTACAAGGAAGAGAACAGTGGTCGATTCCCTCCCTTTGAGTATTTTAGTTGGTTTGTGTGCAAGGAGGCGAAGAGGCAAAACGACCCTAGTTTCATGAATCAAGGCAGCACCACAACTCACACCAACCCAGTCAAACCCATTTTGAACAATTTTGTCATCAATAAACCCGTCTCAGTGCATAAAACTGAAGTCTCCACAATCAACGATGAGCCTAGCAAGAATTGTCCATTGCACAACAAACCCCACCCCCTCAAAAAATGCAGAATGTCTTGAAACAAACCCTTTGATGAAAGAAAGGCCCTTCTCAAGGAAAAAAAGAATATGTTTTAAGTGCTGTTCCTCTACCTCCCACCTCGCTAAAGAGTGTACGTTCCCCGTAAAGTGCTCGGAATGTAACAGCACTAATCACGATGGGTCCATATGCATCCCGGCCCGTCACCGCAAGCTGCCAAGGCTCCTCCACTCCCACAAGAGAGGATCGCTCTGATACAACTATTGTCAGCTCGGGCTGCACAGAAGTTTGTGGTCCAGGTCAGTCGAGCCATTCGTGCTCAACGATCTGCCTCACTGAGGTATACCCTAAGGGAGCCAAAAACAAGGCCATCAAAGCCTATACAATTCTGGATGACCAGAGCAACCACTCACTAGTGAGACCAGAGTTCTTTGAGTTGTTCAGCATAAAGGGTAATCCATTCCCATACTACCTCAGAATTGCTCTGGCATCGCAGAAACATATGGCAGGAAGGCAGAAGGCTTCCAGCTCGAGTCACTGGATGGCAAAGTCGTCATCAGTCTCCCTCCACACTTAGAGTGCAATGAGATCTTAAATAAGCGATCCGAGATTCCGACGCCAAGCGCAGTGCTACACCAGCCCCATCTTCACCACATTGCCAAGCACATCCCAGAACTGGATCCGGAAGCAGAAATACTCCTGCTACTCGGAAGAGACGTTCTTAGGGTGCACAAAGTCAGGCAGCAGGTTAATGGACCACACAACGCCCCCTTCGCCCAACATCTGGATCTGGGCTGGGTGGTGATAGGAGAGGTGTGCCCTGGCATCGTACATCAACCGACAGTTAACACGCTGAAGACTAACGTGCTAGAGAGAGGCCGTCGTTCAATTCCTCAGCCCTCCACAAGTGTTATGTGTATCAAGGAAGCACAACAAAGGCACGAGCATAGTAAAGTAACTGAGAAGACACTGGGACAGTCAGTCTTCGCTCAAACTAAGCATGATAGTAAACTTGCCCCATCGGTGGAAGACGCCATCTTCTTAAAGATAATGGACACAAAGGTTTTTAGAGATGAAGCGAACAACTAGGTTGCCTCACTACCATTCAGAGTACCGCGCCAGAGCTTACCAAACGACAAAGAGCAGGCAGTCAACCAGTTCACATCTTTACAACGAATCCTGAAAAGGAAACCTGAGACCAGTTACAGAGGTCATTCTACTTCTACCTAAAGACTGATCTAGAGACTGAAGTTCTATACCATGTTTCTAGTGACCTTACAAAGGTCAGGCGGGGAGTGTGTTGCCCTTAGGGCATTTATTTGACTTTGTTGGGTCTACGTTTTAAATGATTTGTTTGTAACTATTTTCTAGTTAAAGTTAAAGGTTGATAATTATGTTACAGTATAACAAAGGTAAATTCATTGTCTATGGTATATCGCGGCATGCGATGACGTCACCTCCGGTTTCGCCGCATCTTGGTTCGGAAAGGTGTAAAGGTGGGTGCCATGCGTACGGCATGATCGTGAAGAGCTCCATTTCTACCCACAAAGAAACGTTATAGAAGCAACGCCGTAAGTTCACAAGAATGTATTTGAAGTAAAAATATTAATGTGGTTTCTGTTACGGAAGCGGCGGTTGGGGCGGCGCGCTGCCGGCTTTTCAATTTCAAATGCGGGGTTGGCTCGAGCCCGGCGGCGGTTTGACGTGACCCCCTCACCCGCTACTCGGGGCGGCTGGAGACACTCACTGAAAGAAGAGAGCGCGATTGGTCTCCTGAATGAAACAGACACTGTATATGTTTGTATTTTTTCATCAACAGTTTTCACCGTACGACGTTAATGTGGAAGAGTGAACAGTAAATGGTTAACCTTACTACGACTGTCTTCATTGGGTCCGGTTTAACTTGGTGTTTAGTCAGAGTTTCAACACACTGCACCAGAACACTACAGGCCTGTTGCATGCTGTATGTATCAATGATCAGCAAATTGCTGCAACTTTGAAAGGCCCACACTGAAAATGAGAGTGGACATCTGATTCTGTACACAAAATTACAAGTGGCGGTGGTAAATGGAAGAGGGAAGAGTTCTGTGAAAGCTGCTGTGATGTCTATGATCAGAAGTCAACGATGTCCAGTAGCTGACAGAGTTATTCACCAAATCAGGTTGGGAATGAGTATTACCATGTGTATTTGGAAGAAAAGATCTATCCTCGCAACTACTATTTCTGTAACGTCATAGAATTTGCTTTTCCTGTACAGGATCTTAGTTTTGGAAGTAGCAGTCCTGGAGATTAGATTATAATCTCAGCCGCATCACAACAGACTATCTGAATGTTACACTTCAGAATTTGCCTCCTGATCATGGGAAATAGGATGTCCATTCCTGGTTTCACCTTCGACCATTATTTTCCAGAACCTAGTGGTTTCCTTTTGACTCATGTTTAAAAAAACTGAACTAATTGGAGCAACATTCCAAATCGGCCTTCTTTTAAGGTTAAGCTTCATCTTTTGGATATACCTCTAACTTTCTTGCAAACTGTTGCAGTGATGGCTGATCTGTGCCCAGAATGAAGAGTCTGCAAAGCTACCAATCACATGTTCATAAAGACTGGGGCACAAAGCAAGGCAATTTTCATTTTCTTATTCATTTGGACTTCAAATCTGATCCTAGAGCCCAAATAATAATGGTTGGTGCAAAGGTGATGTGTATTAAGTAAGAGGTAAAGATATTTTACGATTCTCTATTCCTATTCCATTGCATTCCTAAAGAAAGAAAATAATCCTGTCACCAATTTGAAATTAGTTTAAATTTAGGGTATTTTACGTTATCCAAAAAGTAAAGATGAAGTATTATGTGTGGTCCAGGAAGGTGTAATTGGTTATTACCAAACCACTAAGTTATGATACTAGGGGAACATTACAAAAATGACATTGATGGGTTAATATGGTATGCCAGTCTTAATCTCAAACAATTATTGTCTTGCATTTATAAAATAGTTGAAAGACCTGGTGTTGTACTTACAGGGAGTAGTCTTAGTATTTACACCATTTCCAGACTCAATGCTTCTGAAGAGAAACAAGAAATAGTCTTATTTATTAGCCTAATCTGGCATCAGGCTTCCAAGTGGGAAAATATCTTGGAAACAATAAGCACTACATAATAAATTTCAAAGTGTAGATGAAAACAAAGGGTTTGAAAATTTACAATTAATTCTAAGTTCTGAAGGACTACCACAAACCAACTGTCAGAAGATCTGAAGTAGATTCACTGTTTAGCTGGATTAGAATGCTTTCAAAATCTCTAATGCCTTCAAAGTAAGCACTCATTTTATGAATCTATACTCTTAGATTCTTCACTCAGTGTCACACAATGTTTCTTAACACAGGATTACACTGAATGTGTATATTATGTCTCTCACCTACACCTACTACTTAGCCCTTACCATATCCAAGCTATCACCTTATAATCAGTCTTGAAGAGGCTACAAAATTAATCAATATATGTCCATCCCCACAGCAAAATTGGACCCCAACTTTCAGTTCCATTTTTACCACCAGTTCCACAGTAGACTGATCCTGACTATTCTATTTGACCTTCAACAAAACATATTCCGTATTCCAGAGTACTCATCACAACCTACATTTTGTAATTTCCATCTTAAATACTTTAGTCTCTCCACCTAACTTTTCCTAATTAAGATCAAGATCTTGATCAAACCTTGAACTTACATTCACCCGCCTTTGCCAACAGTTTCAACTTTTGAGGCATGCTTTATTTCCTTATACTTCGAAAACGTTTTTTTTATTCAGCAGACGTACTGCTAAATGCAAATACTCATAGTCTTACCATGGCACGTAGCAGAAAAAAATTGCACACTTAAACGTTAAGAAGATCTGATAATGAACGGAGTTCAACGTTTAGATAGCAGTTTAATTATTGGTTTCAAATATGTTTGCACAGTAGACCCAACAGAGCAATTCTGACTGGTGGTGGAACTACATGTATGGCCGTCAATGAAATCAGCTTTTGTTGTAGTCAATATGTCCATTACTATGGCAACACTGGGTTGCTGAGATTCTGGTCCCAGCTTCTGCCAGCTGAGGTATTAACATGGTTGAGAATCTGATATGAGTCAACTGCATAGAAGCAGAACTTACATCAATGTAATTACTGTTTCAGCAAATTTCAGAAGAACGATGTTTAATAGAAGTTGGAAAGAGGTGCTTTGATATTGGCGTTTGTATGCAGATTCTGAATCCTACTTCTTTAATGTTGTAATTGCTTCGTTAAGCTGGTGTGAGAGAACGTGACTGAGGGAAAGGTCAGGATAAAAGATGTGTTGAGATATTATTTTAAGAGATGCATTTTGAGCTAACCACTGGTACAAGGTGTCACAGTATAAACTTGCTAAACATAGGGCTGTATTTTTAATTTGGTGTAAACCCTGGATAGTCAATGAATTTAAATAAACATTTGAAGTTTCTATAACTGGTGGCAAATTGTGTTTGAAAGCTGAAAATCAGTGTAACATTTATATTGGTCTGGGTCTGGTATTGGACATCCTGCTGTTTAAATCACTATTATAGTTCTGAAACCTGCCCATGAAGAAGCAAGTCAGACAAACAATTCAAGTTAATTGTATTTCCTTGGAAATGTATTCCCGAAATCAAAGAGAAAATACAGGCTATAGCCATAAAAAAGCTGATTGGCTTGTTTTACTTTAATAAGATCTCTGCAACCAAATATAATGTCCTCTATGAGGGCCACTGCAAGGAGGAAGATTTTATCTTTAAATTCTATAATATAATAATGAGAAGGCAGAGATTCATAGACAAGGGTCATCAATCAGGAATTCAGATTCTAAGGTCAGTATGTATGTCTTGTGGTTTATTCAGTTGCTTTTCTGTTGATCAAATATTCCACAATACTTTGGACCTTATTCTTCCTCCTAGGCCTTCGTTGGTCAGGGTCGACCATGAATGTTGCATCCTAGCTGTCGAGATACGCAAGCTTGAGCCCATGTAGCAAGCTCCCCCTCTCCACACATCTGATGAATCCAAAGGAATGTCAGAGACTGATACAGTTTGGCCCCGGCAGCATTGCAGGAGTTGCCAGTCAGCATCGAACTCAATGGAGGGCTGTCTTAGGGACTCCAGCTCCGGATTTTTCCCTTGGAGTTTACTCCTGAAACCTTTCCCATGAGAGGGTATAGCTGCAAGGCAGTGGAGGTTTGAGGTCAGAGTTTTCCTTCTCCTCGATGAGCTGCCAACCACAGTTGATGAGACCCATTTGCCTGCAGTGGCTGGTTTAAGGTGCCAGTAACCTGCCTTTGCCCCTTCTCCTGTCAGTAGAAATGATTCCACCAGGCTTAGCAGCTAAGCCACTTGTTAAGGCCAGCTGGACTTAGTTGTCAGAGGCTACTTGAGATGCATGCCACTGGGAGCATTTAATAGGTAGTGGGAGCTTATCCCCACTACCACCCCTGGTTATGACAAGCTTAAGGAACCTTTGCACCTTATAGTGGCATGAATTCTTCAAGCAAAATCTACAGTTTGGAATCAGTTTCGACAGAGAAAATGTTGTGCCAGTTGGTAACAGAGACAGAATTAATGAAGGATGGTTGGAATATTAAAGGTAAGCATAAGTAGAGACCAGATAGAGCGAATTACTAGTTTTATTACTGTAAACTGATTGCAATTTTATGTAGCAGATCTGTTGCTAAGTTAATCTGACCTCGCAGAATGCATCCATGGCTGCATATGTTCCAGAGGTTTGAGAGGAGGCAAGTGTCAAATTGTTCATGAACTGGCTGCAATGAGTGAGGCTGTATCCTTTAATTCATCCACCCATTCCAGCAGGTTTGGTGTTAATGCCATGAACATAAATGGGGCATTGATCCCTATTGAAGTCACTTTAACAGACGTAAATGGTTCAAAGCTCTAAAAGCAGATGGCTGTGCGACAGTAGAATGAGTTGTTTACGTACATCCAGGACATGCTCTTAAATGGATGTCAGCCAAGGGCAGTGAAAGCTCACCCTCAAAGATCAATACAGATTGTTTAGCAAAGATCTGAATAGCTCATATCGTGTGGAGCATGTCAATACTATAAGGAGATGGTAATAAGAATGATTCTTGACCCCAAAAATAGAGCTAATAGCAACATTGTTACATACCAGACACATTAGGAGAGCACTTAAACAATAGGTAATGCAACCTTTTACTAAAACAAAGGTTGTTACCACCCATCTCCAAGCTTTTTTAATGATGTTAGATATGCAAACAAATTGGAACAGTTTTTTCCCAACTTAACTCATAAGCTATTTCACGAAAAGGATTTCTGAAAACAATCCAAAACAATTATTGTTAAGCTGTACTTTAATTCTAATATTCATATTATTAACCAAAAGATGAACTAAAATGTTTATTTTGGCTCCTGCTCTGTTTTCACATTTAACTCATTAACTTGAGTCAATAATTCCTTTCAAAGTGAAAACTAAATCCAAGAAATTTGAGAGTGAAAAGAGTAACTTGCAAGTCACACGTTATTACATATGGCTTATATATTGTAAAATATTATTAGATATTATATGATGATATATCACAGAGGGAGGCTATTTGATTCATCAAAATTATGCATTGTCCAAACTGCCTATGGATATGCAGTTTTTTTATCTCTTGGGTTGCAACTCAAATAAAATTCAATAAAATAAGCTTGAAATCCTTATCTTTCTTTTAACACTCCAAATATAAATTTGAGCCATTTCAACCAATATTTATATATAGATTTGATCAACAGCATGAGACTGTTTATAATTAGTATGAAAATGTTAATATCACTTATAGAATAAATGGATGAGTTATGAAAAAGATAGAACTGCCACACTGGAATAAATCTGCAGCAATGGGGTGTTGAGAGATTGTTGGAGAATATTAAATATCAATGATGATTTTTTTAAAGAATATTTAATGATAATACTTGGTATGAGAATGTAATATTTTTACCTCCTTACACTAAAATAAGTTACCATTGAGACTGGGTTGAGGGATAGGGAGATGGAATGTACAAACAAATTCTATCCATTATGGTAGATTCTGCAAGCAACTGTTATTTTCAATGACAGACACATTTTTGTAAATTTGAGTAAATGAATTGTTGTTCTTGAAAGTTGACGTGTAGCATAAGAAAGAATTGACTATTTGGCCCCTCATACACGATCTGCTGTTCAATGTGTTCAATAATATTTTTACCTCAGATCCACTTTCCTGCACTATCCTCACGTCCTTTAATTCCACTAAAGCATTCACCTTTGGCCCTTATAAAACATAGAACAGTACAGCAAAGGAACAGGCCCTTCAGCCCACAATGTTGTGCTGAACCAATTAAATTAGTAATCAAATGGCCAACGAAACTATTCCCTTTGCCTACACAATGTGCATAGCCTTCCATTTCCCTCCTATCTAAACACTCTTAAAAGCCTCTAATGTATCTGCCTCGACCACCAGCCTAGGAAACGCATCTCAGGCACCCACAATTCTCTGTGTAAGAAAACTTGCCCCTCACATCTCCTTTGAACTTAACTTCTCTTGCCTTAAATGAATGCCCTTAGGTATTAGGCATTTCAACTCTGGGGAAAAGATACTGACTGTCTACTCTGTCTATGCCTCTCATAATCTTAGAAACCACCCTTCAGCCTCTGCCGCAACAGAGAAAACAACCCAAGTTTGTCCAGCCTCTCGTTATAATACATGTCCTCTAATCCAGGCACCAACCTGGTAAACCTCTTCTGCACCCTCTCCAAACCCTTGGCATCTTTCCCATAATGGGCAACATTGTAGTCCAGAAGCAATACTTCGGACACGGCCTAACTAGAGTTCTAAAATGCTTCAAAATAACTTCCTGACTTTTGAATTCAGTGCCTCAACTACTAGAGTCAAGCCTGCCATGGGTAGGCTTATGAACCTGGGTAGCCACTTTCAGGGAGCTATGAACTTGGATCCCAACATCCCTTGCCTCATCAACATTGTTAACCGTCGTGCCCTTAACGGTGTACTGTCTCTTTACACTTGAGCTACCAAGGTGCAACAATTCACATTTAGCTTTGCTAAACTCCATATGCCATTTCACTGCCCAAATCTGCAACTGATCCATATCCCGCTGTTTTCTATGCTATCCACAATGCCACTAATCTTCGTAAGCTTACGAGCCCATCCATCTCCGTTTTCATCCAGGTCATTTATATGCATCACAAACAGCAGAGGTCCTAGTACAGATCCCTGCAGAACACCACTAATCACAGACCTCAAGTTAGATTAAGTCCCATCGACCACTATCCTCTGTCTTCTATAGGCAAGTCAGTTCTGAATCCAAATGGCCAATTCACCATGGACCCCATGCATCTTAATCTTCTGGATAAGCCCCCTATGAGAGACTTTGTCAGATGCCTTACTAAAATCCATGTAAACAACATCCAAAGCTCTACCTTCATCAATTGCCCTTGTCACCTCATCAAAAAACTCGATCAAGCAAGTTAGGAAGGAACTCAAGTTAGAACGTCATCCACATTCTCTTCATTCAAACAAATGTTGCCCCTTTTATCCATGAGTAGCTCGACTCTCTCCCTAGTTACCCTCTTGCTCTTGATGTACTGCATGTATAGAATGCCTTAGGATTCTCTTTAATCCTACTTGCCAATGACTTTTCATTGCCCATCCTGGCTTTCCTAATTTCCTTCTTGAGTTCTTTTCTGACTTCTTTATAATCTTCTGTTTGATGCTAGCTTCCTAGGCTTTACATACATTTCCTTTATTCTTCTGGACTAAGTTCATCACCTCTCTTAACATCTCTTACCTTACCATCCTTGTCCTTCCTTCTGACTGGAACATACCTGTCCTGTACTCTATGTAGTTCATCTTTAAACACCCTCCACATGCCAGATGTCGACTTGACCAAAATCAGTTTTTCCCAATTAACTCTCCCTCGTTCTTGCCAAATGCTTTCGTAATCTGCCTTGCTCCAATTTAATACTCTCCCACATGATTCATACTTACCCTTATCTATAGCGATCTTGAAACTTAAGGAGTTGTGTGCACTGTTCCCTAACTGCTCACCCACTGGAAGGATGGTCACCTGGCCAGGATCACTACCCAACACCAAGTCCAGTAGAGCCCCTCCTCTATTTGGACTATCTACATATTGATTTAAGAAACCCTCCTAGATGTACCTCCATTTTCTGACCTGGTGATCTGGTTCCTATCCTCCTGCCAAACTAGTTTAAACCTTCCTGAGTAGCATAAGCGAACCTCCCTGCCACGATATTGGTTCTCCTCCAATTTAAGTGCAACTTGTCCCTCTTGTACAGGCCAGCCCTGCCCTTGAATGGGTTCCAATGAATCAAGAACATAAAACCCTGAGCCCTGCACCTGTTCTTCAGCCATTCATTCAGGTGTGCTATCATCCTATTCCTGCCCTGCCTAGCATGTGGCATTGGGAGTAATCCAGAGATTACTATCTTGGAGGTTCTGGCCTTCAGCCTCTTCCCTCACACCCTTTCTTCACTGTGCTGGACCTTTTCCCCCTTTCTACCAATGTCATTGGTGCCAATGTCACCACAACCTCTGGCTGCTCACTCTCCCCCTTGAGAATATTCTGCAGCCGCTCTAGGACATCCTGGACCCCAGCATCTGGAAGGCAACATACCATCCTGGCCTCTCTTTCGTGGCTCAAAATCGCCTGTATATCCCCCCAGCTATTGATTTCCGGTGATTATGGTTCTGCCTGATTTTACCCTTTCGTGCTGGGTCTCAGAGTCAGCCAGCATGCCACTGGTCTGGTTGCTGCTGCTGTTCTCTAATAAGTCATCCTCCACCTCCCCCCCCCCCCCGTATCCGAAAGTCCAAAGGGGTACACTTGTTGATGAGAGGAATGGTCACAGGGGAACCCTGCACTGACTGCTTACTCCTTTTACTCCTCCTGTTGATCACCCATCTACTATTTGAAGCTTGCTATCCACAATAAATGCAAGAGAATTAAAAATATATATATATTTGTGAGAAATCTGATTTACCAAAATATGTTCTGAGGTATTTTGTAGGTATCTAGTGGGTAGACCCTTGAACTGAAGCCTGTTTTACTTTGCTGTGGTACTGTCCTAGGGCAGCATCAGGAGAGAGGTTGCAACTCACCCAGCAGCTTTTTAATGTATATGTTTGATTGTCCATGTATGGTGATGGGAAGCTGCTGTCCGAGTTACTCCTCAACATCCTGATCATTGATTTTACTGTAAAATCCAGAAATCCAAACCATTAAGATATGACATCATGGTTCAAAGTACATTTATAGCAAGGTATATATATGCCATCCTAAGATATTTTTCTTGCAGGCTTTCACAGAAGAATAACTGTTCACTTCAATTGTTTGCATCATTTGTGTTTTTTTCTTTCTCTTGCATATCAGGTGTTGGTCTTTTATTTTTATTTGCTTTCTTTAAGTGTATGGGAAGTGTCAGGAAGTGTATCATCATGCACTTTGGTAAAAGAAATGAAAGAGTTGACTATTTTCTAAATGGAGAGAAAGTACAAAAAAAAACTGAGGTGCAACTAGACTTGGGGGTGCTTGTGCAGGATTCCCTGAAGGTTAATTTGCAGGTCAAGTCTGTGGTGAGGAAGGCAAATGCAATGTTAGCATTTGTTTCAAGAGAACTAGAATATAAAAGCAAGGATGTAATGTTGAGGCTTTATAAAGCACTGGTAAAGCCTCACTTGGAGCATGGTGAGCAGGTTTGGTCCTCTTAACTTAAAAAAGATGTGCTGAAACTGGAGAGAGTTCAAAGGAGGTTCAAGAAATGATTCCAGGATTGAAATGAGGAGCTTTGAGCAGGTCCTTCAATGAGGAGCGCTCCCCTCATTTGAAGAGGGCTTGGTGGTTCTGAGCCTGTATTTACTGGAATTCCAAAGAATGAGGGGTGACCTCATTGAAGCCTATCAAATGGAGAAAGGCCTTGATGAAGTGGATGTGGAATGTTTCCTATGGTGGGAGAGACTAAGACTGGAGGACACAGACTCAGAATAGAGGGGCGTCCTTATAGAATGGAGATGAGGAGAAATTTCTTTAACCAGAGAGTGGTGAATCTATGGAATTCTTTGCCACAGACAGCTGTGGAGGCTAAATCTTTATGTATATTTAAATAGAAAACCCTCAGCACGATACAGGCCCTTCGGCCCACGAAGTTGTGCCGAACATGTCCCTACCTTTGAAATTACTAGGCTTACCTATAGCCTTCCACTTTTCTAAGCTCCATGTACATATCCAAAAGTCTCTTAAAAGACCCTATTGTATCCGCCTCCACTACCGTTGCTGGCAGCCCATTCCATGCACTCACCACTCTCTGCGTAAAAAAATACCCCTGACATCTCCTCGGTACCTACTCCCAAGAACCTTAAAACTGTGCCCTCTTGTGGTAGCCATTTCAGCCCTGGGAAAAAGCCTCTGACTATCCACACAATCAATGACTCTCATCATCTTATATACCTCTATCAGGTCACTCCTCGTCCTCCATCGCTCCAAGGAGAAAAGGCCGAGTTCACTCAACCTGCTTTCACAAGGCATGTTCCCCAATCCAGGCAACATCCTTGTAAATCTCCTCTGCACCCTTTCTATGGTTTCTACATCCTTCCTGTAGTGAGGTGTCCAGAAGTGAGCACAGTACTCCAAGTGAGGTCTGACCAGAGTCCTATATAGCTGCAACATTACCTCTCGGCTCCTAAATTCAATTTCACGATTGATGAAGGCCAATACACTGTACGCCTTCTTAACCACAGAGTCAACCTGCGCAGCTGCTTTGAGCGTCCTATGGACTCAGACCCCAAGATCCCTCTGATCCTCCACTCTGCCAAGAGACTTACCATTAATACTGTATTCTGCCATCATATTTGACCTACCAAAATGAACCACTTCACACTTATCCAGGTTGAACTCCATCTGCCACTTCTCAGCCCAGCTTTGCATCCTATCAATGTCCCGCTGCAACCTCTGACAGCCCTCTATACTATCCACGACACCTCCAACCTTTGTGTCATCAGCAAACTTACTAACCCATCCCTCCACTTCCTCATCCAGGTCATTTATAAAAATCACGAAGAGTAAGGGTCCCAGAACAGATCAGGCACACCACTGGTCACCGACCTCCATGCAGATTATGACCTGTCTACAACCACTCTTTGTCTTCTGTGGGCAAGCGAGTTCTGGATCCACAAAGCAATGTCCCCTTGTATCCTATGCCTCCTAACTTTCTCAATAAGCCTTGCATGGGGTACCTTATCAAATGCCTTGCTGAAATCCATATACACTACATCTAATCTATTGCTCTTCCTTCATCAATGTGTTTAATCACATCCTCAAAAAATTCAAACAGGCTCGTAAGGCATGACCTGCCCTTGGCAAAGCCATGCTGACTATTCCTAATCATATTATACCTCTCCAAGTGTTCATAAATCCTGCCTCTCAGGATTTTCTCCATCAACTTACCAACCACTGAAGTAAGACTCACTGGTCTATAATTTCCTGGGGTATCTCTACTCACCTTCTTGAATAAGGCAACAGCATCCACAACCCTTCAATCCTCCGGAACCTCTCCCGTCCCCATTGATGATGCAAAGAACATCACCAGAGACTCTGCAATCTCCTCCCTCGCCTCCCACAATAGCCTGGGGTAAATCTCATCTGGTCCCGGCAACTTAACCAATTTGATGCTTTCCATAAGCTCCAGCACATCCCCTTTCTTAATATCTACATGCTTAAGCTTTTCAGTCCACTGCAAATCATCCCGACAATCACCAAGGTCCTTTTCCATAGTGAATACTGAAGTAAAGTATTCATTAAGTACCTCTGCTATTTCCTCCGGTTCCATACACACTTTCCCACTGTCACACTTGATAAGTCCTATTCTTTCACGTCTTATCCCCTTGCTCTTCACATATTGTAGAATGCCTTGGGGTTTTCCTTAATTCTGCCCACCAAGGCCTTTTCATGTCCCCCTTCTGGCTCTCCTAATTTCCTTCTTAAGCTCCTTCTTGTGAGCCTTATTATCTTCTAGATCTCTGACATTACCTAGCTCACTGAACCTTTCGTAAGCTTTTATTTTCTTCTTGACTAGATTTACTACAGCCTTTGTACACCACGGTTCCTGTACCCTACCTTAACTTCCCTGTCTTATTGGAACGTACCTACGCAGAACTCCATACAAATATCCCCTGAATATTCCTTCCGTACCTTTTTCTGAGAACATCTGTTCCCAATTTAAGCCTCCAAGTTCCTGCCTGATAGCCTCATAATTCCCCTTACTCCAATTAAATGCTTTTCGAACTTTTCTGTTCCTATCTCTCTCCAATGCTATTGTAAAGGAGATAGAATTATGATCACTATCTCCAAAATGCTCTCCCACTGAGAGATATGACACCTGACCGGGTTCATTTCCCAATACCAAATCAAGTACAGTCTCTCCTCTTGTTGGCTTATCTACATATTGTGCATATTTAAGGCAGAGGTTAATAGATTCTTGAATGGTCAGGGCATGAAGAGATACCGGGAGAAGGTATGAGATTGGGGCTGAGAGGCAAATTTGATTAGCCATGATGAGATGACAGAGCAGACTTGATGAACCAAATGGCCAAATTCTGCTCCTATATCTTATGGGAGCTTTCGGGTTTCTTGTTTTGTAGCTACCTGCGAGCAAACAAATCTCAATGTTGTATAATTTATACATTCTTTGATAATCAATGTACTTTGAACTTTGTACAAAAAAACTCAATAGAATCAATGAAAAACTACACACAAACAAAAACTGATAAACAACCAATGTGCAAAAGAAGACAAACTACACAAATACAATATAAAAGACAATAAATAAATATTGAGAGCATGAGCTGTAGGGTCCTTAAAAGTGAGTCCATCGGTTGTGGAATCAGTTCAGTGTTGGAGGTAGTGAAGTTATCCACTCTGGTTCAGGAGCTTGATGGCTGAAGAGATGAGAGTCCTGATACGTCGACTGTTTGCCTTTTACAAACCATGCTGCCTGGCCTGCTGAGTTCCTCCAGCATTTTGTGTGTGTTGCTTGGATTTCCAGCATCTGCAAATTTTCTCATGGTTGAGGAGTAATAACTGTTCCTCAACTTCGTGGTGTGGGATTTAAGGCTTCTGCACCTCCTTCCTGATGGCAGCAGTAAGAAAAGAACCTGGCCTCGATGGTGAGGATCCTTGATGATTAATGCGGCTTCCTTGTGGCAGTAAAACAGGAAATACTTAAGGCTTCACTTAAAATTAGATCACTTCCCATGATGCAATTCAAAGCCTCGACACTATCTGCAATACCAGTCACAAAGTCACATAAGAAGCTTACATATTTCCAATAGATTGTTAATATTTTTTATTAATTACAACTGTCTTCAAAAATGTGTTGCTTTCAAACAACTGTTTGTATCTTTTGAGAAAAGGATGACATTTATCAGATCTTTGATCTACTCCCCTGTGTCAGTTTAAGGTACTTTGCACAAACTGCTAAGTACCACATTGAAAGCTGAAATAAGCTCTATCCAACATCATAATAGCTGAACCCACTAGAACCAAGCTGCAATGCTGGAGTCAAAGTGCCTGCACACACCATAATAGACTTCATTAACTATACTTGCAATTCAAGTCACAGAACCTACATCAGGGCAAAATTACAGGGTGGCACACTTGCAAGGAGATTGTAAACCTTACAGTCAAATTCATGACAGTCAAAAATCACAAATCTATTGTCATCTGTCAACTCATGAGAAATCATGACAGCATTTATTCTTTTAAGAGAGTCTACATTGTTAGCTGTAGTGTCAGAAGCTTGGCAATATCATTAGAGGATATCAATGGCTGATAACTATCCTACTGAAATTTTCAGTTCTGTGGAAATGTATTTTTTATAAGTGACCGAGCCAGTTGCAGCTAGTGACATATCAAAGCTCATGAATACTGAAAGCGTCAAACAAAAAATGCAGCAGTTGGAACACACAGGCAGGATCTGAAAGGACAAGATACCTTACCGATTGGATGAGATTTTACCATGAAATATTGATGACAGATCCAACCTGGAAAGTTATCCTGTCTTTCCCTTTCAAATTCCCACTTGATCTATCGATTTTTTCATTTAAACTTTCTGCATTCATGGTTTTTGATTTCATGGGGATTGTGGAGTCTACCCATGAGTCAGAATGCCCAGGGCAAGACCGACAGAGCAACTTCCTGTGTTTCTGTTTAACTGGATATTAGCAGAAGTCAGAAGCTGATGTGTGTTGCAGAGGGACCGGAGCTCCATAATACCACACATCATCAGATTGCTGTTCAGACTTTGAAGTAGTAAAGATGTCAAAACTGGTCATTATGTTGTGAAGATGATAGCAACTTTGGGATTTCCACATATGTACAGTTAACCCTTAAAATTAAAACGTTTCAATCAGTGCTTCAGTGCACCTTCACAGGATACACTTCCGGGAACTTTCTTCGGTCCAATAAAGAGAAATGACATGAACTGGTGTAAGTTTAAATTATTTATGAACATGCTGTGCTACACAAGAATATCTTCTGCTTTGTTACTTGAAGTAAATTTTTATGGTGCACTAAGCTACGACTGCTGTATAGCAAATTTTCTGGCCCTAAAGCAGCATTAAATTCCTGTCCGTGCATTAGAATGTGTATCTTAATTTCTCTTAGAGACAGTTTGATCAGGCTCAGACTTTATTCATTAGAGCAGAGGAGAATGAAGGGTGATCTTCTAGACGTGTATAAAATCATAAGGGAAAAGATAGGGAGAATGCATACAGTCTTTTTCTCAGGGTTGGGGAATTAGGAATTATAAGGAAGAATAGGTAAAGTGAGAGGAGAAATATTTAATAGGAATATAAGGAGCAACTCTCTCACCCAGATGGCACTCTGTAAAAGGAATGAGCTGCTGGAGGAGGTGGTTGAGACAGGTACATCAACATTTAAAAGGCACTAGGACAGGTACATAGATAGGAAAAATATAGAGGAATATGGCTAAGTGCAGGCAAATGGGACTAGCTTAGATGGGAATTTTTGACAGCATGGACCAGATGGGCTGAAGGGCTTGTTTCCATGTTATATGGCAACATGGCTCTATGAGTCTATGATATTAAAACTTCTACCTTAACGGCATATGTCTATTCCAATCTTTATTTAGCTCTTAAAATAATATTTTAAAAGAAATATACTATGGTATTTACTTCTTGAAATACACTCTGTGGGAACCCGTTAAGATGAAAGGCCATTGTGATGTTATGAAATCCCACTGAACTGATGTCTTTCAGGTATAAAAACTGGAAGGAGGTTGTTTTCACAGCATAGCCTGGAATGGACATGTGTGCAAAGTATTTTTAAAGAGCAGGGCAAAACTTTATTGTTTAACATTGCTGGTAAATTCTGGCCATTCTAGTGTGTCTCCTCATTCAGCTCTTCTCAAGGAAAGACACAATTGCACATAATATTATTTGGAGGATTAGGCCCATAAGGTTGTAGCCCACTATTTAATCCAGACTACCAATGTGTTCTCTTTTATCAAGTCTGAAGAGGCATCATTACAGGACAATTATTAATTAACTTTTATTTCTTGGAGCTAATGTGATGAAAACCAAAATGAATTTACATAACATCAGAGATTCACAGCACTCCATGGCTCACAAGCAGCAAAACTATTTCTTGCATGTGCCTGCAACATTGAATAATAACAGTTGATTATTCAACCAACATGGGGTGGGGTAGCAGTATGGTCAAGTTGTTAACTGACCGGTACATTTTCTGATATCTGGACCATGAATTTAAAGAATAAATATGAAATAATAAGATAAATAATGGTTGCCATTAAACAATAAACCAGCTAAATAATGAAATCTGCTATTCTGACAGATCTGTGATATTGTAAAACTAATTGATATCATTTTAAGATTGTAGCATATTTTCATTGCTCTATATGTTGTTGTCACTTCCTTTTAGTTAATATCTGCCAAAGTCCTTCAATTGCTGTTGAAGCTTCAAGAAACTTTTCCAAACAAAGTCACAGTACAAAATACTGCTTTGCAAAGTTTAAGTATTTTTATCCTGTAAATTTAAATTACCAGTTACCATCCTACATCTTAGAGAGAGATACTGAGACGGTCTAGTCTATAAGTGATTCCATTTCCTAGATTACTGACCTTGAGCTGCTCCTCTTAACTACCAGCTTACTACTCAGTCAGTACAGGGTAATAAATACAGAGCTAGCCTGAGATAACTACAGCCCATGACCAAATATATAAAACAAGACACAACATTCCTTGGCAATACGTTGACATACAGAAAAAGAATCTCAGGGTTGTATGCGGTGACATGTATGTACACTGATAAGAAATTTTACCTTGAATTTTGAACTTTGGACTTTATACAAGTTTCTTCTCATATTACACAAGAGACACAAGATGCTGGAGATCTTGAACTACTTACTTACCTACTTGGGCCCTTAGCTCCCAGTGGAGCATTTTTCCATCAATGACCTCCTGTGTCCATCATCCTCTGAAGTCGATGGTATGGTTGGAGTTCATCAGCACTTTTGCAATCCATTCCATCCGCTGTACAGGTGATTTGCCCAGACAGCTTCACCGGAGTCCTGTTTCCCCCTCTCACGACTGGGACATGGGGTTGGACTTTCAGAAGCGGAAATCTTGAACAGCACACAGGAAACCTGGAGGACTCAGCAGGCCAGACGACATCTTTGAAAGGAAATAAATGAGATCCTGAAGAAGGGTCTTGACCTGAAACATCCACTGTTCGTTTCCCTCCATAGATGCTTCCTGATCCACTGAGTTCCTCCAGCATTTTATGTCTGTTGCTTCCCAGTTTACGGATGCCTGACTGAGGACATGAGCATTTGGGAGACTAGTGGGATGGATGGGGCTGGATTTTCTGGCAGCTGTGGGGCTACAAGCATCTTTTACCAGGTTGGAATTGGGGAATTTCCATGTGTGTTCTTTCCTTCCAAGCTTCAATAATTGGGAGCTGGGAGTGCTGAACGCACTCAGGCGCTCAGTTACTGAGTTAGTGAGGCCAGCTGCCCTGCTTACTCCTCCAGCATAGCTTTCTCTGTCACCCTCTCCCGCACATTATTTTTCTTCATTTCCAACATATGAGCAGTTCAGCTCCTAGGAATGGGACTGTATCATATCCTGGGGACTACCTGTACAAGGGCACATGGTTGTTCCAAAGCTTTTACAGGTCAAAAACCAGACCATGTTAGTCATAATAAAGAAGAAGAAAACAGCACAGAAAGAAGCCGTTCAGCCCAACTAGTCCATGTTGACCACAATATCCTCCCTGTTAGTCCCAGTTGCCCACGTTCAGCCCATGACCCTCCAATCCCATCTGAATATATACCTATTCAAACACCTTTTATGTAGTGTAATTGTACCTTCCTCAATAACTTCTTCTGGCAGTTCATTCCAGGTATTTCCTGCCCTCTCTGAAAAGGGGTTAACTCTTAGGCCCCTTTTAAATTTCTCTGCTCTTATCTTGCTTCTGTGCCCTCTAGGTTTGGACTGTGTGACCTATGACTGTCAATCTTATACATATGATTTGATAAACTTCTCTGAGGTCACCCCTCAGTTCTTTGGCGCTCCAGGGAATAAAGTCCAGCATGGTCAACATTTCCCTATAAATCACGTTCATGAAACTTCCGAGTATTTATGTCTGCAAATTTATAATATTTATCTTTATAGGAAAGTGGCAGGATTGTACGAAATTGGTGATCATGTTTCAAGGATTTGAAGTGAGGACTTTCTAGTGGATTTTGTTTCCATAGTATTTACATTTCACAAGTAGAGTCTTGTTCTTAGCTTTTTAGGTACTTTTAGGAACTTTCTAGATTTGCTTTTTTTTTGTCATTGATCTTGCAAAAAACTGGCACTGATATTTAACTATGCAAGCACCTTTTTACCATTAAGTTGTTGTTATTACAATGACAATGCATCTATTTGGCTGAGAGAGAGGAAAAATAAATTGTGATTCATTACGTAAGCTCCTGAATTGTTCTTGGGGATATTATATCCAAGTGATATTTATCAAAACATCACCTTTCCTCTCTCTTTTGCATACTTATTTATCCCTATTCCAGACTAGATTTGATTCTAATTCCTCAGTTTTTTATTGTCTCTAAATTCTCATTGTTAATGTCATTGTTGGTCACACCATTTACTGAGAGCCCAGATGACTCACTGTGCCTTTATTAGCTCACAGTTACTGCAAGACATAGCAGAAGCATTTTTGGTCCTGAAGTTAAAGGTCTAACCAACAAACTGCAATGCAAAATCTTTCCCTCTAGCAAGAACTGGCCCAGTAATATTTCTCCCACACTATCATGTCACATTGAGTAATTTGAAAGCTATATATTTCCTTTCTTCTTCTAATTGAAGAGTATATTTGAGAAATAACGTCTGCCACTCATAGAAGTGAGCAGACCGAATGGGCTTATTCCATGAATACAGACTTCAGGACAGCACAGAAAGGAAGATTTTTCAGTCAAGTAGAACATCTTGAGCCTTCTTCAATTCTCTGCCTTTGTCTGTGAGAGCTAACCCAGATAAATGGGTGTGTAATCCATATGTCATAAATAAGCTGCCTATTCATTCCTATCCATTTTACAGTAATGTACAATATTATTTGCTCCAGCTCTATGGTCAATAGAAACATTAGAAATCACTATTTTGTTGAAATGATTAAAGCTCATTTCCTTTATTGTCCCATGAATAATTTGCAGTTTGTAGACTGGAATGAAGAATTCAAAGAAATACAAACCATGACAGCTAAAGATATAACAGGCACTGGAGTAATGTTGCTGTAGGAGCTTTAGTGTAGAGTGAACTTGTAATCTTCCATTGTGTTGCAAAGTCTATTCTGAATCAAATCATTGAAACTAATTTATTTAGATCTAGAGTGTCTGACTTTGCTCCAATTACTTTCTTAATTCAGTGGTGCTGGCCTTGGCATAGTCATGTCTATGTTAACTCTGAGGCTCAAAGTTGTGAGTCCATGTTTCATTCTACGTGCACAAGCCTAGGCCAATCTTTCAGTGAAATACTAAAGGAAATCTTCATAGTTTATGATTTGTGAAGTGATAATAGACACAAAGTCAGCAGAGCAACTTCACTGTATTGGTATTGATCTCCCTCTAAGCTTTCTATTTTAAGTTTATGAAATCCGATATAAATGAAGTCAGGAAAGTACTTCCTTCGAATCAATTCATTCCAAGAAAATCTGAGGCTTTTCATTTTAAAGTTAATTTCCCATATATACTTTGACAGTTATGAGTGCAAGCAAAATAAAGGGTGCACACTTGTTAATATGGAACAATAAGCAAATTATTAAAAATATTTCTGTTTCTCTACTATTGTATTAAACAATAATAAAACAACAACATAACTGTAAAATTCTGTTTGTAAAAGTTTCCTTTCCTTTAGAACATGTTTATATTCCACAGTTAAAGTAATAGCCTGCTCACAATTCTAAAGAAGTTGACTTTGGGAAGGAAGCAGAACTTTAAATTGGTGACTTGCTTTTGAAATAAATTTTTGTGCATTGCATCTTTCCAAGAAGCTATGACAAAAATTGATCAATAAAATTTTGTTGAATATGGAGGACTCCTCCTGTTGCATTCATACTTGGGTACTAATAGGTAAGTATATTTTTGTGTCATTTCATGATGTGCATATTACTGCTTGATTTCTAAGAGAATATGGATGTGAATCTGTGCTCGTAATGAGGCAGCTCGTCAGCCAGTGTGTGAGAGGTTCAGTATACTTCCTGTGGACGTGATGTGCAGTGCCAATGATAACTCCATGAGGTACCCTTTCACTTCCAGACCACAATCATGCCATGTAAAACTGACATTCTGTCTTTGAGTAACAGCAGGGAATAAAGATACATTGGCTATTGTTTGTGATGTTGTAGAATTGTTATTATGCAATGTTAAATTTATGTGCAATAATTAATCAGATATTGCCTAATTAGCCCCAAATGTTTCAAGGATTTCTCCTTCTGACGCCCTTGCCTTTATTCCTTGAAGTACTTTGAAATACTTAAAATGACATAATGTAATTAAGGAAGAACTTAATGAAAATTGTTTGCATATTAATTACACCCATGGCTCATGTCATTCAGAATTCCCAAAGTGTGATTGAATATTTGTAAGATGTTGTTAATGTGACAATGTGCATTGTGTATCTTGGTGATTAGATTGTTGGACTATTAATGCAGTGGCCTAACCTAATGGTGCAGATTCCTGAATTCAAACCTCACTCTGACAGCTTGGAATTTAAATTCAGTTAATTAAATAATCTGGAATAAAAAGTAAGTATCAGTACTGACATATTTAACTCCTGGACGGCTGCAAAAACTCATTTGGTTCATATGACTCAAGGGCAGGATATTTATCATGTTTATATGTGACTCCAGACCCATACCAACCTGGTTGACATTACACTTCCCTCTCATATGGCTCAGTATCCATTGAGTTGTGCCAAAATCTCTGTGGCAAAACTTAGTTGAGCAGTCATTTGTCTTCAATAACCAAATATCCAGCATTAACATCCTGAAGGTCACCATAGGGTAAAGGCTTAGATATATGGCTACAAGTGCAGATTAGTAGCTTGATTTCCTGTAGCAAGCGATCCACTTCCAGATTCTGCCACATTGCAAGCCCAACCAATGCAGCAGGCTTGAAGGACCCGTTGGTCGATAACTGCTCCTAATTCAGGTTCAAAGCTTTAGTCCGTGATGGAATGCCCACAACTTGATACCATCCAGAGCAGAGCAGGCAGCATCCTGAATGTTCACCTCCTCATCCATGTTGATTGTGATGTCTGTTTATGCTGGACCCACACTCCTTTCCTATCCTAGTACTTGTTTAAATATTTTTTATATGTTGCAATTGGACCTGTCTTGACTGCCTCCTCTGGTAGTTCATTGCATATAACCTCCAGCCTCTGTGTGAAAAACTTGCTCCTCTGGTCTCCTTTATCTCACTTTAAACCTGTGGCTTCTAGGTTTAGACTCCCCAATCCTTCAGAAAAAAATTCCATCTAACCTATCTTAGCCTATCATAGCTTTAAACATTTATAAGGTTACCCCTCTCCGTCCTACATTCCAGCGAGCCCGTCCATTTTTAACTTGTAACTAAAACTGTCGATTCCAGGCAACATTCTTGTGAATCTGATATAGCAGGTTCTATATGCCCTCTTTTTTTCAGCTTGTTTCTGTCTTTTAATTATTACCATGTCTCTGAGCATTTAGCAAAAAGAACTTAAAATAAATATTCACAGTAATCTTTCAAATTTCAAACAAAATGATTCAGAGAATACAACTTTTCCAATTTTGTTCACTTGCAATAATCTGTCCTGCATATTTATAAAGGAATCTTAATTTAATGAAATGGTGATTCCTCAAGTTTCTGAAACCCATTTACTAGGCTCATTACTTATGTTCCTTTGCAAGACTAATTCTTGATGCATGAATTGTAGAGAAACATAAATAATAAGACTCTTTATCTGTGGGATTCTTAGTGATGACAGTCTTCATTTATCTTGAGCCTAATGGCTCTGGTTTCTCTGCTTCTCTCCATCCAAAGGTTCACATCATTCCCTCTGTTCCTTTTTCAAAATTCCTTTCATTGGCAGCCTCAACCTCAACCTCTGTAACTTAAAGCAGAGTAACAAGATTGTTGGAATTTCTGTTGAACTCATCCTTAAATATGAATCCTGCCTTACCATATTTTCACTGTAAAACATCCCTGCCAACAATTTTATACAAAGTGATGCAAAAAGTGTTTTCTTGGCTTCAACAAGTCAGTCACTGTCTTGAGCAATCCGACCACCTATCAGTTACAAGAATTGACTCATATAGTGCTACATTTACTTGCACGGCAGCATAGCTTCCAATTTTGTACAAATGCATATACAAATCAATCTGCCTGTCAATAAATTAAGTTAATACAATATAATGACAAGCATTATTTAAATCTTGGCTTTTATTTCTTACTGAGGTTAATTAGTATACATTATCATTGACATGACGATAGGAGATAACAACGTAGACAATTTTGAGGTCTTTTGGGTATTAGAAACAACATAATAGGGTACTTTCTAAATGTTGAAAGACTAGAAACAGTGGGGATGAAAAGAAATATAGGAATCTCTCCATCTGACAGCACCTTCCAAGACCACGACCACCACCGCCAAGAGAGTAAGGGTAGCCGGTGATTGAAATGCCACCACTTACTGGATCCCCTCCAAGTCACACACACACTTCCATTCCTTCATCAATGCTAGGTCCTGGAACTCCCTCCTAAACAGCATTGTGAGATTATTGCAAGGGCACTACAGGTGAGTAATAAACATTGATCAGATGTTGAAGGATGAATAGATAAGAGAAATATCATGGAAAGATGGAAAAATATAATTTAAATTTAAATACTTAATGGAGTGTTCTTTATACCTAGTGGACAAGAATACAAGGATGTAGATCCTGAGTGATAGAACAGATTACTAATATTCAGGGATGGTGAGAAATGGACAGCTTAAGAAAACAATACTGAGAACTGGGTTCATTCTTAAGCTTGGTTGCTGTCTTGTGTGGAGTTTGCACACTCTCCCTATGAGCATTTGTGATTCCTCTAGGTAACCTAGTTTACTCCCACATCCCAATAACATTACTGTTGGGAGGTTAATTGGCCCCTGTAAATTGTCCCTGCTGTGCAGGTGAGTTGGAGAATACAGTAGAGGCATTAAATATATTGGAAGAATTGAAAAATTGAATTCATATTGGGTTAGTGTAAATGCTCATTGATAATCGGAACAGACTCAATGGGCTAAAGGGCCTGTTTCTGTGCTGAATCTTTCTCTGACCCTGTGACTATATCAGGGACACATGACTACTTACCAATGTCAAAATAATTTTCTTCCAAAATTCACTGCCTTCTGTCTCAAACAACTAATTTTGTTTGTACTGCCATTTTCCTTTTAATCCCTTTGAGCAAGAATAACCTCTTCCAAGCCTAGACACAGCTTGAAATACCAAGAGATCAGCAATATTTAGATTTCCTTAAATCTTTTGAAAATCTTTCAAAATCTTTCAGAATTTTAAGGCGCTTTCAGAAACCTGTGAAATCCCTTTAGAGAGCATTTTGAAATTTCCAGGGACTTTTGAAAACATTAAAGAAATATAATACAATCAAAAACATCATGGGGAAATATTTCATAAAGATTTTATTAAATAAACAAACATCTGACATATTCTTAGAAGAGCTTCCAAAATAATATTGGGAAGGTTTAAAAATGGCTTTTTGATTTAGTATGCCATTTAAAATTTTCTCCTTGGGTTTTACAAAGTTGTCATCTTCTCTTCATTTTTTCTTACTCTATGCATAAGCATTCCTTTTACCATTTCAGTCAGTCTAAGGTCCCAAATCTTTATTCAAACTCTCCTGGGTAGCAGACAATTAGTACAACTTCATGCTGCCTCACTGATAACCATGCTAAACAGGAAATTGCAGATATCATCAGCAGAATTGTTAAGGACACTCTAAATAACAGAAAACAGCTTTGGGGATTTCTACACACGTATGATGTAAATTGATCTATACCCATTTGGGATCTGGACAGTGAAGCAAACACTTCCAACGGATCTCCCTCAAAGATAGCCAATCAGATTCTTCTACTGCTAACCTGTTCACAGTGTTTTGAACCAGCCAATCGGATCATGACATCTAACCAATATCCATTCGGAGCCCGGAGGAGTGTATAAGCTGACATTCTGAGGAGGCAACACCCTCAAGTGTGCACTGATAATGGCTTCTCAATTGGAGCTGAAATGTCTGCAAACAGTTTGCCAAGCTCGGCAATCAACCAAACTTCCAAATCTATGCCCACTATTTGGGCAACATTATTACTGCTTGGAGGATCAGGGCTCGGGTTTCAATTCTGCTGTCATCCTTAAGAAGTTAGTACGTCCTTCCCATGAGTGTGCGGGTTTTCTCCAGGTCCTCTGGTTTCCTCCCACAATCCATTAGTAGGTTAATTGTTCATTGTAAATTGTCTTGTGATTAGGCTAGGGTTAAACAGGTGGGTTGCTGGGTGGTGCGGAAGGGCCTGTCCCGTGCTATAAATAAATAAAATAAATCACAAGCAAGAGAAAATCAGCAGATGCTGGAAATCCGAGCAACACACACAAAATGCTGGAGGAACTCAGCAGGCCAGGCAGAATCTACGGAAAAGAGTACAGTCGACGTTTCGGGCCGAGACCTTCCAGCAGGACTGGAGAGAAAAGGCTGGAGAACAGTTTTAAAAGGTGGGGGTGGAGAAACACAAGGTGATAGTTGAAGCCGGGAGGGGGAGGGATGAAGTAAGGAGCTGGGAAGTTGATTGAGAAACCCCTCCCGGTTTCAACTATCACCTTGTGTTTCTCTCTCACCTCTCCCCACCTTTTAAATCTACTCTTCATCTTTTTATCTCCAGTCCTGCTGAAGGGTCTCAGCCCGAAATGTTGACTGTACTCTTTTCCACTATACTTAGAGAAGCCTTGTGAGTAGGCTTCTTAATTTATTTTGTCTTAGTGAGCTTATGGGTGTTGAAATAGTGAACATGCAACCAGTAAAATGTTTGTCTCTCTGAGTTTCATGTCTGTTTAAATTTAACTGAAGAGAGGTTATCTTTACCTCAAACCTGTGCTCAAATACTATTTTAGTGGAATTGGCATAATCATTTAAAGCAACTCTCCTATCATTTTGGTGAATATCTTGAAGCAGTCATATTTTTGAAAAAAAGAATTGTTTGGAAAAGCTGGAAATATGAAAAACTGGTAGCATCAGGCCAGTTTGCATCTGTAATGAGAGAAATGGAGTGGACATTTCCAATCTATAATCTTTGATAAGAAAGAGGCAAAGTTAGAAAGCCTCTTTCATATACTGTTTGACACTGGAAAGAGAGAGGAGATGAAAATAACAAAGGGAGGATACCAAGAGACTATGATGTGCAGTAAATTGTGGTGGCACTGGGCGTGATGAAGACTTGTTAATAGCAGATGAGCAGCTTGCAAAATATTTAAAATGAAGAAAATAAACAAGAGGGAGAAAATGTAGAAAGAAAATGAAGATATCATGCTAGACTCCTGAAATAAATCCAGAAAACTGGGAACACTCAGCAGGTCAGCAGCATCTGTGGAAAGAAAACAGTTAACAATTGGAACTGGAAAAACAGCTAATTTTGAATAGCAGAGAAGGTAGGTGTGGGGTGGTAGAGATCAAAGAGAACATCTTTGACTAGGTGACACCATGTTTCTTTTTATGTGAAATATATTGCTAATAATGAGGCAGCGGGAATGCCCAGCAGGCCAGACTATATGAAGAAAAAAAGAACAACTAAGCAAAAGTGGAAAAGATGGAAAGAAGGAGCGATTAACCTAAAGTTGAACAATTCAGTGTTGAGTCTGGATGACTACAAAGTGCTGGCTAATCTGAAGCAACAAGAGGACTGCAAAGTCTGTTCCATCAATAAGTCTGAATGAAGTATCAAACGTATCAGCAATTTTTGTTATCATTGAAAATATAAATTAAAATAGTTTTCATATTTATGTAATTGTAAATATAAAGCTTATGCAATATTAAAGCCTAGTATTAATCATATTGAATTTCCTATATAACCCTGCTAAAGATTAAAGGGAATATTCATATTTTCAGATACCTTAGTTGTAACTGCTGCAAACTGGATTTAACTGTCTCCGAGTCAATGCCAGTTGTTGCAGATTAACTATTTAAGTCTTGGTATCAGGTTCATCCTAATAATTCAGTATTCCTACTTGGTAACAGGATATTGAATCATCCTAATAATTCAGTTTTCCTACTCAGCAACGAGATACAAATATCAATCAAAGCAAGTGAACCTACATCAGGAGCATTATGCCAATAGTGGCTCTGATACAGCTACTGAAGCAAGGACATACACAACACAGATTATTTTTCAATCAGATTGTTAATAATGTAATAAGTGAAATGGAAGTTACATTTCAAGAAAGCAAAATAATTTTGCATTTGAGAGTATGTCTTAAAAATTGAAATTCAACAAGGATTAATATTTATAATTAGTTAATTGATTTTCTCTCATATGCATGTCAATAAAATGTTGTCAATCAGATATATAATGTAAAAGGCTCATTGTCAAAGATAATTTGTGCATAGAAAATTGGTTTGCAATATGTTAAAAAGTTGTAAAATATCTTGAGTTGAAGAACAGTGCAGAGTCATTTAATAAGAGTTCAGCATTCATATCTCTACAGATGGTTGTTCCCCTTCCACAGCCACAGGCCTTTTGAGGTAGGACAGAGATGTCAACCAAAGCAGTGAGATATCTGGCCAACCCAGCCTCAGAGATAAGGGTTGGAAGAAATATAATATGGTACTAAAGCTGAAGAAGATTTTAATTGTCCTGATCGAATTATATCCAGAAAACACCTTCTAGATGCTGAGGGATATGATTCTATTTCTGACATAGCGGAGATACTGTTTTAGTTAAAAGTTTATTTCAATCTTGCAAAGATTGCCTATATCACTGGTGTTGGGTTGGGGAGAGGAGGGTTAGTTAGATACCTATTTGAACAACTGATTGTAGAAAATCAACGCAGAAGAGATGTAGTTGTTTACATTGAATGGTGAAGAGGCTTGAAGGATAAAGTAGCTTATTCCAGCTCCTAATTGCTTATGTCCTTATGTGCTGAACATCTTCCACGTGATTGCTTGCCATGATCAGATCTTATCAGGTGCTATGAAAAGGTGTAGAGTGATTAATGTGACAGAAATCATAGGATGTTTCTCTGATGAGCAATGAACAAAAAGACTGCAATAGTGAGGAAGAGAATAGTGACATTGTTTCATACTTCCTGAGCATAAAACTGGGACTGTGCGCAAGACAACAGTTACAGACTGGAGACCCTATTATTAATGGATCATTGTTGATCTCAGCACAAGTTTGTTCATTTGAGAAAGTTTAGTGGAATTTGGAGGTTTCAACCAAAATCTTCAAGGGGCAAGAGAAAGGAAAGGGCATAATTTGTGACATGATTAGCTGTGACATGAAGTAATGTCAGAGACCAAATAGTAAGTTGCACATGAAAGTGCCAGGGCCAGTTTCCACTGACTCTGATTTTACCCAGAAATAAATGTTCATGATTCTATCCCAAGTTAAACTTTTTTCACTTATGCTTTGCTCATAAAATATGCAGGTTTTGAATCCAAGTACTACAGAACATTGCAAAAATATTCTAAAAATCACTAATAATGTTTTGTTTTATGTGTTTTTTTTTTCAAACTGAACAGTAAGGCTGCAGAAGGCCTTAGACATATTAGGAGAACGGGCAAAGAAGTAGCAGATTCAATACAGTGTTGGGAAATGTATGCTCATGCACTTTGATAGAAGGAATAAAGTCCTAGACAATTTTCTAAATGGGGAGGAAGTTCAAAAATCAGAGATGCAAAGGGAGTTGGGAGGCATCATGCAGGATTCCCTGAAGATTAACTTTCAAGTTGACCTTTAGTGAGGAATGCAAATACAAATTCGGCATTCATTTCAGGAGGACTAGAATATCAAAATAAGAATGTAATGCCGAGGCTTTGTAAGGCACTGGTGAGGCATCACCTGGAGTATTGTGAGCAGTTTTAGGCCTCTTATTTAAGAAAAAATCTTCTGATATTGGAAAGGTTCATGAGAATGATTCCAAGAATGAAAGGCTTATTGTATGACGAGTGTTTGATGGCTCTAGGTTTGTACTTGCTGGATTGTAGATGCATGAAGGGGCAATCTTTTTGAAACCTATTGAATGTTGAAAAGCCTAGATAGAGTGAATCTGGAGAGGATGTTTCCCGTGGTGGAGGAGTCCTGAACCAGAGGGCACAGCCTCAGAATAGAAAGATGTCCATTTAGAATGGAGATGAGGAATTTCTTTACCCAGAGGGTGGTGAATCTGTGGAATTCATTGTACTTAAGATGGAGGTTGATAAATTCTTGATTAGTCAGGGCGTGAAAAATTGCGCAGAGAAGGCAGGAGAGGGAAATGAATCAGCCATGATGAAATGGTGGAGTAAACTCGATTGGTCATATGGCCTAATTCTGCTCCTATATCTTATAAACAGGGCCCATGTCAAATTCTGTGTTGGTTTCATATAACTGAGAGAAAAACCGCAGACAACTGAATAAAGATCAGCAATAAGCCACTGTGTACAAGTTGGGGGATGATGTGTCTATCCCAGTTTACAATGCAACTCAATATAGTGGATGTGACTACTTGTTATTGTTCTGTATTCTCAAGAGAAATTGTTACACCTGTAATGTTCCTAAATTTTCAGTGATCCATTGCCTGTGTTCACATTCATTTACTGCTTAATAAATCTGCATGACATTCACAGCTGAATCTATGGTTGAGTGAAGTGCATACTTTACCATTTTTGAAGTTGAGTACAACACTTTGAAGGTACAGTATTTGATATAAGCAGCAAGTCAGTATTCAGTAGCAAAGAGACTCTACCTAAAATACTGTGCTTTCTGCTTTGATACTGAATGAGTTGAGCGATATATTTGGTCCTCTGTGGTGAGACTCTCCAATTGACCTGGATAAAACCACGTAATGTCAGTCATCAAGAATGAATGGATGAAGAATATTATAGGTGACCAGTAATTTAGGATAGATTCTGCTCTTCACAACAGCAAAATATTCCACAAACAGATCAAAAGATAATTGTTCTCATCAATATCAAAGTTTAAAGTAAATTTTATTATCAGAGTACATGCATGTCACCACATACAACCCTGAGATTCTTTTTCCTGCGGGCATACTTAGCAAATCTATAGAACAGTAACTGTAAACAGGATCAATGAACAACAAAGTGTGCAAATGCAAATATAAATAAATAGTAATAAATAACAATCATGAAATAACAAGATAAAATAGTCCTTAATATGGTGGAAGAACATGAAGCTCAACTGAGATGTGAATTGCTCTGTCTGTGAAAACACTGTCATTTGTTCAAATATCCTGGCACTGATTATTTTGCTTTCTTATCCAGCTACCATGACATTTTTCAGTGTTGCCCATATCCACCTTCTCTGCATTATTTAATAATGGTTCACGTCAGACTCGGAGTCCAAAGATTTCAGGTTTAATTCTTAAATTGAATGTGCTACCTTTCTGGTGACAAGTTAACATTCCATTTGCGTGTTCTGATGATTCAATTAAAAGTTTTTTAATGAAGGAAAAGAAGCCCCCAAGCCTAATCTAGCTCCTCAATCCCAAACCCTGATTAGTATTCCTTCATCAAAAATAAGCAAGCAAAACATAGAATTCATCCATAAGAAGAACTCATTTAGGTGAATATGTGCAGACAATTTTATTATCCACATGTTCCATTCCCGGTTCCACCATTCCACCTCATAAAAAGATTATTCCCACCCCTTCATGCACGTTTCAATTTCAAACCATCTTTGGGAGGTTTAAACAATGACCAAGTCAGAATCTGAATCAGAATTAGGTTTAGTATCACAGGCATATGTCATGAAATTTCTTGTTTTGCAGCAGCAATACAGTGCAATATATAATAATAAAAAAAACTAGGAATTACAATAAACCTAGCGGGAGCAAAGGACATTGGGAATGGTGAGGGTGGAGTGCTGTGGGAGGCGTGTGGGACAGGTGGCAGAGTAGAGGTGCTGGGGAGGGGGGGGGAGCAGGTGCAGACGCACCCAACCATGAGACACCAGGCAAGGTTATTTGATTCCAAATAATTAGTTTATTCGTTATTGGTTTATAAAATGTCTCTCTGGTGCTTCCCACTCTCACCCCATCCCCTTCACCTTTTCCCAACTATGATTCCCCTCTCCCTGCTTCCTTCCCGCTATCAGTCCACAATAGAGACCCATATCAGAATCAGGTACTTTATACTTTATTGTCGCCAAACAATTGGTACTAGAACGTACAATCATCACAGCGATATTTGATTCTGCGCTCCTCACTCCCTGGATTACAAATATTAAATATTAAAAATATTAAAAACAGTTAAAATTAGTAAATATTAAAAATTTAAATTATAAATCATAAATTGAAAATAGAAAAATGGGAAGTAAGGTAGTGCAAAAAAACCGAGAGGCAGATCCGGATATTTGGAGGGTATGGCCCAGATCCGAGTCAGGATCCGTTCAGCAGTCTTATCACATTTGGAAAGAAGCTGTTCCCAAATCTGGCCGTACGAGTCTTCAAACTCCTGAACCTTCTCCCGGAGGGAAGAGGGATGAAAAGTGTGTTGGCTGGGTGGGTCGTGTCCTTGATTATCTTGGCAGCACCGCTCCGACAGTGTGCGGTGTAAAGTGAGTCCACGGACGGAAGATTGGTTTGTGTGATGTGCTGCGCCATGTTCATGATCTTCTGCAGCTTCTTTCGGTCTTGGACAGGACAACTTCCATATCAGGTTGCGATGCACCCTAGAAGAATGCTTTCTACGGTGCATCTATAAAAATTTTAGAGGACAGGCCAAATTTCTTTAGTTTTCTCAGGAAGTAAAGGCGCTGGTGGGCCTTCTTGGCAGTGAACTCTGCTTGGTTGGACCAAGTCAGATCATTTGTCATATTGACCCTGCGGAAATTAAGGCTTTTGACCTGTTCCACTTGCGCACCACCGATGTAAATTGGGCCGTGCGGTCCGCTGCTCCTTCTGAAGTCAACAACCAATTCCTTTGTCTTGCTGACGTTGAGGGATAGGTTATTGTCTTTGCACCATGCCACCAAGTTCTTAATTTCCTCTCTGTACGCAAACTCATCATTACCCGAGATACGGCCTACAATTGTTGTGTCATCAGCAAACTTATATATTGAGTTTGATGGAAACTTTATTATCATATGTCATGAAATATGTTTTTTTCTGTGGCAGCAGTACAGTGCAATACTTAAAATTACTACAGTACTACGCAAAAGTCTTAGGCACCTTAACTGTATACGTATATGTGCTTAAGACTTTTGCACAGTACTGTTTATATAAAAAAAAATTAAATGAGTAGTGCAAAAAGTCAGGAAAAAATACTGAGGTATTATTTATGGCTTCATTGTCCATTCAAAAATATGATAGCAGAGGGGAGGAAGCTATTCCTGAATCATTGAGTGAGTGCCTTCCGGCTTCTGTACCTCCTCCTTAATGGTGACAATGAGAAGAGGGCATGTCCTGGGCAGGGAGGGTCCTTATTGATGGATGCTGCCTTTTTGAGGCATCGTCTTTTGAAGGTGTCATGGATGCCGGGGAGGCTTGTGCCCATGATGGAATTCGCAGAGTTTACAACTTTCTGTAGCTTTTGTTTTGTTCAAGTTGCTTAATTATCATTCAACCGTACATGAATATAGCCAAATGAAACAGTGTTCCTCTGGGTCCAAAGTTGCCAAGTACATTACCAACAGCACACAGCATACTGCAAATAGCACAAACATCACAAATGGTTCAATATGTGCTATTCAATATGGTTCAATTTTTACCATCCATCAGAATCACATTTAATTTGCTTTGGGTAAGCTGAAAGTGATTCATCCGTGTTATTAGTGACAGTAATATAACTAGTGGAGTGATTCTGATTTCAATCACAATTATGAAGTTGATTCTGAAGTTTGCTATAATGGCATTTAGACATGCAATTTCTTAATGTGAAATCATATATCTTAAAAACATTACTGTAACTCCTGGAGGATAATACCTTCCAGACAACATTCCCAGCACATTTTACACAATCTCAGGGTATGTCCTTTCTTAACAGTAATACAAAGTCAACAAAGTTAAAGGTGCAATGTTATGTCAAGAATAAACCTGATAGACCTCAATGTTAGCACCAAAACTCATGCAATGTCATGGGACCCACTTAAGTATGGACAAGGACACTTACTGATTATTTTCTACTGTTCTTTCTCAGATGATAAACCACTACTCCTCCACATTGAACAATACTTGTAATTGAAGTTACAGAGAGGTAGGGTATGGAGGTGCTTGAAAGCCTATTGTCAAAAGTGACTTAGAAAAGTCACCACTGAGGATAATGCTGGCCGACTGGAATTGTGACAAGTCGTGAGTGAACCAACATGGGGATGAAATTGCTGTAACAAGAAAGCTATGGATGGTGGAGAGCCCAAGTTCAGGGTAAGGTCTAGAATTTACTCAGACTCAAAATAAACAAGACAAGACCTTACCAAGTTCAGGTAAGGTCTTGCTAGTCCAAGCTCAGACTAGACCTTACCAAGTTCAGGTAAGGTCTAGAATTTACTCAGACTCAAAATAAACAAGACAACACAAACAAGATCCAAAGGCAAAATCACCAACAGTTGTACTAGAAATGGAACTCCTATTATTGAGCACTGAGTGCTCAACACAAGCCCTTTAAGTACAGACTTTCCATGAAGGAAAGTTGAAGGCAATAATTGGCAGTCTGAATCTTAAAGGGACAGCGGGGAATTGGAGTACCAAAACTTGGATATCTGCTGTTCATTTGGGACCATGACACTTAATTAACATCCTCAGCACTCTGATTGTGTAAGATCCACTCTATATCTCAGTCTTGGTAGAAATGACTACTACACAGTTCTTAAGATGAAGTTCACCTTACACTGTCATCACTCAATTGCATGACCACAATCTGCAACCTCAGGGCCCATTCTATTTTGTTAGTCAGGGTGTCAGCTCTCGTCCAGTGAGGTGTGCGTAAAGACATGCTGGGATTGGAAACAGAGATATCTAACAAAAAATATGATGTTATTCTGGTGAAGTCACAACACAGCACTATGTACAATAGACAACAACTAGCAGATCATGTTAAAGTTCTGCAGTCCTATCACAACTAATTAATTAATGGAACTGGAAGGCTCCAGGAAGATCCTCACCTTAGTGAGAGGTGATTGCCAAAGACAAGGCTGTTGTACAAGCATAGGCACTAGAAATCTGCAGATACTGGAAATCCAGAGCAGCACAAAACAAAATTCTGGAGGAACTCTGCATGACAGGCAGCATCTATGGAGAGGAACAGTCGACGTAACGAGCTGAGACCCTTCATCAGACCTGGAAAAGAAGGAGGAAGAAGGCAGAATAATAGTCATAGTCATACTTTATTGATCTCGAGGGAAATTGGTTTTCGTTACAGTTGCACCAACCAAGAATAGAGCATAAATATAGCAGTATAAAACCATAAATAATTAAGTAGTAATATGTAAAGAAATATGTAAGAAGGTGGGGGAGAGGAAAGAGTACAAGCTGGCAGATGATAGGTGGAGCCAGGTGAGAGGGAAGGTGAGGGAGATGGATGAAGCACGAAGCAGGGGTTGTGATAGGTGGAAAAGGTAAAGGCTGAAGAAGGAATCTGATCAGACAGGAGAGTGGACATTTGGAGAAATGGAAGAGGGAGGCACACCAGAGGGAGGTAGTGGGCAGGTGAAGAGAAGAGAAGCAGTGAGAGGGGAGCCAGAATGGGGAATGGATAAAGAGAGAAGAGGAGGGTGGAGAATGGACAGGCAACCATGTTCAGCAAGATGCGTCAAATGGAAGAAAGGCCTCAGATTTCTCTTGAACTGCCCCACCATCATAAAAACTAGTCTCTAGCCAATTCCAAGCAACACACATCAAAGTGCTGGTGAACACAGCAGGCCAGGCAGCATCTCTAGGAAGAGGTACAGTCGACGTTTCGAGCCAAGAACCTTCGTCAGGGCTAACTGAAAGAAGAGCTAGTAAGAGAAATGAAAGTGGGAGGGGGAGGCGGAGATCCAAAATTCTCGAGCCAATTCCATTCAGCCTACATGGTATTAGTAATAACTCAAAGTGCTGGATACAGCAAAGTCTATGAGGAAGGACTGTGTCTTGGCTGTGTTACTAAAGATCTGCATTCAAAGGTTAATCATGCCCCTGGCCAATATGTTTCAGAGGAATTACAACGCTGACAAATCCTCAACCACGTGCAAATTTTCTCTGATACAGCTCTATTCACATAAAGCAAGAAAATCCAATCAGGATAATTGCCCCATGGCTCAATGTGATATGCTCCAGTTTACCCTCAGATATCAGCTAAGTCATGGAAGATGATGTTGAATGCCAATTACGGTCCAGCAACCAGTCTGCCACTCTCCTGAATGAGCTTTACCAGGACCACTCAACTACAGAAATCAACACAGCCTTAGTTGAAGCATGGACCGAACAGCTGTATTCTTGAGGTGAGATGAAAATGACTGGTCTTGACATTAAGGTAGTATTTGACTGAATGTGGCATCAAGAGATCCTGGTAAACCTAAATGTACTGGAATGTTTCCCAATTGTGGAAGTCATAGTTTACACAAAAGAAGGAGGCTGTGGTTGCTGGGAGTCAAACTTCCCAGCTTTCAAGCATCACTGCAAATGTCTCAGACCAAACCACTTTCTGTCACTTCATCAAAGATCATCATTCCATCTTAAGATCATTGATGATTGCACCCATGAGCAACTCTATTTGCAGTTCCTCAGCAAATTAAGAAGTCTACACTGACATCTTGGCATATAATTAGCATAAATTGACAAAGGGCAAGCAACATTCATGCTACAATAGTGCTAATCAATGATCAACTTTGATTAGAAACAGCATAATTACATACTTTTGGTGCTCTGTGACATGACCATCACTCAGATTGCCAAGATCCTGGAGATCACTGTTTGGAACAGTTACATATACATTGGTTGCATAGGTTACAATTACAGGTTAATGGCTGGGTATCTCACTCCTGACACCCTAGCACTTTTTAGTCATATATGAGGCACCATTCCAAAGGATGTAGGAATATGTTCCACATTTCTAGAAAAGTGTAGCTCCAACAATATTCACGATGCTCAACACTATCCTTGTGGGTGGAGCTGAGAAACAGGAAAGGTATGGCCACATTAGTGGGATTGTATTACAGACCACCCAATAGTCAAAGAGAATTGGAAGTGCAAATCTGCAGAGAGATAGCAGGCAACTGCAGGAAACATAAAGTTGTGGTGGTAGGGGATTTTAATTTTCCATATATTGATTGGGTCTCCCATACTGTTAGTGGTCTAGATGGTTTAGAGTTTGTAAAATGTGTTCAGGAAAGTTTTCTAAATAAATATATAGAGGGACCAACTAGAGGGGATGCAATATTGGATCTCCTGTTAGAAAACGAGTTAGGACAAGTGACAGAAGTCTGTGTAGGGGAGCACTTGGGTTCCAGTGATCATAACACCATTAGTTTCAACTTGATCATGGACAAGGATAGATCTGGTCCTAGGGTTGAGGTTCTTATCTGGAAGAAGGCCAAATTTGAAGAAATGAGAAAGGATCTGAAAAGCGTGGATTGGGACAGGTTGTTCTCTGGCATGGATGTGATTGGTAGGTGGGAAGCCTTCAAAGCAGAAATTTTGAGAGTGCAGAATTTGTATGTTCCTGTCAGGATTAAAGGCAAGGTGAATAGGAATAAGGAACCTTGGTTTTCAAGGGATATTGCAACTCTGCTAAAGAAGAAGAGGGAGTTGTATGATGTGTATAGGAAGCAGGGAGTAAATAAGGTGCTTGAGGAGTATAAGAAGTGCAAGAAAATACTTAAGAAAGAAATCAGGAGGGCTAAAAGAAGACATGAGGTTGCCTTGGCAGTCAAAGTGAAGGATAATCCAAAGAGCTTTTGCAGGTATACTAAGAGCAAAAGGATTGTAAGGGATAAAATTGGTCCTCTTGAAGATCAGAGTGGTCGGCTATGTGCAGAACCAAAGGAAATGGGAGAGATCTTAAATAGGTTTTTTGCGTCTGTGTTTGCTAAGGAAACTGGCATGAAGTCTATGAAATTAAGGGAAACAAGTACTGAGATCATGGAAACTGTACAGATCGAAAAGGAGGAGGTCCTTGCTGTCTTGAGGAAAATTAAAGTGGATAAATCCCCGGGACCTGACAGGGTGTTCCCTCGGACCTTGAAGAAGACTAGTGTTGAAATTGCAGGGGCCCTGGCTGAAATATTTAAAATGTCGCTGTCTATGGGTGAAGTGCCGGAGGATTGGAGAGTGGCTCATGTTGTTCCGTTGTTTAAAAAAGGATTGAAAAGTAATCCGGGTAATTATAGGCCAGTAAGTTTAACATCGGTAGTAGGTAAGTTATTGGAGGGAGTGCTAAGAGACAGAATCTACAAGCATTTGGATAGACTGGGACTTATTAGGGAGAGTCAACATGGCTTTGTGCGTGGTAGGTCATCTTTGACCAATCTATTGGAGTTTTTCGAGGAGGTTACCAGGAAAGTGGATGAAGGGAAGGCAGTGGATATTGTCTACATGGACTCCAGTAAGGCCTTTGACAGGGTCTCGCATGGGAGGTTAGTTAGGAAAATTCAATCGCTAGGTATACATGGAGAGGTGGTAAATTGCATTAGACATTGACTTGATGGAAGAAGCCATAGAGTGGTGGTAGAGAATTGCTTCTCTGAGTGGAGGCCTGTGACTAGTGGTGTGCAACAGGGATCAGTGCTGGGTCCATTGTTATTTGTCATCTATATCAATGATCTGGATGATAATGTAGTAAATTGGATCGGCAAGTTTGCTGATAATACAAAGATTGGAGGTGTAGTAGACAGTGAGGAACGTTTTCAGAGCCTGCAGGGGGACTTGGACCAGCTGGAAAAATGGGCTAAAAAATGGCAGATGGAGTTTAATACTGACAAGTGTGAGGTATTGCACGTTGGAAGGACAAACCAACGTAGAACATACAGGGTTAATGGTAAGGCACTGAGGAGTGCAGTGGAACAGAGGGATCTGGGAATACAGATACAAAATTCCCTAAAAGTGGCGTCACAGGTAGATAGGGTCGTAAAGAGAGCTTTTGGTACATTGGCCTTTATTAATCGAAGTATTGAGTATAAGAGCTGGAATGTTATGATGAGGTTGTATAAGGCATTGGTGAGGCCAAATCTGGAGTATTGTGTTCAGTTTTGGTCACCAAATTACAGGAAGGATATAAATAAGGTTGAAAGAGTGCAGAGAAGGTTTACAAGGATATTGCCGGGACTTGAGAAACTCAGTTACAAAGAAAGGTTGAATAGGTTGGGACTTTATTCCCTGGAGCGTAGAAGAATGAGGGGAGATTTGATGGAGGTATATAAAATTATGATGGGTATAGATAGAGTGAATGCAAGCAGGCTTTTTCCACTGAGGCAAAGGGAGAAAAAAAACAGAGGACATGTGTTTAGGGTGAGGGGGGAAAAGTTTAAAGGGAAAATTAAGGGGGGGCTTCTTCACACAGAGAGTAGTGGGAGTATGGAATGAGCTGCCAGATGAGGTGGTAAATGCGGGTTCTTTTTTTAATATTTAAGAATAAATTGGACAGATACATGGATGGGAGGTGTATGGAGGGATATGGTCCGTGTGCAGGTCAGTGGGACTAGGCAGAAAATGGTTCGGCACAGTCAAGAAGGGCCAAAAGGCCTGTTTCTGTGCTGTAGTTTCTATGGTTTTAAAAGTAACTGGCACACCTAATTCGGCACCCTAAACATTCATCCCCTCCACCACTAGCGCAACTATGGCTGGTGTGTGCCTCTTTGACAAATACATTGCTGAGACTACCTCCCAGACCCACAATCCCTACAATGACAACAAGAATGTACAAGCTCAAAACCTCCCAGTTGCACAGTATCCTGATTTGGAAGTATTGTATATTGCCATTTCTTCATCATGAATCTTGGAGTTCCCTGAAGAATCATGCTGTGGAAGCTCTTCAGCAGAAGGACCAGTGTGGCCCAAGGAAGTGGTTTGCTATTATTTTCCAAGGACCATAAGGCCAATAAGTCCCAGCCCACCAAGCAATGCTCATATCCCAAGAAAATGAATAAATAAAAAATAATCACGTGACCCTAGTCCCTGGCCGTCACTGAACTCCTGGAAATGTGATCAAGCCCTCATTCTGCTGTCAAAAAATGATTTATGCTTCAAAGGAAAAACTCACACAAATACATAGTCCAGTATATTTATTCTGTTTTTATAGATCGGTTTTGGTTCTGTGGAGGAATTTCTGACTATTTTGATGTATAAACTGCCATTTTCTATTTTTCATTTCTTCTGTATTATCACGGATGAGCTTTTGATTTTTAATGTCACTGGTTCATTTATTTTAGCACCTTACTGAATATGGGCCATTGTATGAAAGTGACAGCTATTCTAACAAAGGCAGCATTTCAAGGCTTTCCAATGTAGTTTGTTATGCTTAATCTTTTTTTTCCAAAATAATTAAGAAAAATGTATTTTCCTTCATCTGCTTCTCCAATAAACTTTAAACCATATTTGGTAAAATTCGTTTGAAGTTATCTGCACTTTTAAAATCTTTGCTGTAAATAATCAATATTGCTGCCCTCTGAAGTAACAATTACTGTCATTCAGTGCAACTATTGATGACATTTTAATGAGTGATTGTGTATTTAAAAATAATATCTAAAACAAGATCGCTAGTCTGAGAGTGATTCATGTTTTAGTCCCCATTTATTATGGACTCAATGAAGATTGGATTCAAGAGTTCATATAGCTCATTAAGAAGTAGCCTGACATTACATCAAGAATTGTGTACACAGATCTGATGAAGGAGAGATGAAACAGGACTAATTAAATATTACAAAATCAATGTGCAGAAAATGGAGAGGTCATTCTGCTCAGTAGGTTTATCCTTCACTCATAATCTACAATTCTGTCCAAAAATTCCCTAGCATCCAGTGAACTGCTCCCCCTCTGTCCCTATTCTCTCTCTCCACCTGATCTACCCAGTTCTCACCCGTGCTTCCATCATGCTGTTTTTCCCTCCTTCACCCTCTCCATCTGTCCATCACTCACTCTCTCTTCCTACTCGTTCAGTGCCCCCACTGTTCCCACCTCCCTCCCTTGATTCCGGAATATTAAGTGTGAAGTAGAGAAAGGTGATGCGGAACGAGTGATAAGGAGGATACATGTGCAGAGGGATGGTCTGACGGAGCATGGAGTTAAATGTGCAGAAAGAGTAAGTAAATATAAGAAGGATAACAAAATTCAAGGGGTGTACAGCCCGGTGAGAGTTCGGGGAGCTGGGTTATGCACAATAGGCAGCGATTTAAACAGAGAGAGGAGAAATGGGTTAAAAATTCTATATCTGAATGCACGGAGTGTCAGAAATAAGGTGGATGAGCTTGAAGCTCAGGTGCGAATGGGTAACTATGATGTTGTTGGGATAACAGAGACATGGCTGCAGGGGGATCAGACCTGGGAATTGAATATACAAGGGTATACGTGCTATCAAAGGGACAGAAAGGTGGGCAGAGCGGGTGGGGTGGCCCTGTTGGTAAGGAATGAGATTCAGTCCCTTGCAAGGGGGGACATAGAATCAGGAGAAGTAGAGTCAGTGTGGATAGAACTGAGGAACAGTAAGGGCAAAAAGACCCTAATAGGTGTTATCTACAGGCCCCCAAACAGTAGCATGGATATTGAGTGCAAGTTGAATAGGGAGTTAACAATGGCATGTGGCAAAGGAAATGTCGCAGTAGTTATGGGGGATTTCAACATGCAGGTGAACTGGGAAAATCAGGTTGGTACTGGACCCCAGGATAGGGAGTTTGTAGAGCCGACCAGGGATAAGGCTATTCTGGATTTAGTGTTGTGCAATGAACAGGATTTGATAAGTGATCTTGAAGTAAAGGAGCCATTAGGAGGTAGTGACCATAATATGATAAGTTTTTATCTGCAAGTTGAGAGGGATAAGGGCAGATCAGAAGTGTCAGTATTGCAGTTGAACAAAGGAGACATGAGGGAGGAGCTGGCCAAAGTTGACTGGTCGGATATCCTAGCAGAAAAGACAGTGGAACAGCAATGGCAGGTATTCTTGGGAATAATGCACAAGGTGCAAAATCAGTTCATCCCCCGGAGAAGGAAGGATTCAAAGGGGGGAAAGTGGCCACAGTGGTTGACAAAGGAAGTCAGAGATAGCATAGCATTAAAAAAGAAGTATAACAGAGCTAAGGTGAGTGGGAAGACGGATGATTGGGAAATTTTTAAGGAGCAACAGAACTTAACTAAAAAGGCAATATGGGGAGAAAAAATGAGGTATGAATGCAAGCTAGCTGGGAATATAAAGGAGGATAGCAAAAGTTTTTTTAGGTATGTGAAGAGAAGGAAGATAGTGAAGAACAATGTTGGGCCCTTGAAGAATAAATTGGGAGAAATTGTTATGGGAAACAGAGAAATAGCAGATGAATTTAATAAGTACTTTGGATCTGTCTTCACTAGGGAAGACATAAGCAATCTCCCAGATGTATGGATGGGCCAAGGACATAGGGTAACAGAGGAACTGAAACAGATTGACATTAGGAAGGAAACGGTGATGAGTAGACTGATGGGACTGAAGACTAACAAATCCCCAGGTCCAGATGGTCTGCATCCTAGGGTACTAAAGGAGGTGGCTCTGGAAATTGCGGATGCATTGGTGATCATCTTCCAATGTTCCTTAGATTCAGGATCAGTTCCTGAGGATTGGCGAATGGCTAATGTTATCCCACTTTTTAAGAAAGGAGGGAGGGAGAAAACAGAGAACTATCGCCCTGTTAGCCTAACATCAGTAGTGGGGAAGATGCTAGAGTTCATTATTAAAGATGAAATAGCGGCATATCTTGATAGCAGTGATAAGACTGGGCCGAGCCAGCATGGATTTACCAAGGGCAAATCATGCTTGACTAATCTATTGGAGTTTTTCGAGGATGTAACCAGGAAGATAGACGCGGGAGATCCAGTGGATGTGGTGTACCTTGACTTTCAGAAGGCATTTGATAAGGTACCACATAGGAGATTGGTGGGTAAAATCAGAGCTCATGGCATTGGGGGGAGGATATTAACGTGGATAGAAAACTGGTTGGCAGATAGAAAGCAAAGGGTAGCAGTGAATGGGTGTTTCTCGGAATGGCAGGTGGTGACTAGTGGGGTGCCACAGGGCTCGGTATTGGGACCACAGCTGTTTACGATTTACGTCAATGTTTTAGAAGAAGGCATTGTGAATAACATCAGCAAGTTTGCTGAAGATACTAAGCTGGGTGGCAGTGTGACATGTGAGGAGGATGTTAGGAGAATTCAAGGTGACTTGGATAGGCTGGGTGAGTGGGCAAAAACTTGGCAGATGGCGTTTAATGTGAATAAGTGTGAGGTTATTCACTTTGGGAGCAAGAACAGGAAGACAGATTATTATCTGAACGGTATGGAGTTAAGTAAGGGTGAAATACAAAGAGATCTAGGAGTACTTGTTCATCAGTCTCTGAAGGTGAATGAGCAAGTGCAGCAGGCAGTGAAGAAGCCTAATGGAATGTTGGCCTTTATTACAAAGGGAATTGAGTACAAGAGCAAGGAAATCCTTTTGCATTTGTACAGGGCCCTGGTGAGACCACACCTGGAGTATTGTGTGCAGTTTTGGTCTCCAGGGTTAAGGAAGGACATCCTGGCTGTGGAGGAGGTGCAGCGTAGGTTCACCAGGTTAATTCCTGGGATGTCCGGACTGTCTTACGCAGAGAGGTTAGAGAGATTGGGCTTGTACACGCTGGAACTAAGGAGATTGAGGGGGGATCTGATTGAGGCATATAAGATTATTAAGGGATTGGACAAGATAGAGGCAGGAAATATGTTCCAGATGCTGGGAGAGTCCAGTACCAGAGGGCATAGTTTAAGAATAAGGGGTAGGTCATTTAGGACAGAGTTGAGGAGGAACTTCTTCTCCCAGAGAGTTGTGGAGGTGTGGAACGCGCTGCCTCAGAAGGCAGTGGAGGCCAATTCCCTGGATGCTTTCAAGAAGGAGCTAGATAGGTATCTTATGGATAGGGGAATCAAGGGTTATGGGGACTAGGCAGAAACTGGGTATTGATAGTAGATGATCAGCCATGATCTCAGAATGGCGGTGCAGGCTCGAAGGGCCGAATGGTCTACTTCTGCATCTATTGTCTATTGTCTATTGTCTATTGTCTATTGATTCCATGATCCACTTTCCTCTCTTATCAAATTCCATCATCTTCAGCTCTTTGACGCCTCCTACTATTACCTGGATCCACCTATCACTTGCAAGATCTTGCCCCACCACTTCTGTGCACATTTTTTATACTGGCTATCTCTATCTTTCAGTCCAGAAGAAGGATTTGACTCAAAATGTTGACTGTCTATTTTCCTCCACAGAAATTTCCTGATCCGCTGAGTTTCTCCAGCATTTTGTGGATTGTTCCGGATTCCAGCATCTGCATTTTCTTGTGTCTCCATTCTCTCCAGAAAACCTGTTGACTAATACCTGTTGATTAGTAGTCTACACGTTAAGAAACTATGCAAAGGCTTTTAACTGGTAGTTATCATTTTAGAACTTTTGTTTCATTGTCTGAAGTGCCCACGTTCATAGGATTCTTTTCATTTGAGAACCTTATAGTTTTTGAATTTCTTATTTTCTGTTGCCTTTCAAAATGGGAGCATTCATCTTTTGATAACTTTTTTTCATAAAATAGTCTTCTAGCATTAGAGAACAACAGCTTTATTACTCTGTACTGTTTCCAAAGCTTGGATGTTTTCTTTGCACTACAGTGCCTGGGACTCAACTCAATAGTCAAGATTTGGCCTGAAGATAACTGAACACAGCTCCATCAATACCGACTCTTACTTATACACGACTTACTTGGCAGCAGAAATCAGCTTTCAGGTTGATCTGCTGATTGCAACTCCAGACTACATGTTTAGCTTGCTGTTGTTCACAAATCACTCCGCCTTTCCTTTAGCTCATTCAACGTAATTTATCCTGCTTTAAGTGTGCAAAGCATGCATTCATCTCTCCAACTTTCCAGCTGCCATTGCTGTAGCAACTCAAAGAAATTGCGTTGGTATATCTGTGGTATTTTGGCCTGATTCAAGCTTTTAACCATCACAGTGCCGTTGAGTTGTAACTAATGCAGGGAGGTTTTGAATGCGATCCAAGTGTAAAAATTAGGTATCCACCCTTCTCTTCTTTGGTGCATATACACAACTTTCTTAAAAAAAATCTTGCTATAACCTATCCCTGGTTACCTTGAGAAGTTGTTGGTGTGCCTTTTGCTTTGTGCAACTGAATGGTTTGTTAGGCCACATCCAAATTCTTCCACCTTGATTTGAAATCCAAGGCCATACAAATACAGTATTACATTTAGCCAGCCAGTGGTGTGGTGGCATCTACACCAGACTTCAATGTAGTGGTCCTGAGTTTGAATCCAGCCAGCTCCCTGCATGTTTTCCATCTGTGCTAGGTTGAGCATTGAGTTAACAACTATGCCTTGATAAAAAACAGACAAATGCTAAAGAAACAGCAAGGTTGCCACCTGATGCACTATAAGCTACCTAAAAGAACAACAACGCATTGCGTTTCATGGGGCACAGAAGTGAAAAGGTTCTTCTTTGAGGATAATCCAGTTGTTTTGTGGTTAAATTTACTAGAAAGATAAATTTCTTTCTGAATTTTTAATCTACCAATTCTAAGGTGCCATGGAGCAACATAACCTCAGGTTCCCAGGTTCATTGATCCAGAAACATTAGACATAGCATGATAATGGTGAATTATTTTCAACTGACAATAAACCTTGTCCAAATCCAGAAAAATAACACTTTCCTAAATTGGACAGGTATTAAGAATGTGCTTGCCACTATTTTGAATAGAAAGTACATGTATTTGACACCAATATTTTTCCAATGGTGATGTTAATTGGGGGTTTGGTCAAATTTTACCACAAGGAGATGGTGGTGAAATGAACACGCATGAACCTCTCATTAAGAAATGTTATCACTGCAATACTCTCATTAAACAAAGCTCTACTCTTTTCCCAAAGGACACTGATTTGAGTTGGGAGCTCAGTACCTTGATAAAGTGCACGTGCACCACAATGGGGTTCAGCTGTCATGAGCAGTATATTAACTATCAAAAGGTATTCAGTCTTTTCAGTTGTACTTGATAAATGCTCAGTTAACTTATGTTTAGGATCATTAACATTGAAAAAGATATACAAATAAAAGAACATAAAGTGCTACTTCATATTCTACATTCAATCTGTTATGTTCTCGTACTTAAAGAAGCATTTGGGGGTTTTGAAAGTCGCTTTGTAGATCCTAAACAATATGTTGTTTCTTTTTGAATTGTTTTTTAGGTTGTGAATCAGATTACTTAGCAATGGCTTTAATGTGAAAATTTTATCAATAATATCAGATTGGTTATTGCTTCAAAATCTATTAGTTTATCTCAGGCTTCTTTTCTGCTATTTCCTTAATACTGATATGCATTTCGAGATTGTGTTCAGTTAGTTATACAGCATGCGAGAAAGCCCTTCAGATCTACTCATCCATGTCAACTGCATTGTGAGTTTTTCCCATCTGCCTATGTTTGACCCACAGCCCTCGAAAACTCTCCTATCCATGGAAATATTACTAATGCGCCCAGTTCAACCACTATTTCAGGCAGTTCATTTGAAATATGCATCACTTTCTTACTGACACTATATTCCATCTGCCACTTCTTTACCCATTCTCCCAATCTGTTAATGTCCTCCTGCAGACTCCCTGCTTCCTCAACACTACTTGCCCCACCGCATATCTTCATATTGTCCTCAAAGCCATCATTTCCATCAAGCAAATCATTAATGTGTAATGTGAAAAGAAACGTTTCCAACACTGACCCCTGTGGAGCACCTCTAGCCCCTGGCAGCCAACCAGAATAGGCCCACTTTATTCCCACATATTGTCTCCTGCCAGTCAACCGATCTTCTACCTATGCTAGTATATTTCCTGTAGTGCCATGGACTCTTATCTTATTAAGCAGCCTCATTTGTGGCAGTTTCTCAAAGGCCTTCTGAAACTCCAAGTAAACAACATCCACCTACTCTTCTTTGTCTATTCGGCTTGTTATTTCTTCACAAAGAATTACTAAAGATTTGCCAGGCAAGATTTCCCCTGAAGGAAACTAAGCTGACTTTAGCCTACTTTATCATGTGCCTCCAAGTTCCCAGAAGCCTCATCCTTAATAAAGGACTCCAACACCTTTCCAGCCACTCAAATCAGGCTAACTGGCCTATAGCTTCCTTTCTCTTCAGCTAGTTCTTTCAAAACACTGGTGTGTATGTAGTCCATCTCGTCCAGGTGACTTAATTATTCCGTCAGACCTTTCAGCTTCCAAGCACCTTCTCCTTACTAATTGCATCTACACTCATTTTGGCCCCCTGACTCTCTCAAATTTCTGGCCTACTGCTGGTGCTTTCCACAGTGAAGACTAGTGCAAGATACAATAAGGTTGCTGCCATTTTTTTTTCAGCCATTACTATCTCTCCAGTGTCTTTTTCCAGTAGTCCAATATCCACTCCTGCATATCTTTTACACTTAATATATCTGAAAACTCTTTTATATTATTGGCTAGCTTAACTTCTTACTTCATCTTTTCTCTCCTTGTGGCTTTTTCAGTTGCCTTCTGTTGTTTTTAAATGCTTCCCAATCCTCTAATTTCCCACTAATTTTTGCAATATTATATGCCTCTTTTGGCTTCTATGCTGTCTTTGACTTCCCTTGTCAGCCATAGTTGCCTCATTCTCCCTTTAGATTACTTCTTCATCTTTGGGAGGTATCTATCCTGCTCCTTCTGAGTTGCCCTCAGAAACCGCAGCCATTGCTGTTCTGCTGTTATCCTTATCAGTGTCCCCTTCCAGTCAACTTTGGCCAGCTCCTCTCTCATGCCTCTGTAATTCCCTTTACTTCACTGTAATACTGATACATCTGACTTTATCTTCTGCTTCTGAAAATGCAAGGTGAATCCTATCATATTATGTTCACTGCCTCTTAAGGGTTCCTTTGCCTTAAGCTCCCTAATCAAATCTGATTCGATACACAACACCCAATCCAGAATTGTCTTTTCTCTAGTGGGCTTAACCACATGCTGCTCTTAAAAGCCATCCTGTAGGCATTCTACAAATCCCCTCTCTTGGAATCCAGTACCAAACTGATATTCCCAATTTGTCTGCATATTGAAATTCCTATGAATATATTAACATTGCCCTTATTACATGTTTTTTCTATCTCCTATTGTAATTCATATCTCACATCCTTGCCACTGTTTGGGGGCTTGTATATAACTCTCATGAGGGTCTTTTCACCCTTCCAGTTTCTTAACTCTACCCACAAGAACTCTAAATGTTCCAATCATGTATCATCTCTTTCTAAGGAGTTGATTTCATTTTTTATCGACGGAGCATCTCCACCCCTTCTGCCCACCTGCCTATGCTTTCAGTACAATGTGTATCCTTGGATGTTAAGCTCCCAATTATGATCTTCGTTCAGCCATGGTTCACTGATGTCCACAACGTCATACCTGCCAATCTCTAACTGCGCTACGAGATCATCTACCTTATTCTGTATACTGTGTGCATTCAAGTATAACACCTTTGGTCCCGTATTCGTCACCCTTTTTGATTTTGCCCCCATGTTACACTTCAACTCATCCTAGTGACTGCGGTTTTGTCCTATTATCAGCCTGTCCTTCCTCACAGTCTCACGAGACAATACATCGATTTGTATACCAATTGCCCCATTCTCAGCTGTATCACTCTGGTTCCCAAACCCCTGCAAAATTACACCTGCTCATTAATGCAATTATCTAATCTGCCAATCATGTGGCAGCAACCTAATGTATAAAAGCATGCAGACATGGTGTTGTTCAGACCAAACATCAGAATGGGGAAGAAATATGATCTCTGTGATTTGACCGTGGAACGATTGTTGGTGTCAGATGGGGTGGTTAGAGAATCTCAGAAATCGTTGATCTCCTGGGAATTTCACACAAAACTATCTACAGAGTTTCCAGAGAATGCTGCAAAACAAAAAACAAAAAAAAAATCCAGTAAGTTGCAGTTCTGTGGATGAAAATGCTTTGTTAATGAGAGAGGTCAGAGAAGAATAGCCAGACTGGTTCAAACTGGCAGGAAGGCACATGTTACAGAGCGGTGTGCTGAAGAGCGTCTCTGAATGCACAAGCTTGAAGTGCATGGGCTACAGCAGCAGGAAGTACATAATAAAGTGGGCACCGTGTGCTCTATGTTGGTGCTGGAATGTGCGGCAACAGTTGCGGGCTGCCGCAAGCTCATCATTAGATTTCACTGTACCACCCAGGAATTTCCATATCCAGCACGTCATTCTCTGTAACTTGTGCTATCTACAATAGAATCCTACCACTAAACACTTTTTCCCTTTCCCCCTCTGCATTCCCCAGGGATCATTCTCTTTATGAACTTCTTGTCCACTTGACCCTCCCCATTGATCTCCCTACTGACACTTACCCCTGCAAGCATGACAAATGCAAGAAATGCCTCTACACTTGCGAACTCACCACCATTCAGGGCCGCAAATAGTCCTTCCAGGTGAGATGACACTTCATCTGCGGGTCGGTCAGGGTTGTCTACTGTATTCGGTACTCCCAGTGCAACCTCGTCTACATCTGTGAGACACCACGTAAACTAGGGGACCGCTTCAACAAACACTTTCCTTTTGTCCACCATAAAAGGTGAGATTTCCCAGTGGCCACCCATTTCAATTTGAGTTCCCATTCTCCTTCCAGCATATCGGTCCATGGCCTCTTCAACTGTCACCTCATAGCCACCAACCTGACGGCATAAACATCGATTTCTCTAACTTCCGGTAATTCCCCAAGTCATGTACAAGAGTAGAACTCTCTGTACTTCAAGAGATTATATATTATTTGTATTTGCACAGTTTGCCTTTTTTTGCACATTGGTTGTTTGTCACTGATTCTATTGAACGTCTTGGTTCTACTGTGAATGCCTGCAAGGAAATGAATCTTAGGATAGTATATGGTGGCATATACATACGTTTATTTGAACTTTGAACTTTCAACATCCTTCCGATAAGAGGGAAACCAGAAATGAATGCAATACTCAGGGTGTGGCTTAACCAGAGTTTTATAAAGCTGCAACATTTCTGACTCTTGAACTCAATACCTTGACAAATAAAGGCAAGCATGACATATGTCTTCTTTACAAACTTGTGCAGCCACTTTCCGGGAGTTACTAATATTTATGACTTTTAATTTTTGCATCAGTGCTAACATGATCACCTTGGAAACTTTTCAATGAAGTGTTACCACAAGTTCTGGGAGGAATAAGGGTTCTCCAGGCCGGTAAGATGGTAATAGACAGTGAACAATTCCCACTTCCCACGTAAGCAGGAAACTCTGGATCTGCCATCCACTGACAATGTGAATGATCAGAGTGGTGAGACTGATTCTGAACGTGCACGCCAGGGAAACAAGGCTTCCATTTATAGTGTGCTATCTCACTATTTAGAAGGTGTGATTCAGTAATGGTTGCAAAGACCTGGCAGCAATTTCAGGATGACTGGGAGATAAATACTTACAGCACCAGAGAATGGTTACAATATGGAAAATGGACATTTAACCTATCATGTCCATGCTAGCTCCATGCAAGGACAAGTTAGATTGAGCTAGCATGGGCATGATAGGCTGAAAGTCCATTTTCCATACTGTAGCCATTCTCTGGTGCTGCCCCTCCCCCACTTCACCTCTCTGTATAGTCCAGACGTTTATGTGTCTGTCAAAAGCTTCTCTTTTTTTTAACATTTCAGTTGATTTTTTGATATTGGAATTGGTTTATTATTAGTACATGTACTGAGATACAGTACCTTTTGGTCATCTTTTCTCGTTTCTAACCACATAAGAAAGATTTTCCTCAGTTTGGTTCCATGTCCTCTGGTCCTGACCCTGAGATTAATGGAAGCTGTTTCTGTCTAGGAAGTTGATCAGATCCGTTTCTCAATGATGTTCAGCCAGTCCGGGATTCCTAATGCACAATAATGATGACAATAATGCAACATCAGTTGTTTTCACATGTAGGCACCAACTTGGCAATATTGGTGATGCCTGGCACCTAGAGGATAAACTTGGCTAATACGTTTCTTCCGATGTGTTTCTTTTTAGGACCTGGCCATTACTGATAATTTTCTGCTTTTTGGATGCTGCAATCCTCTTACGGCGCAGCTGAAGAGGGTGTCCCAGGATCTAAACCCAGAAGCTTTGAAGGAGCTGTGATAAACTACCAAGAGAGGATGGTGTCAGACATGGAGGGCAACCTGTGGGTAGCAGTATTTCCATGTGTCCACAAACCTAACCCTTCTAAGCAGTGAGCTTGGGAGATGCTATTGGAGTAGAATAAGCGAATACTGCAATACTTAATGTAGACAATGCTGCTACTGTGCCTGCTGGTAGAGGACCTGAATTGTTAGGGTGCTGGACCCATTGAACAGGCAGCTTTGTCCAGATTAGTGTTGAACTTCTTGAGAATTGTTATAACTGTACTCATCCAAGCAAATGAAGCACACTTCAGAACTGTTTTGTAGATGGTGGAAGGTCTTTGGAGTGCCAGGAGGTGAACCTCACACCTTAAGTTACTCACTATCTGATCTGTTTTTGTATTTTGAATGTGTATACAACTGGTAAATTGCACTCAAGGATATTGCTGGTGAGAGATTCAGTGGTGCAAATATCATTGAACATCAAAGGTGGAAGCTAGACTCTTAAACACAAGAGATTCTGCAGGTACTGGAAATCTTGAACAACACACACAAAATGCTGGAGGAACTCAGCAAGTCAGGCAGCACAAGCCCAGATGAAGGGATTTGGCCTGAAACATCAACTGTTTATTCCCCTCCATAGAAGTGCCTGGCTTGCTGAGTTCCATCAGGATTTTGTGTGTGTTGGTTAGACTCTCTTTTTATAGATGGCCGCTGTTCGATGTTGCCATATCTCCCCATGCGTGAATATCTTCAGTGACTTGCTGCATGCAGAAGTGGATGGCCTCATTTGCTGAGGAGTTACAAGACACCAAAGGTATTGACTCCTATATGTGCAATGCAGACAACTGACAGCGAGGGCAGTTGGAGACTGTAATCACTACAATGATGAGAGAGCACGAAGTTGGCACTTTGCCTGCAGTGCAATCAATGGGTGTGGGTTAATTGCACTTCACAAGAATTAATGGCAATGAATTCCTGCAATGTATTCATGATAGCTTTCTAGAACAATACATGTTTGAACTGAACAGCCTCATTGATTTAGTAATGAAAAGCAAATCAAAATTAGCTGATAATTTGACAGTAAGTGAACAATTTACAAACGGTGGTCACACAATGACTGAATTTGATGTTCACATTGTAAGGGCAGAAAGAAGAGATTCAAACGGTACTTTATGTTGATATAAAGATTTAATTATTGAATGAACACAAAAAGAAACAAAAGAAACATTTGAATAATGATTTGGTCTAAAGAGAAACCAGAACATGTCCCTGACATGCAACACTTGCACAGGACAAAGGCAAAGTAATTACAGTCATCAAGATAGTTACAAGAAAGTGATCCCAAATACTTTAAAAATGCAATTTCTCTTGAAGGATATACTAGAAATGTCCTCTGAGGATACAGCCCTGGCAAAATTCATAGATCCAAAGGAAACTGGAAATCCAGCAATTCTGAAGATCAATTGAATGCAACATGGAATATAATTCAAATTCCTTGCAACACACATCAAAGTTGCTGGTGAACAGGCCAGGCAGTATCTCTAGGAAGAGGTACAGTCGACGTTTCAGGCCGAGACCCTTCGTCAAATTCCTTCTCCTGTTTCTGCTCCTACCTTGGACTGAAGGTGCCTTTAGGAAAGTGAGAGAAGACATCCTATGTGACCATGACAATAATATTCATTCCATCCTTGTTTTGTTTTTTCTTTGGCAGCTTCTCTAAGATCATGCTCCTAATCTCAGCATTCTCTCTGAAGTCTGTTGACAACAAACAAACTTATGAATTAAAAATTTTATTCCTTAGTTACATCAATAAAACAAACAAATATATGCCCTACCATAAATAAATTTGCATTCAATACATGGCAATGACTATGTTCCAGTGTTCAACTTATTTTTAACTTGCGATACCTAAGCATGCTAACTCCCCGAGTTGTTGAGTTAATTGCATCGACACCAAATCAATGTTAGAACCAAAGGCATAAAATAATATGAGAAACAGGCTATCATCCCTTTCAACCTGGTTTTCCATTCAGTGTCAAGTCTGATACTTTATCTTATTCACATTCCTTTAAGAGTCCAAATGTGTTCAGTCCTGATCTCTCATCCTGTCTATGTGGATTCATTGGGATAAAGGACTGGTTTCCTTGCTGTATCTCTCTATGAGAAAGATTTCACATATTGATCCCAGCCTCAAAGAGACTTGTTGACAAATCATTCATCGGGCTTGAGGTAGAAAGTTCCACTGATTCACAACCTACTGAACAAGTGCATTCATCTTCAATTTTTATGTCCAATGTCGTAAATTATATTGGCAGTCTGCACAAACTCCACTTGTGTTTCCTTGCACAGGACAAAGGCAAAGTAATTCAGGAGGGAAAATCAATGTTTAAGGGATGCATATGAGATCATGTACTCAGTGGCCACTTTATTAGATTTCTCCTGTACCCCTCTCCCGTGGTCTTCTGCTGATATGGCCCATTCGCTTGTTGTGCAATCAGAGCTGCTCTTCTGCACACCACTGTTGTAACACATGGTTATCTGAGTAACTGTCACCTTCTTATCAGCTTGAACCAGTCTGGCCATCCTCCTCTGACCTCACTCATTAACAAGGTGTTTTCACTCACAGAACCGTCATTCACTGGATGTTTTGTGTTTTTCACACCGTTCTCTGACAACAAACAAACTTATGATTTAAAAATTTTATTCCTTAGTTACATCAATAACTTTTAATAATGTCTCTGGAACCAAAGACTTGTGCGTGCAAATCCCCAGAATCAGCAGTTTCTGAGATACTCAATCTACCCACCTGGCAGCAACAATCATTCCACGGTCAAATCCACTTAAATCCCATTTCCTCCCCATTCTGAGGTTTGCTCTGAACAACAACTGAACTTCTTGATCATGTCTACATTCTTTTATGCATTGAGTTGCTTCCACATGGCTGGCTGATTAGATATTTGCATTAATGAGCAGGTGTAAAGGTGCACCTAATAAAATGGCCACTGAGTTTGCTTCCTCTGCATGGGGAACCTGTAGCAAATCGATGCAACTTTCAGAACCAGCCTACTTAAGAGCAACTTTAGGAATCACAGAAATATTAACAAAAGTAGCAAACTTATTTGTTCCCTTTACTTTATCCCAAATACCCCCACAACTATTTCAGCTATCCAACTTCACTCTCTCCCTACGCATGCTGGGGTGAACACAAAATTAATATGATTTTAAAATTTAGATTATGAGAACACTCAGTCCTCTTTTATTGTCATTTAGAAATGCATACATACATTAAGAAATGACACACTGTTTCTCCGGGGTGATATCACAGAAAACAGGACAAACCAAAGACTAACACTGACAGAACCACATTATAATTATAACATATAGTTACAGCAGTGCAAAGCAATACCATAATTTGATGAAGAACAAACCATGGGCACGGTAAATAAAGTCTCAAAAATCCCCGAGTTGATTGACTCCTGAGTCCCCGATAGCGGCGGCAAAAGGGAGAAACTCCCTGCCATAAACTTCCAGGCACCGTCAACTTGCCGATGCCTTGGAAGCAGCTGACCACAGCCGACAGAGTCCATCTGTCCGAAAACTTCGAGCTTCTGACCAGCCTCTCCGATACGGCCTACCAAGCGCCATCCTCTGCCGAGCGCCTTCGACCTTGCCCCAGCCGCTGAAACAAGCAAAGCCGAGGATTTCGGGGCCTTCTGCTCTGGAGATTCCGGTTACCACATAGTAGCAGCGGCAGTGAAGCGGGCATTTCAGAAGTTTTCCAAATGTTCCTCCGTACTCTCACCTCTGTCTCCATCAAATCAGAATTATGCACGGTCCCCTCCTTGACAGATAACAGACATCACCACCGAAGTGGCCGCACACGCTGCTGTCACACCGCCATCTTCTCCTCCTCCTCTAAAATGATAACATTGTTAGAGATTGAAGTAGAACTAGACATTTTGGACCCCCTCATTCTTGCAGTACTATACAACATGGCTATAGATGATTGTTGACTTCAACACTGCTTTCCTGGAACAACTCTTAACTCCTTGATTCTTTACCATCCAAAAACCCATCAACTTCTGTCTGTAATATACCCAGTCACTGAGTCCCCAAAGCTCTCTTGGGAGAGAATTCCAAAGATTCACTTTGGGTGTCTCTTGATCTCAATCCTGAATGACCAGGCTCATAGTTTGAGACTGTAACTCTCTCTTCTAGAGATTCAGGTCAAATGGGATCTCTGAAAGAGTTGAGGCAACAAACCTGATTCTGGAGGGACTCATTGGGTCAGGCAGCATCTGTGGAGGGTAATAGACAATTGATGTTTTGGTTTAAGACCATTTATCTGGACTGAACGATAGGGGGAATATAGCTAGTATAAAAAGTATTAGTGGAGATTACAAGTAGGATAGATAAAGAGGATGTAGTGGATGTTGTATATTTGGACTTTCAGAAGGCCTTTGACAAGGTACCACATTTGAGGCTGCTTACCAAGTTAAGGGCCCATGGTATTACAGAAAAGTTACTAACGTGGCTAGAGCATTGGCTGACTAGTAGGAGGCAGTGTATGGGAATAACAGGATCCTTTTCTATTTGGCTGCCAGTGCCTAGTGGTATTCCGCAGGGATCGGTGTTGGGACCACTTCTTTTTATGTGGTATATAAATGATTTAGATAATGGAATAGATGGCTTTGTTAGAAATAAATGTGCGGACTATTTTCTAAATGGGGAGAAAATCCAGGAATCTGAGATGTAGAGGGACTTGGGAGTCCTTGTGCCGAACACCCTAAGGGTTAACTTGCAGGTTGAGTCAGTGATGAGGAAGGCAAGTGTCATGTTAGCATTCATTTCAAGAGGTCTAGAATACAAGAGCAAGGATGTGATGCTGAGGCTCTATAAGGCACTGGTGAGGCCTCACCTTGAGTACAGTGAACAGTTTTGGACTCCTCATATGAGAAAAAATGTGCTGACGTTGGAGAGTGTCCAGAGGAGGTTCACAAGGAAGATTCCGGGAATGAAAGGGTTGTCATACGAGGAACGTCTGATAGCTCTGGCTCTGCATTCACTGGAATTTAGAAGGATGAGGGGGTATCTCATTGAACCCTTTCAAACACGGAAAGTCCTAGACAGAGTAGATGAGGACAGGATGTTTCCCCCGGTGGGGAAGTCTAGGACGAGAGGGCACAGCCTCATGATAGAGGAGCGTCCATTTAAAACAGAGATGCGGAGAAATTTCTTTAGCCAGAGGGTGGAGAATTTGTGGAACTTATAACAGCAGGCAGTTGTGGAGGCAGGCCATTAGATGTATTTAAGGCAGAGCTTGATAGGTTCTTGATTGGACATGGTATCAAAGGTAATGGGGAGAAGGCCAGGGAGAAAAGGATCAGCCATGATTGAATGACGGAGCAGACACGATGGGCCAAGTAAGCTAATTCTGCTCCTATGCCGTAAGGTCTAAAAAGATTAAGGGAAAGGGTAAAGAATGATGTCTGTTCTAATAATTTCATCTTGCATTCTTCAAAGCAGCACACAAAATGCTGGAGGAGCTCAGGAGGTCAAGGGGTATATATGGAAATGAACAAGCACCCAACGTTTTGGGCTGAGACCCTTCTTTAATAATGGAAAAGAAGGTGGGAGATGACAGAATAAAAGGTGGGGGGAGAGGAAGGAGGATAGAAGGTGATAAGGTGCTAGTTGAAGCCAGGTGAGTAGGAAAGGCAAGGGGAAAGATAAACATAATGCAGCTTTTGATGGATGTAGCATCATGTTTGATACTGCTCTGACCTGCATCTCCTCCATTTCCTGAATGTCCGTACTCACCCTGTTTTCCCACTGCCTTAACAGTGATAGAGTTCCTCTTCTCCTTACCTCCCACCCCATGAGCCTCACATGGAGGAGGGGACCCAGGGGGTAGTGATAGACAAGTGAGAAGGGTAAGGAGCCAGAGTGCAGAATAGAAGAAGAGGAGAGGGGGAGGAAGTATTTTTTCCCGGAAGGAGAAATTGATATTCATGCATCAGGCTGGAGGCTACCCAGACATAATATAAGATGTGGCTCCTCCACCCTGAGTGTATCCTCATAGTGGCACAAGAGGAGGCCATGGACTGGCATCATTCTCCACATCTTCTGTCATCTCCAAAGGGATCCTACCACCAAACATATCATTACATCCCCACCTCACAGGGATCGCTCCCTCCGCCATTCCATTGTCCATTTGTCCTTCCTCACTAATCTCTCTCCCAGCACTTATCCCTGCAAGCAACGAAAGTGCTACACCTGACCATTCGCCTCCTCCCTCACCTCCATTCAGGGCCCCAGAAAGTCCTTCCGGGTGAGGAACCAGTGAATCTGCTGGGGTCATCTATTGCACCCAGTGCTCCCAATGCAGCCTCCTCTACATTGGTGAGACCCGACGTAAATTGGGGGACCGCTTCGCTCCACCTGCCACAAGCAAAACTTGCTGGTGGCCTAGCATTTTAATTCCAATTCCCATTCCCATTCCGACATGTTGGTCTGTGGCCTCCTCTTGTGCCCAGATGAGGCCACCCGCAGGGTGGAGGAGCAACACCTTATGTTCCATCTGTGTAGCCTCCAACCTGATGACATGAACATCGATTTCTCCTTCTGGTAAAAAAATTCCCTCCCTCTCCCCTCTTCTTTCATTCCCCACTCTGGCCCCTTACCTCTTCTTGCCTGCCTATCACCTTCCATTGGGTTCCCTCCTCCTTCCCTTTCTCTTATTGTCCAGCCTCCTCTCCTATCAGATTCCTTTCTCTCCAGCCCTTTACCTTTCCCCCCACCTGGCTTCACCTATCACCTTCTAGCTATCCTCCTTCCTCTCCCCCCACCATTTCTTTTGGTGTCTTCCCCTTTCCCTTCCAGTCCTGAAAAGGGTCTCGGCCCAAATTATTTCCTGCTTATTCATTTTCATTGATGTTGCCTGATCTGCTAAGCTCCTCCAGCATTTTGTGTGTGTTGTTTTGGCCGCACTGTTACAAGTATATCCTTCCTTAGATAGGAAGCCCTGACATGTGTACACTATTCCAGATATACCTTCACCAGTAGAACTGAAGCAACATATCTCTATTTTTAAATGGAACTTCCTGTAATAAAGGTTAATATTCTGTTTTGTGACTTAATTGTTGCTGCATCTCTAAGTTAATTGTTAGTAATATGCTTTAAAAGACCAACACTGAACTCTTATCATCTGTCAAGCTATTTCTGTTTGTAGAAATGTTCTGCCTTTCTATTAGTTTTACCAAAGGAGATGACCTCACATTTTTTGACATTATATTCCACCAGCCATAAATAAAAACATATTCATGCAGTTGAGTAGGTCTGTCATGATATAATCAAACTGGAAAACAAGCTCAAAGCACAGGGGGAGGAATAGATTCTGTGGTGTTGCCCCATTTATCCTTAATGCTACTGAGATTATGTTGTTCAGCTGCAACCATTTTATGTTGGTTTAAAAATGAACAATTTAGGAAGACTCTGAGCTGAAAAATAATTAGGAACTTTGGCTGGTATTTTGCGATTGGATAGTCACTGACAGGAAGCTATTCATTAAAATACACTTATTGCATTTTAAGATTGCAATATAAATATTAAAATAAATATCTTCTCGCTGTTGCCATCAGGCAGAAGGTACAAAAGCCTCAGGACTCAAACCACCATGTTCAAGCACAGTTACTACCCCCTGACAATCAGGCTCTTAAATAAAAGGGAAGAACTACATTCACTAGCCTCATCATTGAAATGTTCCTACAACCAATGATCTCACTTTAAGCACTCTATATCTCATTATCTTATGTTCTCGTTATTTATTGCTATTTATCTATATTTGCATTTGCACAGTTGGTTGTCTTCTGCACTCCGGTTGACCTTTCATTGATCCTGGTATAGTTACTACTCTATAGATTTGTTGAGTATGCCCACAGGAAAATGAATATCAGGGTTGTATATGGTGACATGTATGTACTTCGATAATAAGATTTACTTGAACTTTGAACTTTGATCTAACTAGACTTTGTTTTACATCGGTACCACTGGTTATCATAAATATATAATAACAATTATTATCATTTTATTATAAGAAGCTATTGATATCTCAATTGCCTGAAAGGAGGAGAAGAAGACTGTTTACTAGAACTGGAGAAATAAAGGAAACCATCCATCTGGAATGACTAGGGAATCCAAAACAACGGTGAATAGAACAGAGTTGCATGTGAAAGGACAGGAGAGATACAATCCATCTGAATGGAATTAATGAGTGTAAAAGATGCCAATATCTTGTAAGAAGCATTCTTTTTACATCTCTGTGAAAAGCCTCCCTTTACTTTGTATTTTATTTGATGTGAATTGATTCAGATTTTGTCGAAGTGGCCTGAATTTTAAAGCACAGTAGTTTGCTTCTATTACTGTATGCGGACCCCTAGAAGCTTCTTTTCCTTAATCATCACAGAGTTTTCTCAGTGCACTGCTGTAAATTGGCCCAGTGCGTTAAAACGTAGCTTGGTAATAGATTTTTTTATTTATTAAATAAATGACAATCATCCAAGGACAAATGGAGTCAGTCAAGTGATATCAATCATAATTTCTTCTGTCCATTAGTAGATTAATATATACAGTACCTTCTTTCTTTTGTGTCCAACCAATTTGCAAGTATCATTGTCAATTTGAATATTTAACCCTTTCTGTAGCTCTGCTGAATTAAATTCCTTTTTCTAGTTGTAGGAATGAATAAAAGATGAATTGCTTGTTCAGTATAAAACAATTTTTTTTTTGCTTTTGTATTCATTGTTTCAATCTCTGCTTCCACTTTGCATTTGTGGGTTTCTATCAACTTATCTTCATCCTCCTGAGGCAGTAATACCAATTATTAACATCCCAACCCTATATTTTTTGTTGATATCATGACAAATAAATTTGTAGAAGTCTGCACATTCAAAAGTCCTTCATTTTACATGATGGATCTTGGTTGGAAGTAAGTTATGATAATAGCTTGTAGAAACACTCCGTAACCAGACTCCCACTTGCAGTTGGAATGACAATACATATGCTACAGATTAGAAGAAAACCCTTTACTTCAAATAATCGGTTTCCCAAATCAATCAGAACCAAATACCACTGCCTACAGCCACTCTCCAGCCCTTGCTTCAGTGTATCTGAAACTGTAATACTATTATCATGAATTAAATGCAGAGCTCGGAGTTGGAAGACTACAGTTAGAATCAACTGAGGGAAATAGAAGAGTTGGTATATTCTCATCCACTCGCATAAAGAGTGGCTCTGATTTCATTTCAGCCTTGGACAGCTTGTACGGAGCAAGGCCACACAGGTCACAAATCCAAAGGTTTGTTAAACCGGGTTTCTCTATGTACTTATTATCATAAAGATTAATATTGGAATAGGAGTTGGCCATTCATCTTCAATGGTCTACCTTTGTACCAAACCATGGTTCAACTGTATATTTTCTACTCATTTTAATTTTGTTTTCTTAAACAAACTCACCAAACAAAACCCATTAATTTAAATATTCTAATTTTCAATTGACTAGCTTCAACATCTTTCTGGAGGAGATTTTTAAGAATTCTTCTCCACTTGCACTTAAGGAACCTTTCCTGACATTAATCCTGATCAGTGCAGCTTCAGTCTGAAGGTTGTAACCCTTTGTTCTAGCTTTCCTCTCCAGGGTAATTTAATACAAAATCTATCTGCCTTAATTACTTCAGTTGAACATTTTAATGAGATTAACATTTTATCGTTTAAATTTAGGGGAATGAACAGTCAGACTGTGTAACCTGTCCACATAATTCAGACAGTTTAAGCCTTGGTGATACTCAGTTAGAAACCTTCATATGCCCATTCATTCTTCCTGATATCCAAAGCCTGCTTCAAATGTAGTACATTGAGTTCAGAATAGCCGTAGGAAATCATTTCATGTTGCTTAATATTTGTATGAAGCTTTTACCAGCTGCTAAAGCCAAAATTTGATGCACAAGATACAAATCCACCTTAATCCTATACTTATAGAGATACAAATCCTGCAGCATAATGTACACAGCTAACTATGTATCCCACCACATTCAGTGCATGCACAGATGCAAATCCCATCATAATCTGATATAGAACTGGATATACAGCCAACTACATCATAAACTTGTACGCATACAGACACAGATCTGACCATGATCCAATAAACAAAAGGTTATTTATTGTACCCCTCCATTATTCTGTACAGGACTTGACACGAATCACATGTCCCACCACACTCCAGTACACAACGCATATTCCATCAGAATCCTGTACACAAGTGGATAAATGTATCTCACCACAGAACAGAATGCAGATGGAGGCATGCACCAATGCGACATCATGTTCTAGTACATACAGTATATGGTTACATATACTATGATAGTTACATGTTCTGTAAATGAAGGAACATACTCCAAAAGAATCTAGTACACCTTTAGATACGAGAACCACCATTATCCTTCAAACCAGGATTTATAAAAGCTAGGGTTTTATTTGCTAATTTAGCTTGATGTGAAAAATGCTATGGCATTGTTTGCCATATCACTAGGCCAAAATTGCTGTTTAGCCACCTGCATCAAAATATTACAGCTTTACTTTTCCATCTCATTATCACTTCTAAGATTTTGCTACCTGCAGTGGAACAAGCTTTTAACTGGCTTTTGCTGTTTTAATATGGCCCGAGAAAGTGAAAGAATGCTATATCGTGGGAAATGTTTGTCTCCGTTCTATTTAACACCCGGTGTGGGTGTGAGATATTTCAAAGTATAAGTTTCAGTCAAAGCCAGAGCTAAACAAAAAATCCAATTTCAAATATAGCACAATAGTTATGTGAAGCATCTCAACAGAGCACAGCAAGCAGGCTTGGTGCGAGCCAGGCTGAATGGGAACAAATATCCGTTGGTAGATGTGGAACTTCAAATACTGTACCATACTGTACAAAAGTATGAGGCACATACAAAAATATTCTGTAAAGCGAAGATGCTTTCAGAAGTAATGAAATGAAAAGTTTCTCAATATCAGAAAAGTTACTATAAAGAGCAATTAACAGTAAAAAAAACTAAACCAAATCAATATTTGGCATGACCACCTTTGCCTTTAAAACGGTATCAATTCTCTTAGGTACACTGTCGTGCAGTTTTATAATAAAATCGGTTGGTAGGTTGTTCCAGGCACCTTGGAGAACTTGCCACAGTTCTTTTGCAGACTTTGGCTGCCTTGCTTGCTTTTGTCTCTCCAGGTAATCCCAGACATCGTCGATAATGTTGAGATTAGGGCTCTGTAGAGCTGAAACCATATAAAAAAATCTAGTGTGCCTAAGACTTTTGCAGTGTATTGTATATAAATGGGATAACTTCACTCACCTCAACACTGCACTGATTCCACTATCAATGAATTCACTTCCAAGGTATCTATAACTCATGTTCTTAGTATTATATATTTGTTTATTATTTATTTATTTATTGTTTATTTTGTATTTGTGTCATTTGTTTTCTGTTACACATTGTTTGAATGCCTGCCTTTGTTGGTATGTAAAATTTTTCATTGTTTCGATTGTATTCCTTTGTTCTATTATGAATGCCTGCAAGAAAATGAATCTTGGGGTAGTATATGGTGACACATACATATTTTGATAATAAATTGAACTTTAAAATTCAAAAGAGCACTGAGCCTACTGGACATATGCAGAGACATCAAATGGCATGTTACTTTCCCTATGAAAATGTACGCCTTGATCAAACTTCAAGATTGTTTAATATATAAGATAGCTTATGTACAGTACATAGATTGATCGTATGTCCATTAAGTGACACTAGGCACAGGAGTGGCTTTGTGACTCTGACAGTAGTGGAGATGGGGATGTGTGGTGGGATGTGTTAGTGAGTGGAGGTGTTGATCAGCCTCAATGCTTGGGGACAGCACCTGTTTTTGAGTCTAATAGTCTGGGCGTGGATACTACATAGTCTCCTCCCTGATGGGAGTGGGACACTACATTGATTGGCCTAATCTCAAACAATAATGAGGTGGCCTACAGGGAAGAAGTAATCTCTCTGGCACAGTGGTGTCAAGAAAACAACCTCTCCCTCAACATTGCAAAAACAAAGGAGCTGGTTGTGGATTACAGGAGGAATGGAGACGGGCTAACACCTATTGATATCAATGGATCTGGGGTTGAGGGGGTAAACAGCTTTAAGTTCCTCGACATCCACATCACCGAGGTCCTCACATGGTCTGTACCCACCAGCTGTGTGGTGAAAAAGGCACAACAGCGCCTCTTCACCTCAGACGGTGAGGAAGTTTGGTTTGGGTCCCCAGATCCTAAGAACTTTCTGCAGGGGCACAATTGAGATCATCCTGACTGGCTGCATCACTGCCTGGTGTGGGAACTGTACCTCCCTCAATCGCAGGACTCTGCAGGGAGTGGTGCGGACAGTCCAGCACATCTGTAGTTGTGAAGTTCCCATGATTCAGGACATTTACAAGGACAGGTGTGGCAAAAAAGGCCTGAAGGATCACTGGGGACCCAAGTCACTCCAGCCACAATCTGTTCCAGCTGCTACCATCTAGGAAACGGTACCACAGCATAAAAGCCAGGACAAACAGGCTCCAGGACAGCTTCTTCCACCAGGCCATCAGACTGATTAACTCACGCTGATTTGAGTGTATTTCTATGTCACATTGACTGTTCTATTTATTATAAATTATTATAAATTACTATGATTGCACATTGCACATTTAGACGGAGATGTAACGTAAAGATTTTTACTCCTCATGTATGTGAAGGATGTAAGAAATAAGTCAGTTCAATTCAATTCAACAAATAGTCCATGAGTAGGGTGGATGGGAAACTTCATGATATTGCTGGGCTTTTCTCCCAGCACCTTTCTGTATATACGTCCTTGAAGGCGGGTAAGTAGTGAATAATTTTGTGGGAGTTTTGTTTTTGAGTGCTAGAAGTGTTCTTGCATTTCAGTTGTATCAACTGACAAGAAGAGGTCTTCATTTTACAAAGTGAAAAAATAAAGCGCTGAATTGCAGTCAAAGGAATTGCAAATGCATCCTATTTGGAAGTAGTGTTACCTCAAGACAAATGATATATTTTGCATTCACAGGATGTAATGTTCCCACTTATTCTGGTTAGATTACAGTTATCTTATTTTTTTTTCACAGCTCATCACCAACTCAAGACAGAGTGATGCACATCCGGTGAAAATTAAAAAAAAGGAATAAAAATAGTTGAAGAAGTGTTCTACCTGAAGAGAAAGTTATTAATATCCAGGATGATCCCAAGTTTCATTATTGTAAAGTATTGCAGGGTTAGAAATCACAGGGATATAAATTTAGTTTGAATAGAGTAAAGGCTACTGAATTTTGGCACATACTTGACTCAGAGCTGTCAAGGGTACAACATATTGTGCAGACTTAACACAAAAAAATTCTTAAATTAGGTAGTGGTTGTAAATAAAAGAGGAAAATTAATGTGTGTTGTTTTGCCTGACAGTGCTGCCCTTTACTGAGATAATTTATTACTATCTGTTACCTAATTTATGGAGCTAATCAGTGCACCCACATTTTCTGAAACAGACCAACTCCTGACACAAAGGCTTTGTGCTCTATCATCAGGTTAATGAACTGGGAATCCTCAATTATCACTTCGACAAAAGGTGTGATTGTTTAGACTTATTCATATTTAATTACCTGCCTCCTGAATGGGCAACTAATTACTACAACACTTTGTCACTGGATGTCAAGACTAGTTTGTGTTCTGGTCATCAGCCCTATTCCTCAGGCTTGTCTCAGTAGTTTCACATCTTTCAAATGGTGCTTATATAAGGGGCCAGATCAAATCTTTGAAATAGGCTGAGGGTGAATCTCTTCGTTATATTATTAGATGTGTAGCCTAAACAGCATAGAATGGAACACACTGGAGGAACTCAGCAGGTCAGGCAGCATCTATGGAAATGAATAAACGGTTGACATTTCAGGCTGAGACCCTTCTTCAGGACGCAGATGGAGTTCCTTTAATAAACTCCTAAGGAAAGTAACTTAGTCCAAGAGATCATAAGGAGTCTTAAGCAACTCCAATCAATGCTCCCAAAATGCTGGTGGAACGCAGCAGACCAGGCAGCATCTATAGGAAGAAGTGCTGTTGATGTTTCGGGCTGAGATCCTTCCTCAGGACTAACTGAAAGAAGAGATAGTAGGAGATTTGAAAGTGGGAAGGGGAAGATTTGAAATGATAGGAGAAGACAGGAGGGAGGGGGGGGGGGGATGAAGCCAAGAGCTGGGAAGTTGATTGGCAAAAGGGAAACAAGGCTGGAGAAGGGAGAGGATCATGAGATGGGAGGCCTAGGGAGAAAGAAAGGGGGAGGGGATCATCAGAGGAAGATGGAGAGCAAGCAAGGAGTTATTGTGAGAGGGACAGACAGAGAAAAAAAGGAAAAAATAATAAATATATTAAATAAATAAATAAGGGATGGAGTAAGAAGGGGAGGAGAGGCATTAATGGCAGTTAGAGAAATCAATGTTCATGCAATCAGGTTGGAGGCTACCCAGACAGAATATAAGGTGTTGTTCCTCCAACCTGAGTGTGGCTTCATCTTGACAGTAGAGGAGGCCGTGGATAGACATGTCAGAATGGGAATGGGACATGGAATTAAAATGTGTGGCCACTGGGAGATCCTGCTTTCTCTGGCAGACAGAGCATAGGTATTCAGCGAAATGGTCTCCCAGTCTGCGTCAGATCTTGCCAATATATAGAAGGCCACATCGGGAGCACCGGACGCAGTATATCACGCCAGCCAACTCACAGGTGAAGGGTCGCCTCACGTGGAAGGACTGTCTGGGGCCCTGAATGGTGGTGAGGGAGGAAGTGTAAGGGCAGGTGTAGCACTTGTTCTGCTTACAAGGATAAGTGCCAGGAGGGAGATCAGTGGGAAGGGATAGGGAGGGACGAATGGACAAGGGAGTCATGTAGGGAGCAATCCCTGCAGAAAGCAGAAGGGGGTGGGGGTGGAGGGAAAGACGTGCGTGGTGGTGGGATCCTGTTGGAGCTGGCAGAAATTATGGAGAATCATTTGTTGGACCCGGAAGCTGGTGAGGTGGTAGGTTAGGACAAGGGAAACCCTATCTCTAGTGGGGTGCGGGGAGGATGGGATGAGAGCAGATGTGCGTGAAATGGGAGAGATGCGTTTGAGAGCAGAGTTGATGGTGGAGGAAGGGAAGCCCCTTTCTTTAAAAAAGGAAGACATGTCCCTCGTCCTGGAATGAAAAGCCTCATCCTGAGAGCAGATGTGGCAGAGACGGAGGAATTGCAAGAAGGGGGTGGCATTTTTGCAAGAGATAGGGTGGGAAGAGGAATAGTCCAGGTAGCTGTGAGAGTCCATAGGCTTATAGTAGACATCAGTGGGCATTGATTTCTCTGACTTCCGTTAATGCCCCTCCTCCCCTTCTTACCCCATCCCTTATTTATTTATTTATTTATTTATTTATCTATTTATTTATTTATTTATTCATTCATTCATTCATTCATTCATTCATTCATTCATTCATTCCTTCCTTCCTTCTTTTTTTCTCTCTCTGTCCCTCTCACAATTACTCCTCTGGTGCTCCCCTCCCCACTTCTTTCTCCCGAGGCCTCCCATCCCATGATCCTCTCCCTTCTCCAGCCTTGTATCCCTTTTGCCAATCAACTTTCCAGCTCTTAGCTCTATCCCTCCCCCTCCTGTCTTCTCCTATCATTTCAGATCTCCTCCTCCCCCTCCCACTTTCAAATCTCTTACTATCTCTTCTTTCAGTTAGTCCTGACGAAGGGTCTCGGCCCGAAACGTCAACTGTACTTCTTCCTATAGATGCTGCCTGGCCTACTGCATTCCACCAGCATTTTGTGTGTGTTGCTTGAATTTCCAGCATCTGCAGATTTCCTCGTGTTTGCGTTTTCTAATCAATGCTATTTTGCAGCATACCTGATAATATAAAGGAAGTCACTGCCAGGTTGATGTGACCTGATGTTGAATTATTGTTTATAAATTTCCTCAGGACGTTTTAGAACTTTAGGTCTAGTATAAATACATGTTGATGTTTTACTTCCAGACAAGAGGACTCTTGAAAAGAATCCCCTGGGGAAAATAAAATGGAACTAGAGGATTGTCAATTTAACATCACTGGTAGGGAATTGACAGAAATCAGGAATGGAGGGGAGGAGGGCTGGGGAGATGGAAAGAGGTAAATCGGTTCATATATGGTTAAGTGACAATTAAACTTAAATTGACTTGAACCTGTCCCCTGTGCCTGGTTGACGGTGCAGAACTTCTTACACAAAATTCATGTTCAAATTCGAGAACTCAGCATTCAGCCAGCACCAATTCAACTGTGAAATCCTACTTTTTTCCCATGCTTTTTTGAATGGCCATCTCCAGGTGAAGCTTGCTGACACTGATTAAAATTACGCCTGCTTCTCTTCAAAACAGACAGTATTCTATAAAATTTATCTGGAGACAGAGAGTTGTACAGCAGTGAAACAAGCGTTTTAGCCCAATTTGTCTATCCGACCTTGATGCCTATCAATGCTAAGGTCATTAATATATTTATAAAACACCTTGTCTCTTGATCTGACATTTATAGCCCAAATACAGGTATTTTCAATATAGTAGAGTGTGACTTGTATGCAGTATTTCCATATGATGCATCATCAGAACACAAATAATTCCCAACAAATGAAGTGTAGGGCACTGAGGGGTGGGTAGAGCAAACAGAACTGGGAATACAGGTTCAAATTTGGAGTATTGGGTGCAGTTTTGGTCACCTACCTACAGGAAAGAAGTAAACACAATTGAAAGACTGCGGAGAAAATTTGTAAGGATGTTGCCAGGTCTGGAGGACCTGAGTTATAAGGAAAGATTGAATAGGTTTGGACTTTATTGCTTAGAATGTAGGAGATTGAGAGGAGATTTGATAGAGGTATACAAAATTATGAGTGGTAGAGGTAGGAAAAATGCAAGCAGGCTTTTTCCACTCAGGTTGGATGGGACTGCAGCCAGTGATCATGGATAAAGGGGGAAAGGTGAAAAGTTTAAGGGGAGCTTGAGGGGAAACTTCTTCACTCAGAGGGTCCTGAGAGCGTGGAATGAGCTCCCAGCACAAGTGGTGAATACGAGCACGATGTCAATGCTTAAGCAAAATTTGCATAGGCACATGGATGGTAGGGTATGGAGGACTATGGTCCCGGTGCAGGTCTCTAGGAGAATGCAAGTTAAATGGTTCAGCATGGACTAGATAGGCCAAACGGTCCGTTTCCATCTTGTACTTTTCAATGACTCTATGACTCTAAATGCAAGAAGGTGTACTGGAAAAATGTGTGAATTATTAAGGAGTAGGGGAAGTCCAATACCAACCTTTTCTGTTTGGACAGGAGTGTATCTTTTGAAATGATAGCCAATTTCAATTTACCACATGTGCATCCTACCTTCATACAGAGCCTAGTGACCACATTTAACTTTTATTGCAACACAGGCAAATCCTACCAAATGCATGAGTATAGCACTGGCAGATCAGATATCTGCTGTGCATGTGGCAAGCATGCCTTGGAATAACAGTTTTGAAAGGGGTTTGGAGAGAGTCTTGACACCATAAGACATAGGAGCAGAATTAGGCCATTTGGCCCATTGAGTCTGCTCTGCTATTCAATCGTGGCTGATCCTTTTTGTCCCCTCCTCAGCCCCACTCCTCAGCCTTCTCCCCATAACCTTTGATGCCGTGGCCAATCAAGAAACTATCAATCTCTGCCTAAATACACACAATAACCTGGCCTCCACAGCTGCCTGCGGTGACAACTTCCACAAATTCACCACTGCATCAACGTTTTTAATGGACACCCCTCTACCATGATTGCAAGACTTCCTGTGATATTGGTCTCGAGAAATACTACTGGATTATGAAGCTCAGTCAAATGACCTCTCTCAGAATAATTTCATTAATAATGCTACCACGAACAATCTGTCCCTTTGCCTATCCAGCCAGCCCAGAGTGCTTCCACTCATAGAAAGTTGGAGCAGACTGGAGCCAAGCCATCCAGCCGAGGAAATTCCAGGCTCAATCTTCCAATGCATCAGCAGCTTCCTCCACCAGTCATTCAGCATCTACAGGGAAGCACCAAGCAGGAAGGCAAAAAGGGATAAAATAAGCACCTAGGACGTGTAGAAACAAACACAAGGAATCAAGTCATCACAGTACCATGCTGAGTGGTGCAGTTAGTGGAGCTGCAGCCTGAGAGTTCCAGTGACTGGGGTTCAATCCTGATATCAGGTGCTGTTTCTGTGGAGTTCACATATTTTCCCTGTGGGCTTCCTTCAGGTATTCTGGTTTCCTCCCACAGTGTATTTAAGCCAACCTTTGCACATTTTGATGCAGAATGAATAGCAAGTTTAGAAAGAGTGTGGTTACAGATTTTTTTTCCCTCACACGTTTGTTATTCCCATTTTTTTGGGAATTGACATTGCAGATTTGGGTGTACTGTCAAAGAAACTCCGTCAATCATGCAGCATTGTATTTTAGAGCTGGTATACACTGGGAACCTAAAGCACCACTTGTAGACTGAGGGAAGGTTAAGGCTGGTCATCACATGTGATGTTAGCTTAGACGTGTTGTGACTTGTAGCCCATCCACGCTGGTTTTATGATTCATCCTAAGATGTTAATTGCCAAAAGTTAACTGCAAGCAGAACTCATTTGACTAGTTGTCAGAACGATATTCAATCAAAATTTATAACAGATGACAAGTGCCTTTTGGCAAAGACTGAAAGGTTTTTAATTACATATTAAGATTATATTTTGACAGGTTCGAATTCCAGCTGTAGACGTATCAAAGAAAAGGGGCAGTTTTTTTCAAAGATATTGTATCTTATAAATATCTTAATTATAAAATTAAGATTTTATTAAGGTATCTTATAAATTATATCCCCAATTATGTAACCGATTATCATTATTGCCGGCTTTTTTGGGAGCAACAATGTAGTTCTGATGACTAGATTTCAATAAAGAGTTTTTATATTGACACCGAACCTTGAAGTAGTTAAATCTGGCAGCGGGAATGTAGCCTTGGTCTGGATACTTTGCAATAAACTTTGACATTCAAACGTTTCATTATGGTTAGAAATAGTAAGAACATAAGAAATAGAAAGAAGAGTGGGCCATTTGGCTTCTCACATCCACTCCACTACTTTGTACCATGGCTGTTCCATTTTCTCCTGCCTCATTCGCTAAACCTTGTCTAGGGAATTCTAAAGATCTGCTACCTTTTCAGGGAATGTCTGTCTTCCTATCCTGGTCCTAAGTAGCTGACACCTTACCCTGAGGCCTTGGCTAGATTTAGACAACCTCAACACCAGTGATGTAGAGAGGAAGAGAGGAGCATGTGTATCGTCTCCCCCCACTTTTCTAAAGACCAGCTCTTTAATTTTGTTGACGCTGAGGGAAAGGTTGTTGTCATGACAACATGTCACTAAGCTCTCCATCTCCCACCTGTACTCTGACTCATCATTATTGGTGTTACAGCCCACCATAATGGTACCATCTTCCACCTAGTAGATGGAGTTTGAACAGAATCTGGCCATGGAGTCATGATTGTACAGGGAATAGAGTAGGGGACTGAGCATGGAACCTTGTGGAGAACCAGTGTTTAGAATCATCATAGCGAAGATATTGCTGCCTATTGTTACTGATTGTGTTCTGTTGATTAGAAAGCCACCGATCCAGTCGCATTAACTCCCAGGGACCAGAGTTTGGTGATAGGTTTGCTTAGAATGATAATATTGAAGATAGAACTGTAGTCAATAAACAATAGTCTGACTTAAGTATCTTTACTGTCCAGATGCCAGGGAGATGGTGTCTGTTGTAGATTTGTTTCAGCAGTGGGCAAATTGCAGTTGTCAAAGTTGTCTGGAAAGCTGGAGTCTCATATTTTATTGGCACAGTTTATTACAGAATCACAAAAATGAATAACACAGGAGGAGAGTATTTGACCCATCATCTGACAAGCTGAGGATATCTTAAAAAGGTGGTGCCTCGAGATCCATCATTAAGGACTCTCAAGGTCCAAAACATGCACTCTTCTCATTATTACCATTGGCGAGGAGGTACAGGAGCTTAAAGACCCACACTCAATGCTTTAGGCATTGCTTCTTCTACCATCAGATTTCTGAATGGCCCATGAACCTATGAACAATACTTCACCATTTCTCTTTTGCACTATTTGTTTATTTATTGTAATGTACTGCATATTAATTATTATTTCTTGCACTACTACCACAAACAACAAATTTGATGACATACTGTGCGTCAGTAATAATAAGCCTGATTCTAATTCTGATTCTGATTCTGATTCTGATGTGCATGCTGATAGAAAAAGAGCTAGCTTGCTCAATCCCACTCCCAGCACGAAGTTTGTGGTCGTGCAGTCCATAAGATTTAGATATGCATCATGAAATGTGATGTTACTTTCTGCCTTTGTGCAAGTCTTGTCTCTGTCCATCTCCACCATGTTAGGATCAAACTTAAAAATACTGTGAATCTGAATCATGAAAATCACACATATACAAATGGAAATAATTATCAAACCAAGGCATTTACACTCGGTGACCACTTTAATAGGTACACCTGTTCCACACGGTAGGCTTATTCAGGAAGTCAGAAGGCATGGGATCCATGGAAGTTTGACCTGGTGGATTCAGAATTGTCTTGCCTGCAGAAGGCAGAGGGTCATGGTGGAGGGAGTACATTCAGATTGGAGGATTGTGACTAGTGGTGTCCCACAAGGATCTGTTCTGGGACCTCTACTTTTCGTGATTTTTATTAACGACCTGGATATGGGGGTAGAAGGGTGGGTTGGCAAGTTTGCAGATGACACAAAGGTTGGTGGTGTTGTGGATAGCGCAGAGGATTGTCGAAGTTTGCAGAGAAACATTGATAGGATGCAGAAGTAGGCTGAGAAGTGGCAGATGGAGTTCAACCCAGAGAAGTGTGAGGTGGTACACTTTGGAAGGACAAACTCCAAGGCAGAGTACAAAGTTAATGGCAGGATACTTGGTAGTGTGGAGGAGCAGAGGGATCTGGGGGTACATGTCCACAGATCCCTGAAAGTTGCCTCACAGGAAGATCAAGTAGTTAAGAAAGCTTATGGAGTGTTAGCTTTCATAAGTCGAGGGATAGAGTTTAAGAGTCGTGGGGTAATGATGAAGCTCTATAAAACTCTGGTTAGGCCACACTTGGAGTACTGTGTCCAGTTCTGGTCACTTCACTATAGGAAGGATGTGGAAGCATTGGAAAGGGTACAGAGGAGATTTACCAGGATGCTGCCTGGTTTAGAGAGTATGCATTATGATCAGAGATTAAGGGAGCTAGGTCTTTACTCTTTGGAGAGAAGGAGGATGAGAGGAGACATGATAGAGGTGTACAAGATAATAAGAGGAATAGATAGAGTGGATAGCCAGCGCCTCTTCCCCAGGGCACCACTGCTCAATACAAGAGGACATGGCTTTGAGGTAAGGGGTGGGAAGTTCAAGGGGGATATTAGAGGAAGGTTTTTTACTCAGAGAGTGGTTGGTGCGTGGAATGCACTGCCTGAGTCAGTGGTGGAGGCAGATACACTAGTGAAATTTAAGAGACTACTAGACAGGTATATGGAGGAATTTAAGGTGGGGGGGGTTTATGGGAGGCAGAGTTTAAGGGTCGGCACGACATTGTGGGCTGAAAGGTCTGTACTGTGCTGTACTTGGTTCTATGTTCTATCTGCTCATTAATGCAAATATCTAATCAGTCAATCATGTGGCAGTACTCAATGCATTAAAAAATGCAGATATGGTCAAGAAGTTCAATTGTTGTTCAGACCAAGCATCAGAATGGGGAAGAAATGTGATCGAAGTGACTTTGACCATAGATGATTGTTGGTGCCAGACAGGGTGGTTTGAGTATCTCAGAAACCGAGGACTTTCATGAACAAGAATCTCTAGAATTTACAGCGAATGGTACAAAAATTAATTTACAAAGATCCAGTGAGTGGCAGTTCTGTGGGTGTAATTACCCACCTTGTTAATGTGTGAGATCAGAGGAAAATGGCCAGACTGATTCAAGTTGTCAGAAAGTTGACAGTAATTCAAGTAACCATTGATTACAGCATTGTTGTGTAGGAAGGCATCTCTGGGTGCACAAAACATCAAACCTTGAAGTGGATGAGCTACAGCAGCAGAAAACCACAAACATACATTCAGTAGACACTTTATTAGGTACAAGGGGAACCTAATGAAGCAGCCACTGAGTGCATGTCAGTAACATAAACAGCAATCTGAAGTACAGGTGTCCCCTGCTTTTCGAACGTTCGCTTTACGAAACCTCACTGTTACGAAAGACCTACATTAGTACCCTGTTTTCGCTTTCAGAAGGTGTTTTCACTGCTACGAAAAAAAAGCAGCGTGCGATAAAAAATCAGCGCACGATAAAAGGCAGGGCGCGCCCCGAGCAGCCGCTCTCCCCCGGATTCTTGCCGGCTTTGCTTAAACACGTGCCTGTGAGCAGCCATTTGCAAGATGAGTTCTAAGGTATCAGAAAAGCCTAAAAGAGCTCGTAAGAGTGTTACACTTAACATAAAACTAGACATAATTAAGGTTTTGATCATGGTGAACGAAGTAAGGACAATGTGAGTTTGGCTTGTGGAAGCTGACGAAGATGATATTGAAGAGGTTTTGGCATCCCATGGCCAAGAACTGACAGATGAAGAGCTGATGCAATTGGAAGAAAAAAGGATAACAATCGAAACCGAATGAGTAATGATAAAGTACGACTTTAATTTTGAAAGGGTACGTCGGTTTAGGGGACATTTGCAGGATGGTTTGAGTCCTTACAAAGAACTGTGTGATAGAAAAATGCACGAGGCTCAGCAGTCAAGCAAGCCTTCCACATCAGCCACAGCAGACAATGAACCTCGACCTTCAACATCGAGGCGGGCAGAGATAGAAGATGAGCTGCCTGCTCTAATGGAAACAGACTATGATGAGATAACACCCCAGTGTCCCACCATCCCAAACCCCGGGCTGCAGACAAATACTGATCTGTGGAGAATGCAACGGTAGCCGGGAGGCACACAGCACATCTTTAAGAAAAAAGCTGAAATAAACATGCTAATTAATTAGGTGCCGCCGACACGTAATTGGCGACCCAGATCAGAGACGACTCAATTGGAAGTCGGCACTGATCTGGGCCGACAGTTGCGGGCGGCACCTAATTAATTAGCATGTTTGTTTCGGCTTTTTTCTTAAAAATGTGCTGTGTGCCTCCCGGCTACCGCTGCACCCCTGCGTTCTTCGCGGATTGGTATCCGTTAGTTTCCCGGAGGATGGGGGCCACTGCACCACCCAAACTCCAACTCAGTCTAACACACCATCATCAGTGTGCTCTGCACTGTCCCGATTCTGGTAAGACATACTATGCTGTACATACATTATTTCTACTTTATATCAGCTGTGTATTTTTACGTGTTATTTAGTGTGACTTGGCAGCTTCATAGCTTAAAGGTTACTGGAGAGCGCTCACGCCATGTTTTTGCCAACAGCGCTTGCATGAGCTTTTGTGCTGACAGCGCTTGCGTGAGATTTTCGCTACGGAGAACAGTTCAATAATAATTGTGGAGAAGTATTTCTACTTTATATAGGCTGTGTATTTATCATATCATTCCTGCTTTTACTATATGTTACTGTTATTTTAGGTTTTATATGTTATTTGGCACGATTTGGTAGGTTATTTTTGGGTCTGCGAACGCTCACAAAATTTTCCCATATAAATAAATGGTAATTGCTTCTTCGCTTTACGACATTTCGGCTTACGAACCGTTTCATAGGAACACTCTACCTTCGGATGGTGGGGGAAAGCTGTATAGGAATTTCAGAAGTGAACTATTTTTAAAGGCAGTCTCCATAAAAAATTCTTTTATTATATTATACAGAAGTCTTCAATTAAATGATCTAGACCAAAATAGTTGTGATAAGTTGAGCTTTTCACTGCCTACATTTTAAACAGATAATGTCTTATATCTCAATAGATCTTCCAGGACTCTGGGTGGGTGCAATAATCAATATTTTACATTAACACAAGAGTTACATATACATAGTTTCACGACATAGGACAACTTGTAATCAATGAAATTACTTTGGAAATGAACCACATTTGTGATGCAGCAAAGAAAGCAGTTGATTTTCAAATTACAAAGTCCCGAAACAGAACCTGCAGATCCAGGAAATCAGAAGGAAAAGTAGGACGTTTTGGTAATGCTCAATTGGTCAGGCAGCATCTGCGGAAAGAGAGACAGAGTTAACGTTTCAGCCAGAGATCTTTTACAAAACTTACCAAGTATTACGAAAGAGGTGGATTGGTTGATCTCTTTGGAAATTAATGGAATTACATCAAAGTGAGGATGAGATTTTAAAAATCACCATGAAATTAAAGAGTGGAATAGGCATGAGGGGCTGACTTGCTCACTCCTGCTTCTATTTCTTTTGTTATTATCTAAACACAATGAAGAATTTGAACTACAAATGTTATTACAGTTCTAAGGAAATGTCTTGGACTTAAAATTTAACTCTGTTCCTTTTTCCACCAATGTTGCCTGGACCTGCAAAGTAAGAATAATAATCATTTAACTTACAGTACGTGCAATGTTGTTGATTAATAGATATTGGCCTGGACACTGCAGAGAACTCCACTTCCATAAAATGTCATTGTGAGATATTTAACACCCATCTCAAAAAGCATATGGAATCTTAAGTTTTGTAACCCATTTTAAACATGTCCTCTCTCACTCTGCACTGTTCCTTCAATGATGCAACAAGCCTAAATGCTGTGCTTGTGTACTTTAAGCAACCATGAAATCGTGCCACATTTAATTATATAACTTATATTTTCGTGGATGCAATTTTGTTCAAATGTTGCAGCTTTTATGCAGTCATCCAGGAGCTGGACTGCAATTTTAAAAAATTATAAAGTTCAACTATATATTCAGTCATAGAGTTATACATTACAAAAACAGGCCCTGAGGGGTCTCCCTGAGCTCGTTCTATTTGTTTGCACTTGGCCCATGTCCTTCTAAGCCTTTCCTATCCACTTACCCTATTGAGATATCTCTCAACAATATATTGATAATAGCTAAAACTGAACAGGACAAAAACTATCACAAAAAACAAACAACAGTAGAATTCGCATAAAGTATTAACGTTATTTTGATGCTGAATTGAGCTGGATTAAAGGAAAGCAAATTTATTACCAAAATTCAGGAAATTTATTATCAAAGTATGTATAAATTATACAGCCTTGTGATTTGTCTCTTTACAGGCAACCACAAAGCAAGAAACCTGAAGGAAAGAAGCCAGTTAAAAAAAGAAAGACTAACACCCAATGCACAACAAAAGAGAAAAAAAAAAAACACAAAATCATGCAAACAATAGAAGCAAGCAAAATCATTCTGAACCAAATTGAGTCCATAGACCTGAATCCCTGGAGCAGCTGGAGTAGGCCCAAAGCCTCAGTCTCAGTTCATCGTATAAGCAGAACAAATCGCTGCGAAGCGCGTAGCAGCAGGAACAGTCCCAGCGCCGTGGAGAGAGGAGAGAACATTGTGGGAGAGTGATCAAATTCAGCCTGACCCTCAACTCCAGTTTCAACACCCTGCCTTTCCAGTCTCTCTGACTGCCATTTAAATCATCCAAACACCAGGCTGTGCACCACTGAGCGCAACACACTCCAGGCCCAGGTCACACCACACAGGGGGAAACTGTTCTTGACCCCTCAAAATCGGCTTGGCGCCCACAGCGATCCAACTTCGTACCCGGTCTAGATGGACGGGCACCAAAGCTCTTTCTCTTCGAATCACTCACTCCAACTTCATCTCTGACAGATACACCATCGCTGTCTCCGAAACTGGCTTGGGCATATTGTTCTGAGTTGGCAACGCACTAGTATGGCTCATCCCTCGAATCAGCTTTGACTCTGAAACGTACCTTCAATAACTCCAAAAGACTGAAGTTGGGTAAAATACTGGAAGGCTTTTATTCGCTGTACAATACAACCTCCATGCTGAGTGTCTGCCCCTGGACTGAGGGGGAGGGGCAAGGGGAAACACCTTTATACAGGTTCTGTGGGAGGAGTCACAGGGGCAGTCAGCAGAGGGGCGTGTCCAGACAGATAACCCAGTCACAACATATATATGGTTTACCACAGACTCCGCTCGCCTCTTCATTGTCTGCGGTGATAGTTTACCACAATTTACCTCATAAAAAGTGTAATTAATGATGTCTTTAGTTGTATTTCTTGCCTCTTGAACTACCAGTAAGCTGTCGCACAACTTTAGTAGTGCCATCTTAAACTGGAAGTTATTATCATATAAATAACAGAAAAATAGCATGTGGTTCATATTTACCATTTGTACAGGGGAATTAAATTGAATACTTACCTCCATAAGGGTTATGTTAACTTCCTCACTAATTGCGAATTTTAACTTTCAATTCCTTCTATTTTTTTGTTTTATTGCATTGATAATGAGTACATTCCGAATTGCTTCCAATAATAAGGCAGGTTTCATGCGTGTAATTCTGCACACAATGAGATCCTAACATTGCCAATTAACCAAAGAGCTGCTAAACAGAAGTCAAAAGGTATTTTTGTTAGCAGCATTTAAAGTGAAAATTATTGCTTTCCATTCAGAATTCCTTTTCACACAACTCCAAATGGAAAAGTCCCATCTCACACTTGCTGAAAAGGTCAGGGTGTCAGGGCTGGTTCAGATGAGTGCTTGGTGAAGTTCACTTGTCTGTGCACTGAACTGAGGTTGAGGCGTGCAACCAACAGTTTCCTGGATCGGTTGTGGAATCACTTTCTGAACTTCAGTTCTGAATGCTATTTGCTTATTTTTATTGTTTGCATGATTTTTTTCCCTCTGCACATTGGCTATTCAACAGTCTTCTTTTGTTTTAATGGGTTCTATTGGGTTTCTTTGTTTTGTGACTGCCTGGAAGGAGACAAATCTGAAGGTTGTTGAAAGTAAACATACTTTAATAATAAATATTCTTTAAACTTTGAACTTTATGATCAGAGGAATCAACAGAGATGCAGATGAGACCATTCAAACTATTGCATTCATTCCAATACTTCTTGAGAAGATTTTCTAAAACTTATACTAATGCATTCTTGTTTCCGCTACCAAGAAGAACTTTCCGTAACAGAGTTCTGTTCAACTAGATGTTTTAAACTTTTAAATCAATAGACATTTTTACTATAAACCACAATTGTAGTCTTAAAGGAGCAATTAATCCATTGACAAAATGTTAGAAGAGGAATTTTAAGACAAACATGGGTCTCGGCCTGAAACGTCGACTGCACCTCTTCCTACAGATGTTGCCTGGCCTGCTGCGTTCACCAGCAACTTTGATGTGTGTTGCTTGAATTTCCAGCATCTGCAGAATTCCTGTTGTTATTTATAGATCCAAACTCGGCAGAGTATAAGTTCAGTGAAAAAATATCGCCTGAAAATTCTTTTCTGATTTTGGTACCACTATGTGGGGCCAATGAATTACAATTAGCCAATCCATTATTTGCTTTCCCTGACCCATAATTTTTAAAATACTTCTTTTGCTAACCATTTTACTCCTGCAGATAGTTTGTTCAGTCTTCGGCACGTTGTCATTTCAATTGTGAAAACAGTGAGTTGAATATTTGAGCCTGAAACATGAAAAATCCTATTGAAACAAGAATTAAACATGAGCTAACTGGGATAGCAGTAACAAGACTATAGTTTATCAGAATGGTGCAACAGTATTAGCCAACTTTACCAGAAAACAAATAAAAAGTCTAACAATGGTTTGGAATAATTTCAGGATTTCTGTTTGCAGAATGTTGGTGCCCTTTTGCCTTTCTCAATTGTCAAAAAAATTGCAAAGCCTACTCAACCAATTAGCTAAGTTGGTTTTTATCATGAACTGTGTGATCTGTTCTTCATCCATATAAAATATTGTGTTAGTTATGATCTGGAAATAATCAAGAGCAGATGTAAAGACTGATGTGAAAATGATGACTGAAATCTTCACAAAGATATTGTGAGATGCTGGATGATTTGCAGCATAAAATTGAAAGAAAATTATTTCTACACTGAAAGTATGGCAAGATGCCTGAAGTCATTTAAGGAAGTACTATCATTAAATTACCTTTAATCATAATTTTTTTTCTGCCATTCTAAACATTATCATTACTGGTTGCTTAGACATGTTGATAATGCACATAATTAAGATGTCTCAGATACAAGGCTACACTTCTATTGTTATTTAGCAATGGATATCAAATACCTTCAGCGTGCTAATTAAGAGAAATATGATACTATAGTTCAATAGCTGCTGCATTTACTGAAGCCCTATGGAATATAAGTCATTGCCTAGAGATCTTCTCACATCTCAGCAAGTTCTTATTTCATGCTGCATTCATCCAGCTGAAGATCTGAAATGTGGGCCACCTGATATGACGTAGAAGCATAGACACTGGGCTAGTTCATTCAACCAAGTTCACAGCAGAGTACCATAAAACTTTTAATTGTACAGTGCAAGCAGCAAGTTTTAAATTCCAGTGTTTACAAGCTAGTTTGGTGAGTCATTTAAAAAAAAACACAGTCATCAGTTTTTAATGCAGCTTCAAGGTCAGGACATCACTGAAAGGCCCAGCATTTATTGCTCATCCCGAATTGCACTTGAGAGGTGGTGATGAGCTGTTGGCTTTGTCCAGAGGAATACGTTCTCACAGGGCTGCTGCATGAAAAGTTCCAGGATTTACCAAGTGCTCAAGGATGGAAATATACACTCAGTGGCCACTTTATTAGTTACAACTGCTTGTTAAGGCTAATACCTAATGACCCAGTTAATATGGCAGCAAGTCAATGCGTCAATGTGGAAAGCGGCCAGTGCGTGAGTGGGCCAGTGAAGGAGTGGAGCTTTGAGGCTTTGACTCGAGAGATTCTGGCAGTTTTGGCAGTTGGGCTGTGCAATCAAGTCAATCAAGATTTGAATAGATCAGCAGAAAGCCATTGATTAGACAATCAAGATTTGAATAGATCAGCAGAAAGCCGTTGATTAGACAATCAAGATTTGAATAGATCAGCAGAAAGCCGTTGATTAGACAATCAAGATTTGAATAGCTCAGACTCAGCAGAAAGCAGCTGATTGGGCAGTCGAGGTCAGGTGACCAAACATTTTGAAAAGCTCAAACAGATAAATAGAGGGATAGCTCAAACGAAGTGGCCAGTGGAAAGCAGCCAGTGCGTGAGTGGGCCAGTAAAGGAGTGGAGCTTTGAGGCTTTGACTCGAGAGGATTCGACGAGAAGAGGCGGAGGACAAGCTAGCTCGCAGTTAGTTTTTACAATGTCTCCTGAGACGGTGATGTGCCTCTTATGTGAGATGTGGCAGTCTTGGGGAACTCCCCTCTCCCGCAGAGTCACATCTGCCAGAAGTGCGTACAGCTGGGTGATCTGGAAGACCATGTAAGGAATCTGGAGCAGCAGCTGGATGACCTTTGACTCATAAGGGAGAATGAAGCAGCATAGATGAGAGCTACAGGGAGGTAGTCACACCTAGGATGTCGGAAGCAGGTCGTTGGGTGACAGTCAGAGGGGGGATGGCTAAGGTGAGCAGACAGGTAGTGCAGAGCACCCCTGTAGCCATTCCCCTGAATAATAAGTTTACCGTCCTGGATACTGTTGGCAGGGACGACCGACCAGGTGTGAGCCACGGTGGCAGGGCCTCCGGCACTGAGTCTGACCCTGTGGTGCAGAAGGGTGGGACGGAGAAGAGGAGGGCTGTCGTCATTGGAGACTCTATAGTCAGGGGAGCAGACAGGAGATTTTGTGGACGCGAGAAGGGCACCCGCATGGTTTGTTGCCTCCCAGGTGCCAGGGTCCGAGATGTCTCTGACCGGGTGCACGACATCCTGGTACGAGAGGAAAAGCGACCAGAAGTCGTGATACATGTTGGGACCAACGACATAGGCAGGAAGAGGGATCAGGTCCTGAAGTGTGAGTTTTGGGACCTAGGCAGAAGGCTGAAGAACAGGACCTCAAGGGTGGTGTTCTCAGGATTGCTGCCAGTGCTACGGGACAGTGATGGTAAGAATTGGAGGAGATGGCAGTTGAATGCGTGGCTGAGGAGTTGGTGCAGGGAGCAGGGTTTTAGATTTTTAGATCATTGGGATCTCTTCTGGGGAAGGTGGGACCTGTACAGATTGGATGGGTTGCACCTGAACTCGAGGGGGAGCAATATCCTTGCAGGTAGGTTTACTAGCATGGTTCGGGAGGGTTTAAACTAATTTGCAAGGGGGATGGGACCCACAGCGATAGAGCAGTGAAAGAAGTGCATGGAGTAAAGCCAGATCTAACATACAGAGAGACTTTGAGGAAAGAGAAGCAGAATAAACTGTGTAAAGACAGTAAGGTAGAAGGGCTGAAATGCGTGTACTTCAATGCAAGAAGCATCAGGAACAAAGGTGATGAACTGAGAGCTTGGATACATACATGGAATTATGATGTAGTGGCCATTACAGAGACTTGGTTGGCACCAGGGCAGGAATGGATTCTCAATATTCCTGAATTTCAGTGCTTTAAAGGGGATAGAGAGGGTGGAAAAAGGGGAGGAGGGGTGGCATTACTGGTCAGGGATACTATTACAGCTACAGAAAGGGTGGGTAATGTAGCAGGATCCTCTTTTGAGTCAATATAGGTGGAAGTCAGGAACAGGAAGGGAGCAGTTACTCTATTGGGGGTATTCTATAGGCCCCCTGGTAGCAGCAGAGATACAGAGGAGCAGATTGGGAGGCAGATTTTGGAAAGGTGCAAAAATAACAGGGTTGTTATCATGGGTGACTTTAACTTCCCTAATATTGGTTGGCTCCTGATTAGTTCCAAGGGTTTAGATGGGGCAGAGTTTGTTAAGTGTGTCCAGGACGGATTCCTGTCACAGTATGTGGACAGGCCGACCAGGGGGAATGCCATACTAGATCTAGTACTAGGTAATGAACCGGGTCAGGTCACAGATCTCTCAGTGGGTGAGCACCTGGGGGACAGTGACCACCGCTCTCTGGCCTTTAGCATTATCATGGAAAAGGATAGAATCAGAGAGGACAGGAAAATTTTTAATTGGGGAAAGGCAAATTATGAGACTATAAGGCTAGAACTTGCAGGTGTGAATTGGGATGATGTTTTTGCAGGGAAATGTACTATGGAAGATGTGGTCGATGTTTAGAGATCTCTTGTGGGATGTAAGGGATAAATTTGTCCCAGTGAGGAAGATAAAGAATGGTAGGGTGAAGGAACCATGGGTGACAAGTGAGGTGGAAAATCTAATCAGGTGGAAGAAGGCAGCATACATGAGGTTTTGGAAGCAAGGATCAGATGGGTCTATTGAGGAATATAGGAAGCAAGAAAGGAGCTTAAGAAGGGGCTGAGAAGAGCAAGAAGGGGGCATAAGAAGGCCTTGGTGAGTAGGGTAAAGGAAAACCCCAAGGCATTCTTCAATTATGTGAAGAAAAAAAGGATGACAGGAGTGAAGTTAGGATCAATTAGAGATAAAGGTGGGAAGATGTGCCTGGAGGCTGTGGAAGTGAGCGAGGTCCTCAATGAATACTTCTCTTCGGTATTCACCAATGAGAGGGAACTTGATGATGGTGAGGACAATATGAGTGAGGTTGATGTTCTGGAGCATGTTGATATTAAGGGAGAGGAGGTGTTGGAGTTGTTAAAATACACTAGGACAGATAAGTCCCCGGAGCCTGACAGAATATTCCCCAGGCTGCTCCACAAGGCGAGAGAAGAGATTTCTGAGCCTCTGGCTAGGATCTTTATGTCCTCGTTGTCCACGGGAATGGTACTGGAGGATTGGAGGGAGGCGAATGTTGTCCCCTTGTTCAAAAAAGATAGTAGGAATAGTTTGGGTAATTATAGACCAGTGAGCCTTACATCTGTGGTGGGAAAGCTGTTGGAAAAGATTCTTAGAGATAGGATCTATAGGCATTTAGAGAATCATGGTCTGATCAGGGACAGTCAGCATGGCTTTGTGAAGGGCAGATCATGTCTAACAAGCCTAATAGAGTTCTTTGAGGAGGTGACCAGGCATATAGAAGAGGGTAGTGCAGTGGATGTGATCTATATAGATTTTAGTAAGGCATTTGACAAGGTTCCACATGGTAGGCTTATTCAGAAAGTTGGAAGGCATGGGATCCAGGGAAGTTTGGCCTGGTGGATTCAGGATTGGCTTGCCTGCAGAAGGCAGAGGGTGGTGGTGGAGGGAGTACATTCAGATTGGAGGATTGTGACTAGTAGTGTCCCACAAGGATCTGTTCTGGGACCTCTACTTTTCGTGATTTTTATTAACGACCTGGATGTGGGGGTAGAAGGGTGGGTTGGCAAGTTTGCAGATGACACAAAGGTTGGTGGTGTTGCAGATAGTGTAGAGGATTGTCAAAGATTGCAGAGAGACATTGATAGGATGCAGAAGTGGGCTGAGAAGTGGCAGATGGAGTTCAACCCAGAGAAGTGTGAGGTGGTACACTTTGGAAGGACAAACTCCAAGGCAGAGTACAAAGTAAATGGCAGGATACTTGGTAGTGTGGAGGAGCAGAGGGATCTCGGGGTACATGTCCACAGATCCCTGAAAGTTGCCTCACAGGTGGATAGGGTAGTTAAGAAAGCTTATGGGGTGTTAGCTTTCATAAGTCGAAGCATAGAGTTTAAGAGTCGCGATGTAATGATGCAGCTCTATAAAACCCTGGTTATGCCACATTTGGAGTACTGTGTCCAGTTCTGGTCACCTCACTATAGGAAGGATGTGGAAGCATTGGAAAGGGTACAGAGGAGATTTACCAGGATGCTGCCTGGTTTAGAAAGTATGCATTATGATCAGAGATTAAGGGAGCTAGGGCTTTACTCTTTGGAGAGAAGGAGGATGAGAGGAGACATGATAGAGGTGTACAAGATAATACGAGGAATAGATAGAGTGGATAGCCAGCGCCTCTTTCCCCAGGGCACCACTGCTCAATACAAGAGGACATGGCTTTAAGGTAAGGGGTGGGAAGTTCAAGGGGGATATTAGAGGAAGGGTTTTACTCAGAGTGGTTGGTGCGTGGAATGCACTGCCTGAGTCAGTGGTGGAGGCAGATACACTAGTGAAATTTAAGAGACTACTAGACAGGTATATGGAGGAATTGAAGGTGGTGGATTATATGGGAGGCAGGGTTTGAGGGTCGGCACAACATTGTGGGCCGAAGGGCCTGTACTGTGCTGTACTATTCTATGTTCTATCAAAGAATGCAGATGTGCTTAAGAGGTTCAACTGGTGTTCAGACCAAACATCCAAATGGGGAAGAACTGTGATCAAAATGATATTGGAATGATTGTTGGTGCCAGATGGAGTGGTTTGAGTGTTTCAGAAATTGGTGATCTACTGGGATTTTCACCCACAATCGTCTCTAGAGTTTGCAGAGGATTGTGTTGAAAAGCAAAACTATATCTACTAAGTAGCAGTTCTGTGTGTGAAAGTACCCCGTTATTGAGAAATCTCATGGGCTAGCCTCCACCATCAGCGGGAATCTGAATTGCCTTAGAACGTTGCACTTTGAACTTTGAACTTGTTCCTCCCATTCATTGCCCACCACCATTCACAGCTGCATATGGTAGAATAGCAGCACTTTGATCTGATCCATTGGTATGAAATAGGCTGATAGCCTGTTTGTGGATTTACTCAATTCTCGCTTCATCACCTTTGGTCTGCACTGTACTGCTTGTAATATCCTTTCTACAGTCAGTGAATCAGGTTCATCCCCTAACTTGATAGTAATTGTAGCGGGAGGGATGTGCTGGGCCACAAAGTTCTCTATTATGGTGTTTTCTGTTTCTGCAGTTGTTGACGGGCTACAGCACTTTATAGTTGCCCAGTTTTGAGATAACAAATGTGTCCTAAGCCCATCCCATTGATGATTATAAAACCAGACAACATAATGAAGGTTGTCTCCAAAAGGACTGTGCAGTGGTTACTTCTACCAATGATGTCATGGACAGATGTATCTGCCACAGATTGGTGATGATGAGTTCAAGTAGTTTTAGTCTTTGTGTGGGTTCACTTACCATTTCTTGAGGACCTTTCTTATACCTGCAGCCTTCAACCCTCAGGTGGACCTACCAAAGTATTTTTGCTGTTGAAACTTGAAGTTCTCCTGCCATTCTTACTTAATTCAACTTAAACTCAACTTAAAGGAGCATGGAAACATCACAGCAGTAGGTGACAGTCAGGAGGAGATTTCCTTGCCCCTGTTTGACCTGATATCATGAGACTTCATGCTGTTTGGGGTCAATGTTAAGGATGGCAACTCCTTCCCAATTGTAACCAATCTACAATCATCTCTGATCGGTCTGTCATCAGATGTGTTGAGATGTATTCATGGATTACAATGGAGGATTCTGGTATATTATCTGTGAGGTATAATACAATGAGTATGATTAAGTTAGGCTTGTGCTTGATGAGCTTCTGGGACAGTGTTCCTAGTTTAGACAGCCCTCCCCAGTTGATTGTGAGGAAGAATTTCCATGGTCAGGTGGGTTAGGAATAACTTTGCTCGATGCCGGGTAGTTGGTCTACAATTCTTTCTTTTTTTTTTAGTGATGTGTTGCATCACACAACTTAAGCCACTTTAGAGGACACAAGACCATCAAACATAGGAGCAGAATTAGGCCATTTGGCCCATTGTGTCTCCTCTGCCATTTCATCATGGCTGATCCATTTCCTTCTCAACTCCTGCCTTCTCCCTGTAACTTTTCACACCCTGACTAATCAAGAACCCATCAACCTCTGCCTTAAATGCACCCAGTGAACTGGCTTCCAGAGCCACCTGTGGCAACAAATTCCATGGGTTCATCACCCTCTGGCTAAAGAAATTCCTCTTCATCTCTATTTTAAATGGCCATCCCTCTATTTTGAGACTGTGCCATCTGGTCCTAGACTCCCCACCAAAGGAAACATCTTTTTCACATCCGCTCTTTCTAGACCTCATTCTATAATATACCCCCTTCATTCTTCTAAATTCCAGTGGGTACAGGCCCAGAGCCTTCAATCAATGCTCATAACCCTTTCATTCTTCGAATCATTCTTGTGGATCTCCACTGAACTCTCTCTGATGTCAGCACATCCTTTCTTCAATAAAGGGCCCAAAACTGTTCATATACTGCAAGTGAGGCCTCATCAGTACCTTATAAAGACTCAGGATTACGTCTGTGCTTTTATATTGTAGTCCTCTTAAAATGAATGCAAACATTGCATTCGCCTTCCTCACCACCCTTTCCCATACAAGTACTGGTTGAAACATTTTGCACCCCAAACCAGACTCAGGGCCGCTCTGTCAACCTGTGCACAATTTTTCTCCGCAGCGGTAAGGGAATGTGATGCAAGGGTTATGGGGCATTCACTTCCATCACTCATAACATGTGACATGACTACACCTATACCATAAGGGGAGGCATCACAGGCAAGCTTGACTGGATGATGTGATTCATACAGTGTGGGTACAGTGTCTGTCATTACCATTTCCTGCACCTTTTTGAAATCCACCTCACACTGCCTTGTCGATTGTCATTTCTTCCTGATTTGTAGTAATGAGTTCAAACAGAGGAACACAGTAGCCAGGTTGGTCAGAAACCTGTTATAGTAATTGACAAATGCTAAAAAGGACCACAACTGTGACATGTTCTTTGGCCTTGGAGCATTCACCACTGCTTGAATTTTCTCAGTACACTTCTGTAAATTTTTTGTGTCAACAGTGTGACCAGAGTAAGTGATGTATGGTTTAAATAATTTACACTTGTTGTGTTATGCTCTGAACCAATAATATTCTAATCTTTTTAGCACTGTCTTGAAATTTTGGAGATACTTATTGTCAACCTTACCATTAACAATGATGTCATCCAGGTAGCACTGAGCTCCTGGGAAACCTTGCAGCACCTGGTCCACAGCTTTCTATTTTTGTTATTCCAAAAATAAGCCTATTGTAGCGATAAAGCCCTTTGTGAGTGTTTATGGTGAGAAACACATTGGACTCTTCTTCCATCACCATCTATAGGTAGGTCTCAGTTAGTCTACTTTGCTCCAGAAATGTTTGCAAAGATATCCTCTATCCTGGGCAGAGGGCATTGATCTACTTCCTGTACTGGGTTGATGGTGACCTTAAAATCACTACAGATTTTGACAGACCCAATCTTCTTACCTACTGGGACCACTGGCGTTGTCCATAAGCTCTATTCAAACCTTGGGAAGAATTCCTTCAGTCTCCATGTGATCTAGCCCACTGGCTACTTTATCACGGATGGTGAAATAAATCATATGGGCTTTGTAAATCCTGGGTGTGGAATTTGCATTTAGCACTACTTTACCTTTGATATGTTTGACTTTTCCAGTGCCATCCTTGAACACGGCTGTGGCATCATCCTGTACCTTTCTTAAATCACTTCCAGTTGACTCTATTGCAGCGGATCTGGTGTGCAAATGGTGGATGGGTCAGCAATCACGTTGTAGTTGTTTCAGCCACTCATGACCCCACAATGCTGGCTCTTTTGTTTTTACCGCACACAAGCCCAATGTGGCTTGGTGGTTCTTATATTTCACTGTTACCAATGTCATTCCTACAGGAGTTATCTTTTCTCTAGTAGAAGTTCTTGGTAGATATCTGCACGCTTCAGTTTAGTATCATTGAAATACCATTCTAATTCATTTTGTGGAATGACTGAAGTGGATGAACCAGTGTTCAATTCCATTTTAATTAATTTGCCATTCACTTCTGGCGTAAGTCATATTGCTTTTCTTTTGTTAGTTTTCACATTGTAAATCTCAAGCCTACTCAGTCTTGTGTCACTCTCATCGCTATTGATTTTTTCATCAACAGCATGATCTTTTTGGAATTGCAACTTGATTTTTAAAATCTTTTTTTCTTTCCTGGGAAGTCCATTCATTTTTGTCTGACTGACTTACTCTTGGTATGTGTCCTACTTTGTTGCATTTTCTGCAAGTTTCACCTTTAAACCTGCATTGGTCTGGTGTATGTGAGATCCTGCCACAACAGTAATACAATTTATTTGCCCTGGCTGGCTTATGTTTAGATGTTGTAATTTTGTTCACATGTACTTTCGTTCCTGACTGCAACTCAATTGCATCTCTGGCTGCTGTTTCCATTGACGCAGCAATTTCAACTGCTCTTCTAAATGTGAGTTGAGTTTCAGTTAGGAACATTATTGAACACTTTCATATAAGATTCCACAAACTAAAGCCCTCAGTGCATCATTCAGCCCATCACTGAACTGATAATGCTCAGACAATTTCTTTGGACTCCCTTTTTTTTGATTCCGCCTTTGAAGCCTAATATGTTCCGCAGCCAACAATGGTTTCAGTTCTAAGTGTTCTCGCATTACTTTCACAATATCAGCAAAGATTATTTTGGCTGGTTTGGTTGGAACAGTTAAACTTCTAAGCAAACTATATGATTTTCCACTCAATACACTCAGCAAAACTGGCATTTGCTTCAAAATATGATCAGTTCACTCAGCATGCAATATCCAGTCATCTTTTGTGCAATTGAACGCACCTATCTTTCCGATGTAGCTAGCCATGTCTGCTTTTTTTCATTTATGATTACACTAGAAACATATTTTTTGGAAGTGTTGCTTCCCCAGAATTTTCTTTTTATTTATGATAAACCGTTTAAAGCTGAACACATATATAATGTCAGACTACTTGTATCATGCAGGAATTTGGAGAAACAAGAAATTAACTTTTCTTGAATATACCATAAAGCATTTTATTGCATAACAGCGCTGATGCTTTGCAGTCATTCAACTAAACTAAAAAGGTTTTGTTGACATTTATTTGTACTCAGCTTCTCACTTTAGTGTCCAACAACAATCAATCAGCATTGATGAACTCCAGTTGCCCTGTTACCATTTCTCCTTGATCACAATGTCCTGGTGAAACATTTCACCAGGCTTGTCACTAATAGTGCTAAGATTTGCAGGGAAGAAGTCTAAATGGGAATGCAGAAAATGAATCTTTAGTGACATATTGCATTTCATGGTTTTGTATGCTTGAACCATGTTGTCAACCAACTGCACATAGTTAGGTGCTCTGTGGTTGGCAAGAAAATTTTCAACAACATCCTTGAATGCCTTCAATGTGATTTTCTCTGGTCCCACTAGAAGTTCTTTGAATTGCCCATCGTTGATGATCTGTTTGATTTATGCACCAACAAAACTGTCTTCCATGATGTTGGCATGAGTTATTCTGGGAAATGTCTGTCTCAAATATCAAAATCTTTCACGGAAATCTTTGAGCCTGGTGACAGCAGATTCCATCCTTGCCATCTTGAGCCCAGTAATTCTGCTTTTGCCTTTCACAAACTTAAGTCTCTGACCAGGTTATTTAACTCCGATTGGGTTATCAGACGAGGCTCACTTGACATAAAGGGCTCGAAGTCTGTATCTGCATCAGTGTCATTTTCCATTCCTGGCTCGTGCATCATGGCATCTTTGTCTGCCTCCTCTAGATCCCATGTCTTGCTTACCTAAAACCTGCCATGCAACATCCGCCCTGTTTAAGCAAACCCAGGCGTGCCTGGACAAGGTAGAAAACGTTTCAGCTTACATTGTGAGCAACATTTTAATTGACTTGAATTATGAATTGAAATAACAAATATAGGCAATTAAAAATGGTGTGTGATAGGGAAATTTCACGGTGATTTTCATGATCAGTGGCCCAAAGTCCGTACGATACACCCAAAAGTATTCAGGAAGCAAAATCTTTGTTGTCCAGTGTTACTATTTCCTGGTACTCACTGTTTATCAACCTGTGTTTTCTGCCTTTTCTTTTAACTTGAACATTTTTAACATGTAGGTAGTCATCTCCGGTTTGTTTAAAATATTCTCATTGCCACTGTTACGTTTTTGAAACTCCAAAACATAAAACTAATTGAAGGAAAAAGATGGGAACACGGGAGAATGTTTGTTTCAATTTTACTTTAAGGAAGGCACACACTTATAACGTGGTGACATAATGACATTGGCCATTCACGTACTTTTACACATATCCTGTAATGAATTATGTAAACAACAAAGAATGCTTAATCAAACAATATATTTACAACATTACTCAACTATTCATGGTAGTCCTTCGGATTCGAAGAAAACACTTTTTAGAAACCTGTGCGCGATGCAGTTTGAAGTGGAACAGCCGTTATACAGGGGCAATCCCACTCTCCCGGCAGAAGAGACCTTGATCCAGTGGCACGGACAACCATTACGGCTGGAGACCTCTCCTGCTGCAGTGGATGACCAGGACGTCTAAGTGTCTTGCTGTGCTCTTAGCGCTGCACAACGCCTGTTGGGCCTGCCTTCTTGACTGTTGGACCATTAATCAGTCTCCTCCTCTCAATCCACCATGGCCAGACTTCACACGCTGGGATGGACAGATCCCCTACCTTACCGAGGGTCATTGGCTGCCCTCAACTGGTTAGGCCCGTCTGCGGAGACTGTTTACCGGGGTGTGACCGCTGCACGCGTTACAGCTACTTGGAGCCACAGGTAAGAGCTGAGCGCCAGGTGGGGACCAAAGGTGGATGAGATGCCTTGAAAAGGGCACGGCAGACTCCCCCCACCCCCCCACCAGAGGTGCTACCCCTCCCTAGACACCCCATACACCCCTATTCAACAATTAGTGAAATATTAAATACACAACACTATTCATTTCAGTCATCTTTTGTAACAGTTTCATGAACTACAGCAACTTTTAAAATTAACATGAGTTACTGATGATGTCCCTTTCCCCACATAAAACATCCCCTCCTTCACTTTGCATACTCATTAAGTAAATTGTATCAAATCACTTTTGTTAGACCAAACAATGGACTCATCTCCATCAACTCACTTTTCAACCTTAAAGTCCTATTCACTAGCATAAACCAATCTTGCCTAAATCCCATTATGTTACTTCATTTCAATTTGTTTCTGCAGTTAGATAGCCTGTGCTTTAAACATTGGGATCAAAGTGAATTTAGTAAGAATTTCGACCTATCGGGGGTAAGGGCTACAATATTTAAATTTGTCATTTCTTAGCACACTACCAGAAGTAAAACAAATGAACATTATTTACCAGAATTCATTGGCTGGTAATATGCTTGACATTCTAAAGCTTCTGCTGAAGCATTGACTTGACGACTTTTTTTCCCCCATTCGTCCTTAAAATATTGCTGTAGTAATGTCTTCCTACTTGCCCTATACCAGTGTATTTTTGGTTGGTCTATTAATAAGATTCTGGCATATTAAGTACAATCAATCATTTTATAGCATTTAATAGCCTGCCAAAAGATAACAATGCAATGGGATTTAAAAAGGTTTTATCCATTCTTAAAATAAATATGCATCATTTTCCTTTTTGGAAGATCCCTTTTTCAAATTCAAAGCTGAAGTACAAGAAAAGGAACAATTGAAATGAAACGTGAAGCATCCAGTTAGATAAAAGAATAGAATTAGCATTTCAGTTTGTAAAGTATGTTGCCGAACACCTGATACGGAGACAATAATTCCTGTGGTATCCAGGATACCAACAACATAACAGGAGCCATGAGGGGAAACTTTTTTTCATCAATTCAGGTTAATAACTTTGTGAGTGCCTTTATAATTTTGCTAGAAGCATCACAAAATGGTAATCTTCAGAATCACATTTGCACTGTCATCTGCTCATGGTAACCAAGGGAATTCAAACTCTGTGATTTGAAAGATGAACGTTATGCCAACTCAGTCATTACAACTAATTCAATACTTAAATTTGTACAGTAACAATACTGACAATTTCATTTTGAATATACAGAGCAAATATCTCAATGAATTTTAATGTGTCTCAACAACCAGCCTGAAATTACATGGTTAGCGTAGCAACAAATAGTTTCCTGTATCACTCTGCTATGCTGAACAGACAAATATTTCAAAAGGTATTTAACACTGTGTTAGTTAATGTAAGGGAAATGGGACGTTTTATAAAATACAAAGCAATCTGCTTATCAGAAAATTAATTAATTTCAGGAAAAATAATCTGCTTAAAGAGCAGAAGAAATAAACTCTGCAGCAATTTTTCTGAATGAAAGTAGGGTAATTTCTCAAAAACCGAATCTCCACCCTGATTCTGTTTGGATTATACTAATTTGTAATCACACTTAAATGTTGCATTTCATTGATCAGTTCACATGCAAGATTATCAACCAGTACTTGAGCAGTTAAATTAATATATTCCAACAGGATTTGCAGGAGAATTCTCTGGGGGAAAAATTGTCACCAATCTCTAAAATGGTACTAAATCCTGACTAGAAATTTAATGGAAAATTTAGATTTTAGGAATGCATAAAAGAAAGGATTTAACAGTGAACAGCGTTTGGATTATAGGCAGCAGGACACAAAATGTCATTAGGAATACCCAGCTTTATTGCTTTTGAAGTGTGGAAGTAGCAAGGAACCAAACACAAACAACAGGAATTCTGCAGATGCTGGAATTTCAAGCAACACACATCAAAGTTGCTGGTGAACGCAGCAGGCCAGGCAGCATCTCTAGGAAGAGGTACAGTCGACGTTTCAGGCCGAGACCCTTCGTCAGGACTAACTGAAGGAAGAGTTAGTAAGAGATTTGAAAGTGGGAGGGGGAGGGGGAGATCCAAAATGATAGGAGAAGACAGGAGGGGGAGGGATGGAGCCAAGAGCTGGACAGGTGATAGGCAAAAGGGATATGAGAGGATCATGGGACAGGAGGCCTAGGGAGAAAGAAAAGGGGGGGGGGGGAACCAGAGGATGGGCAAGGGGGTTAGTGAGGGGGACGGAGGGAGAAGAAGGAGAGAGAGAAAAAGAATGTGTGTATATAAATAAATAACGGATGGGGTACGAGGGGGAGGTGGGGCATTAGTGGAAGTTTGAGAAGTCGATGTTCATGCCGTCAGGTTGGAGGCTACCCAGATCGAATATAAGGTGTTGTTCCTTCAACCTGAGTGTGGCTTCATCTTGACAGTAGAGGAGGTCGTGGATAGACATATCAGAATGGGAATGGGATGTGGAATTAAAATGTGTGGCCACTGGGAGATCCTGCTTTCTCTGGCGGACAGAGCATAGGTGTTCAACAAAGCAGTCTCCCAGTCTGCGTCAGGTCTCGCCAATATATAGAGGGCCACATTGGGAGCACCGGACGCAGTATATCACCCCAGCCGACTCACAGGTGAAGTGTCGCCTCACCTGGAAGGACTGTCTGGGGCCCTGAATGGTAGTGAGGGAGGAAGTGTAAGGGCATGTGTAGCACTTGTTCCGCTTACAAGGATAAGTGCCAGGAGGGAGATCGGTGGGGAGAGATGGAGGGGGTGGGGAGCGAATGGACAAGGGAGTCACGTAGGGAGCGATCTCTGTGGAAAGCAGAGGTGGGGAGGGAAAGATGTGCTTAGTGGTGGGATCCCGTTGGAGGTGGCGGAAGTTACGGAGAATTATATGTTGGACCCGGAGGCTGGTAGGGTGGTAGGTGAGGACAAGGGGAACCCTATTCCCAGTGGGGTGGCCGGGGGATGGAGTGACAGCAGATGTGCGTGAAATGGGGGAGATGCGTTTGAGAGCAGAGTTGATGGTGGAGGAAGGGAAGCCCCTTTCTTTAAAAAAGGAGGACATCTCCTTCGTCCTGGAATGAAAAGCACACACATTCTTTTTCTCTCTCTCCTTTTTCTCCCTCTGTCCCTCTCACTATACCCCTTGCCCATCCTCTGGTTTCCCCCCCCCTTTTCTTTCTCCCTAGGCCTCCTGTCCCATGATCCTCTCATATCCCTTTTACCAATCAACTGTCCAGCTCTTGGCTCCATCCCTCCCCCTCCTGTCTTCTCCTATCATTTTGGATCTCCCCCTCCCCCTCCCACTTTCAAATCTCTTACTAGCTCTTCTTTCAGTTAGTCCAGATGAAGGGTCTCGGCCCGAAACTTCGACTGTACCTCTTCCTAGAGATGCTGCCTGGCCTGCTGCGTTCAGCAGCAACTTTTATGTGTGTTGCAAAGAACCAAACATATTGGTAAGTTTGGGGTCATGTACAAGCTAAATTCATTAAGACAGGAGATTTCTATCCTTAAAGGACAAGTGAATCAAATGGCTTTTCAATCGAACTCAAAATGCTGGAGGAACTCAGCAGGCCTGGCGTCACCTAAGGAAAAGAGTACAGTCAATGTTTTGGGCTGAGACCCTTCAGCAGGACTGGGATAAAAAAAAAAAAGATGGAGTAGATTTAAAAGTTGGGGGGGGGAGGGGAGGAAAAAACAGAAGGTGATAGGTGAAAATGGGAGGGGGACGGTTGAAGTAAAGAGCTGAGAAGTTGATTGGTGAAACAGATACAGTTCTGGAGAAGGGGGTAATTTGATAGGAGGGGGGAGGAGCATCAGAGGGAGGTGATAAGATGAGAGAGGGAAATGGTAACGGGAAATGGTGAAGTTGGTGGAGGGGCATTACAGAAGTTCAGGAAGTCAATGTTCATGCCATCAGGGTGGAGACTACCCAGATGGAACATAAGATGTTGATCCTCCAGCCTGAGTGTGGCCTCATTGCTCCCTACGTGATATCCCTTGACTGCTCATCCCTCCCCACTGATGTCCCTCATGGCACTTATTCTTGCAAGCAGAACAAGTGCTACCCTGCCCTACACCTCGTCCCTCACGACCATTCAGGGCCCCAAACAGTCCTTCCAGGTGAGATGACACTTCATCTGTGAGTCTGTTGGAGTCATCTACAGTATCGTTGCTCCCGGTGTGGCCTCCTGTATATCGGTGCAACCTGACGCAGATTGGGAGACTGCTTCACCAAGCACCTATGCTCCGTCTGCCAGAAAAAGTGGGATCTCCCGGTGGCCACCCATTTTAATTCCACTTCCCATTCTCATTCCAACATGACCTCCTCTACTCTCGCAATGAGGCCACACTCAGGTTGGAGGAGCAACACCTTATATATTCTGTCTGGGTAGCCTCCAACCTGACAGCATGAACATCAATTTTTTCAAACTTCTGGCAATGCGCGCCCCCCCCCCCCCCCACCTCCTTCACCATTCCCCATTCTCATTTCACTCTCTCACCTTATCACCTCCCTCTGGTGCTTCTCCCCCTTTTCTTTCTTCCATGGCCTTCTGTCCTCTCCTATCAGATTCCCCCTTCTCCAGCCCTGTATCTCTTTCACCAATCAACTTCCCAGCTCTTTACTTCATTCCTTCTCCTCCGGTTTCTCCTACCACCTTGTGGTTCTTCCACCCCTTCTCCCACTTTCTTACTCTGACTCCTTACCTTTTTTTCTCCAGTCCTGATGAAGGGTCTCGGCCCGAAGCATTGGCTGTACTCTTTTCCAGAGATGCTGCCTGACCTGCTGAGTTCCTCCGCCATTTTGTGTGTGTGTTGCTTGGACTTCCAGCATCTGCAGATTTTCTCTTGTTTTTAATCAAACTGATTTGTTGTAAGTGTGAAGCAATATTAGTTAGAAAACAAAATGGTAATGGTCAAAAAGGACGTTCCATTCAACTTTCACTGTGTGACATGAAGTAAAATTGTAACTTATTAACAGTACCTTTCAAAATTTCAGGAAAACAGGTTGATCACTTTGAGATTTTTTTCATGAATTTTGCAGGGTGGATTTCACAGTTGGAGAGAGGTCTATGTGAGGGGTGATTAACTTGAAGGGGTAGTTCAGAGAAGCAGTTAAGTTTCACTGTGGAGAAAGCTCTGCACAACTGTGTAAATTGAAATGTAGACCGAATGTTGTCTTCATACTTGGTCTCCATAGAATCTATTTTTATCTCCAATGGCTGGATCTTTCTTTCCTCGGAAACTGATAGCGTGTTCAGTGACTGTCTAGGCTAGTGCAGGGTAAATTGAGAATTGTTTGATATTAGCAACCATGTGAATTAATCTCTGAAGGCTGTATTACAGACACAAGGGAACTAATTTTATGCAAGAGGCAGGTCCCCTTTCTTGAAGCAGTTTAATCAAGGTATATTAACCACCAGCTCATCAGTCTTTTTCTTCAAGCTTAATACTACAATTTGTTTCAGTGGGATTTCCAACAATGGCCATTGAGCTGCATTTTACAGCAATAACTCATCACACACTGCAGTGGTTCTCTATAGGTTTCTGCAACAAAGTTTTGGAAAAGGCTGGAAAAACTGATGTTTATTATTCTTTTTGTAAGGCTTGAAATAACTGAATAGATTCCCTGGTGCAATAGCTTATTTGGAAATAGAAAAATCATTTGTAATGTTTGTTTCCAACTGGTCTGCATGGCAGAAAGACTCTCACTATTCTGATGCATGAGACAGTAAAATGTTTTTTTTTGAACTAAAAGTTCCCTAATGAACAGCAGGACACAAGTAAATCTGCATGATGTGGAACTGCCTAATGCATTGCATCTGGTGATATACACTGGGCAATTACAAAGCCTTCAATTTGCAATCTCTGTGATTGCAGAGTATGGTAACCTTATATTTGTTTAAAGCTACAGGATCTACCACAGTGGTTCAATGAAAATGAGGTGACTGGTGGTAATGATAATTTTATCCTCTACCAAGCTGAAAGATGGGCTCAGGACCAATTGTGCTCGTGCTGTAATTTTAAATAGTTAATGAAAACTTTGCCAATAATATGCAGGTTACTTGGTGGTCCGCTGAGACTGAGGCAACCTGGCTGTACAGTTCATCAACAAAAAAAAAGCAATAATACCTATTGCATGTTAAAATTCTGATCAGTATCACATTTGCATTTGGGAACCTTTATGTCTAGATGTCAAATTATGGATGTCTAAGAATGTATAGTTTTCTTATTTGCCTGTGCTTCAGCTTGAAGTTTTGTTCAAATTAACTGAAATTGCAATTTGTTAGATAAAATACATCTTTAATAATTCAGTAGGCAATAATGAGGTACCGTTCTGATAAAATAAAAAAAAACAAAATCTACCATTAAATTTATGTGTGACCTTCAGAAAAGCAGTTAGCAAAGATATTTAATTGATGTGTATAATTATAAGAAATGCAGGCAGAGAATGCTGGAAATGTTCAAAAGGTCTGGCAGCATCTATGTGACAAGAAACAGACAATGTACAAAGTCAAGTTTATTGCTGCATACACAACTATACAGTATATTTGCACAGCTGCAATGGAAAACTTGTAAGAGCATCACAGGCAGATAGCAGCATGGAAACAGCATTTGCAAGGGGGAAAAAATCAACACAACTTTTACAAGAGTAAACAGAATTCAAACAGAACAAAGTCCATTGTAGTGCAGCATTCATAGTGTTCCTAAACTGTAATGATTAGGGTTGTGTTAGTTGGATCAAGAACTAAAAGGTTGAAGAGAAGTAGCTGTTCTTGAACACTGTAAACTTTGAAACTGTGCGACAATGAAACATGCAGCATCTGGCAAGGACTGCACACCATCTCGGACTTCAAGAGGAAATTCAGCGTTAGAGCCAACATTGCCACCTTGCCCCTGGAAGAGCTCATTTTTTTTTTACGCTCGATTCGAGGTTGATAGGACTGAACCCCCGAGGAGAGCCGCCAACGAGATCTGCACCTTGGCCACCTCCGAGGTTGAGGTACACAGAACATTCCAACGTGTCAACAGCCACAAGGCAGTGGGGCCGGACAGCATCCCAGTGTGCGTTCCCAAAGTGTGTGCTGAGAAGCTGGCTGGTGTGTTTATAGACATTTTTAATCTCTCCTGCTCCTGGTGTGTAGTGTCCTCCTGTTTCAAGTGATCCATCATTGTCCCTGTACCTAAGAACAGCAAGGTAGCATGCCTGAATGATTGGCATCCTCTCGCGCTCACCTCAATGATAAGCAAATGCTTTGAGAGGCTGGTTAAAGACAACATCTGCAGCATGCTACCGCCCACACTGGAACCCCTACAATTTGCCTACTGGTGAAACCGGTCTACCGATGACGCCATAGCCACAGCACTACACACTGTCCTCACTCTCCTGGAGAAGAGGGATGCATACATTGGAATGCTGTTCCTGGGCTACAGTTCAGCATTCAACACCATAATTCCCACCAGACTTGACAGGAAGCTCAGAGACCTCGGCCTGCACCCCACCTTATGCAGCTGGATCCTAAACAACCTATTTGATTGCCAACAGATGGTAAGTATGGGACCCCTCACCTCTACGGCTCTGACCCTCAACACAGGTGCCCCCTCTCTGAGTCCCCTTCTGTTCTCCCTTTACACCCATGACTGTACTGCCACACACAACTCCAATCTGCTGATCAAATTCACAGATGACATGACTCTGATCAGCCTTATTTCTAGTGGTAATGAGATAGCCTACAGAGGAGAGGTTGACATCCCGACACAGTGGTGCCAAGATAACAACCTCTCCCACAATGTCCAAAAAACAAAAAGGGGTGATTGTGGATTACAGGAGGAATGGAGACAGACTTGTCCCGATCAACATCAATGGGTCTGCAACTGAGAGGATGAGTAGTTTCAAGTTCCTCAATATACACATCACCGATGATCTTGCTTAGACTGTACACACCGGCTGTGTGGCAAAAAAGCACAACAACGTCTCTTCCACCTCAGGCGACTGAAGAAGTTCAGCATGGGCCCCTAAATCCTCAAGCCCTTCCACAGGGGCACCACTGAGAGCATCCTGACTGGCTGTATCACCACCTGGTATGGGAACTGCACCAAACTTGATCGCTGGGCACTGCAGAGAGTGGTACGGACAGCCCAGCGCCTCTGTGGGTGTGAACTTACCCTCCATTGAGGGCATTTACAGCAGCAGGGGCAGAAAGATCATTGGGGACACCAGTCACCCTAACCATACACTGTTTCAGCTGCTTCCATCTGGCAAACACTACCACAGCATAAAGGCCAGAACCAACAGGCTATGGGACGGCTTCTTTCTACAAACCATTAGACTTCTAAATTCACATATCTGTACATTGAAATGGAGTCATAACGCAAAGATTTTTACTCCCTTACATTGTGGGATGGATGTAAGATTTAAATAAATTCTAATTATAATTCTAACATTAAAATAATGTTTCGGGCTGGTGATTTTTTACCCACAGTGAATAATGTTAGAATTGAAACAAGTCTAAGCTTTCAGAGAAAGCCTGCATGGGGGTGTAGCTGAGAGAGCTATTTACTTTTGGACTATCACAGGCAGATTTCCTTCAACGCTTTATTAAACACTGTACGGGACCTCCTTCTTCGGCACTTCCTTATGACTGAGGATGACTGGTTTCCACTGAGATGGCTGAAAAATCTTAAATAGCAATCAAGAAGTCGTGTCACAAATAATGGAAGAAATTTTACACAGCAGGTATTTGTGTATTTGAGATGTGTGTGCTTCTTCCTCTGTATTAGAATAGCCTCTATGTGCTTCCATTATAGATATTCAAGGTACTCAGTCTCTTACTCTGTTAGAATAGTCTTAAGTCATGGATTCCTATAAATTGATGCAAAAGATTGGATTATGTTTTTTTTCCATTAAGCCTTGTAATCTTTTTTTCCATGATGGACTTTGGGATGGAGTGCCTTTTCTTGGACTACAGAGTCAGACTCGTAGCCTACCGACTGGAACAGTTTGAGTGTGCTCACATTAGAGCTGCAGACAACGCATTTTACTGTATGTTTCGATATTCATGTGGTAAATAAACTTAAATCTTGAATTAGGGAGTGTTGATCTGGAGCAGGATATTGACATTAGTTCACTTATGCAGGCAATTCATTTTCAGGAATTCATAGAGGTAGCTTTGTGGTACCTATTTATTAGCTTGAACTGCCTGCTATAGTTTGTTCACGTCTTGAAACCATGGTGATCTCCGTTGCTCAATAGGCCATGAATGCAGTGCCTGTATTGAAGATCCTGGTCTCATTATCTCATATCCCAACCAGCTAAAGTCTGTGCTGTGCTGGTACACTGGAGGACTGGAGAATTTCATCACCAACATCCATCTTCCTTGAGAGGTAGTAGAGGTAGTTCCTTAGAAAGGGAGGTCAATCATGATCACATCACAGATCTTGACTGTTGTGAGGGAAACTGGGCAGTGTTGTGTAGCAGGGCGGGTAGGAGATGTCACATCCATGGAGGGTAATGTCTTCCTGTGGTGCTGAGACACAGAGCGTCAGTAGCAACAGTTTTTGATAATTGGTTGTCAGCTTAATTTTGCCACCTGGACGCTTTGGGCTGCCATTTGGTGAATGATTTCCTGATTTCATTAATATGTAAAATAGAGCCAAGTATAGGAAAGAATCTGAGACAAATTCTAACTCTGAAACAGTGAGGAAAGAACCCAATGCTCAAAGTTGTGTGAGGGAGAAAAAAGCTCCCTCATCAAATCCTTGCATATTCATCAATGTCTGTTAGGGGCAAATCACATGTGTTGGCTTAAATATGAGTTGATAAGTAATGTGTTTTTAATATAGTCTAAGGATTGCATATCAGAAAATGGAGAAAGATTGAGAAGTTTGAGACACTGAGGCTATCTACAAGAAGGGTCAGAGCCGTCTCTATTTCCTGAGGAGACTGAGGTCCTTTAACATCTGCCGGACGATGCTGAGGATGTTCTATGAGTCTGTGGTGGCCAGCGTGATCATGTTTGCTGTTGTGTGCTGGGGCAGCAGGCTGAGGGTAGCAGACACCAACAGAATCAACAAACTCACTCGTAAGGCCAGTGATGTTGTGGGGATGGAACTGGACTCTCTCACAGTGGTGTCTGAAAAGAGGATGCTGTCTAAGTTGCATGCCATCTTGGTCAATGTCTCCCTTCCACTACATAATGTACTGGCTGGGCACAGGAGTGCATTCAGCCAGAGACTCATTCCACCGAGATGCAGCACAGAGCATCATAGGAAGTCATTCCTGCCTGTGGCCATCAAACTTTACAACTCCTCCCTTGGAGGGTCAGACACCCGGAGCCAATAGACTGGTCCTGGACTTATTTCATTATTTACTGGCATAATTTACATATTACTATTTAACTATTTATGGTTCTATTACTATTTATTATTCATGGTGCAACTGTAACGAAAACCAATTTCCCCTGGGATCAATAAAGTATGACAATGACTATGACTAAGTTTAGAGTGCAGAGATGACTGACTATTCTGATCTAATCTAACAATTGCAGAATTCATATGTAAATATCAATAAGTGAGTTGGATTCAGACTAGTAGAAGTTTATTGCTAGTACACAGGCCTGTTATAATGTTAATAGCAATATGCAAAGATTGAGTTTCTGTACTGCTTGAAAGAGTAAAAAATATTGTAAGGTTACATTAGCTCTAGATATCCAACTGAAATTAAGTTGTTCAGTTCAAAACTTCATGTATGAATGTTTCTTGATGGGGAATGAATTGAATGTTTTTTGCTGGAGCATTTCTCTCTTGTTTGAAATAAAGGAAGGGGATGCATTATTGAAAGACTGAATGTGGTGTGATTGGGCAACGATTATAGTCATACCTAGGGGTAAAGCCACCAGCACTGATGGACTTCTAGCTGAGTTACTTGCTCATGATCAGCCTGAGTCGATGTGTATTAGATGGCATTTATCAGGAAACACTTGACAAATAATCAATGGGAAATTGAGTGACAATACTCAATTATCCTGTATTTCAAAATCACAGCAAGCATCCTATTTTTCTTCAATTATAGTTGATTTCCCCATCTTCGTAATTTGGGGAAAAATGTTTGATGCTTTTTTTCACCTTCTTGTGATCTAGTTTATTCTTTGTACTTTTTCTCCTTTCCGAAGGCAGTGACTTGTATTGATGCTTTGTGGTCAGTAGCAATATTTCAGTAGCTTGCCTTTGTAATTGCAAGCCTAGCGGGTGGCGATAACATCAAATTCACAGCCACTTCTGATTTATTTCACTCCATCCTTCCTCCCTGGTTCAATCTATTCTCTATTACACCTAAAGCATGTCAGATGCCCTCCACCAATTTCAGTTTCCATTTCTTTGTTCCCAATGTGTTCAGCTTCACTACAGTGGGGAAGAAAGTGGTTTCTGGGGCCTTTCTGCTTTTGCTGGATTTGAGGCTCAACCAGTTCCCCTCTGTCAACACAGTCATTGAATGACTGAACTAGTTTTAACAACAAGCAACTTTTCCAAGTCCACTTGTATTCTCCAGATTAAAGGTATATCTGTGGGCACATGTATGGGCCGAGGCCCATGAATTTTTCTGGTTTTTTCCTTTTGAACCAGGTCCATCCCCAAAACCCCCACCCCCAAATCTTTTCAGTGCATTGACAACTGACTTGATGATGAAACCTAAATAGTTCACTACTTATATTGACAATTTCCACCGTTCTCTCCCCTTACATGACTCTTCTTTTCCCTTTCTGATTCTCTCTATCTTCATCTCAGTGCTAGCCAGCAGCAACCACTGATCACATGACTAACCCACAGAGTCACATAACTACTTTCGTTAAACTTCTTTCCACTCTGCTCCCATAAAGGACTGTCAGTTTCTCCAGTTCTGTTCACACCACCAGACTCGAGATGGTTTCTATCCCACTGTTATCAGCCCCTTGAGTGGACCTCCTATACACTCGAAGATGAGCTCTTGACCTTACAATTTTCCTCATCAAGACCCTTTATATTTCTGTCTGCACTGTATGTTCTCTGTAACTGCAAGACTAGATTCTGCATTCTGTTTTATTTTTACTACCCTGATGTAATTATGTAAGGTAAGATCTTTCAGGAAGGAACACAAAAGAAAGGCTTTTCACTCTATCTCAGTAAATGTGTAGGTTTTTGCAAATAAATATGGCGGAGGCATTTTATGTTTAAGTAACAACTTATTTATTGTACCCCTACTTACTGTAATTACGTCATCACGTCAGACCAACCTCTAGAAGTGAACCCCAACTCAATGTTGGCGGCTGTGAATTATGTACATTTCCATCATTTACATTACCCTACACATGTGACAATGATCTGCCAGTACCATTTGCTCTGATTATGAGACATTCCATATACACGTCACTGAAATGTCAACCTGCTTCTTGAAATATGGCTTCCCACTTACCATGGTGGAAAGGGCTCTTGACCTCATCTCATCAACTTGCACCTATATCCCCTTGTAGTGGTTTAATGGAAGCTGCTGCCTCACAGTTTCAGAGACTCACATTCAAATAATGACCTGCTTGGCACTCTGTGTGGAGCTTGCACTTAATTCTGTGAGATCATGTCACTTTCCTCCAGGTGCTCTGGTTTCCTCCCATGCCTCAAAGACATGTAGATTGGCAAGTTAATTGTCCACTGTAATATGCCTCTCTGGTGTAACTGAGTAACAGCAGAATCTGAAGAGAGTTGGGAGAAATGCGATTGATGGGAATGTGGAGAGAAGAAAATGGAATTGGTGTAGGATTGGTATAAATGGGAGCTTGATGGTCAGTGAGGCCTATTTCCATGCAGTTTGACCTCATGTCTTAGACTTGTATCTATTCATCCTATCAGTTCCAACAAGAACAGACAAATTTCTTTAAGCCTTCCCATGTATCATGTACCACCAATCTAATACATGATTCAATTTTACCACAATAATATAAATGATAAAGTGCATCCAATTCATCACCTCTGATTTTACTCAGATTTTATCAATATCCAATATTAATCCAGATTTTGATTTATTTGTTGACTTATTTGTATTCCATCAGCTTTATTTAAAATGAAACCTATAAATTCCGTATTAATTCACATTTTCCTTTTGCAGAATTTTCTTTCAGGAAAATTACTGATCTAACAGTTGTCAATGAATTTTATCTGCAATTTTCACAATATCCCACTGCCATTGGAATTTTGGCTAAATAGTGTCTTTAAAATCGCACGCACTTGCCTGAAATCTCCAAAATTGTTGATATTTGCATTTCTACAGCAAATTTTACAGTCTCAAAGCTTCTGAAAATGCTTTTGATTCACTCCTCGGAAGTCAGGAAACAAAGCAGCCAATTGATACATAATGAGTTATTGCAAGCCAGTTGACAATGCTCTGATAATATGTTTATAGTTTAGAGGATTAACAAAATTGGCTATGGTACTCAGAACTCCTGAGCTCTTATTTAGTATAGTAGCATGAGTTTTTTGTTGCCCACTTTGGAGGGCGCTGGATGTCAATTTAAATCCATAGTGCAGAGGGTTTTTGCAGTCTGTTAGCCTAGATTTTGTTTATAAGCACCCAGATTTACTTTTAGTTGGGTTTAATTGATGGAGGTGGGTAGTTGCTGCAAAGAATTTATGGTCAGCATTGATTAGTTTCACTTGCTTTTAAATACTTTCATCATCATCATGTGCCGTACTTTGCCAGAGGCTCGGCGACCACTTTCTTCCACTGTGATCTGTCGGCAGTCAAACCTCTTGCATTACTTGAGTCTATTTAAATATTTCTCTCTAACTTGAACGCTGTCTGGGTACACACTGGTACAGCATTGGCTTTCCCTCAGCTGCTCTGGTTTCCTCCCATATCATAACAATTCTTGAAAAAATTGATTTCCAAAAGTATAATTGCTATAAGCTGAAAAGACACACTAATGATGCAGATGACTGAGTTGTCCTTCACAAAAGTTGAAGGCAGAGAATATGGATTCCAGTCACCCAGTCTTTCTGCCATATTCTTCTTGATGTTCTTTAACATTCCTAAGAAACCTGAACTGCTGTCTACATTTATCCCATTTTTCTGCCACTCTGGTGACTTCACACATAAATGATATTTTTGTCAGATACCTTTTTTACACAAACAATCTAAAAGCTTCTTGGCACACAGTTTCCAGACTCTTACTATTCATGCTATGAGGCTGAGTCTTTGAGCATACAAACTTCCCAATTATTAAAAGATCAACCATTTGATATGCTAAGTGATATTATCCATCTGGTCTGAAAACTTCCTTGAACTAAATAACTTGGCCAGCTTGTCTGGCTTGGAACAAGCCCAACTAAATATTCCATTGTCTTATACTGCAACTCTTGAAGTCAGCCGAGGTGCTGTGACTCAACATCCTGTATTTGATAGACAGTGCATTTGTTTGCAAAGCTCTACTTTTAACTTCAAACTGATTACTGCTTGCCATTTATATTAGAAACTGAAGACTGGCTCCTGCTTATGACAATAAGCTCAGCAAAGAATATTAGTTAACAGTTTATCTTATTCAAAAGCAACTGTTTGATCCCTAGAAGTGTCAGCTGCTGTGTTTAGAAAGCTGAGCTTGGCAAAAGGAGGTCCACCTGGCCCAGAGAGTGCATATCTATTACAGTTGCTTCAAATATTTTGCTGCACCATATTCCAGTATCTGCAGTCTCTTGTCTTTCCAAAATATTTCTGAATAGCAGAGCTGTTGACTGTATTTCCAGTCACGAGATGTACTTTAGCCAGTGATCCAAGTTTATTCTGGATCTTCTCCATTCACTGCTTCAGAGAAGACATGCAGAACCTCAACATGAAGCATCAGGGCTGTATATAGAACAGATTTTCATACTGGGGCCATTTTACCATATAATTATGAACAATATTGAGTGATTATTGGTAATCATGGTGGCTCACTAGGGCAGCAGAATCTTACTAGGGTAACTATGTCTGTTAATGTAATTCACTTGTTGAATACTTCCATTGATTTTTTTTTTGCAATTTTTCTCATAAAACCTCTGATAAGAGAATAGGAAAGCTGCTGTTTTTGAGAGTATTTTCTTCAGTTAATTTGGAAAAGCATTGTGTTCCTTTGTTAGCAATTCTTCTTGAAGCAAACAATAATCATACAATTTGAGAGAGAGAGAGAGATATGCCATGGATGGAAAGTGAAGATTGTTAATGATTGGGGTATTGAACTCATTATTCTTCAAAGATTGTAAACTTCAAGCAATTTATTAGCTTACAGTATTAATCAATATTGTGTTGGGACATGTCTGTTCCAGGTCCTCAGAAGTATTGCGCAAATTAGAATCAGAATCAGTTTTATTATCACTGGTCTTACAGATGCAAAATTTGTTGTTTTGCGGCTGAAAGTAAACTGCTTTGAAAGAAAATCAAACATATTCTGAATATTCAGAGGATAAAGTGGTATCTTTCTGATTTGTTTCGATACTCGAGGCAGCTTTGGGATCATTTTGAAAATAACCAGGACCAATTCACAAATATTGCTCAAGGTAGATTATCTGATTGGTCACTGGTCTCACCTGTGAGATTTTGCCTGCTTCATTATCAATCATTTGATCGGAGTCACATTGGAGTTCTATATCTCACAGTTGTGTCATTGTTTGATTTTGTTTTCTTTTCCTCTGATCTCAGTCGTCTCCTATTTTCACCACCTCTGACTGATATCTTCACCACTACTTATTCCTATTCATTACTATTTGCTGTCTCTTGGCTGTGTCCAGCCTTTCTTGATCTTCACACTATCACAGATATTCCTTTTGCTCTCTTCATCCCTCCTATTGCAACTTGAAGCATGTTTGCTTTCCAGCTTTACCTAGGTCTGATGAAAGTTTATCAATCAGAAACATGAACTACTTCTTTCTCCACAGATGCTGCTTGACCTGCTTCATTTATTATTTACATTACAAAGGTTCAAAATACATATAATGTCAGAGAAATGTATACAATATACATCCTGAAATTCTTTTCCTTCACAAACATCCATGAAAACAGAGGAGTGCCCCAAAGAATGAATAACCATTAAATGTTAGAACCCCAACCCCCCCAGCTCCCTCCTCCCACGCGTAATCAGCAGCAAAGCAACAATCCCCCCCACCAGCAAAAAAGCATTGGCACCCCCCACCGAGCACTCAAGTGTGCAGCAAAGCATCAATAAAGGCACAGACTTGCAGTACTCCAAAGACGACTCATTCGCCTGGTAATTCGACATACCACAGGCTCTCCCTCTCCCTGAAAAGGGAAAGAGAGGTGTCCCCGTTTCACAGCAAGAGGGGAGACATAATAAACAACTTGCTGATTTACGATGTTAAAAGTCTATTGCGTCTCTTCTTCCGAGCTCTGTGCCCAAAGAACTCGGATCTCTGGGCACACAGCCAGCAGCCAGCTTGCTGCTTCCAATCTTCCATCTCCCACGACACACCATTTTCCTGCAACGGCACTCACCTCGAGTCCGCCCGCCTCTGGAGCCACGAAATCCCGGAACCCCGAAGGTGCGGTAGTCTTCTAGGCCGTGTCCCCATGAGACCCTGAGAGCAGATCTCATTCCCGCAAAGAGCTAAAGTCAGCGTGTAACTCCAGGTCAGGGTCTTCAACAGAACCCTGAAAGGGAAAAAGAGAGATATCAAAGATAGATATAGAGCTGCTTCCAAAGATGCAAGCAAAGGAATCGCTGTTAGGAGCCATCGTTCTCCTAAGCATTTTGGATATGAAGGTGGACAGAATGTTGTACTTCTTGGGTCATGCTTTTGTTAAAAAGAAACCTTATAAGAGTGAGGGCTGCCTATATGGCCATTTAATGTCACAATATTTAAATAGGAAAACTTTCATTTTGTAAACAAGTTTATGTTGATATGGAAATGTAAGAACATAACAACAGAGACAATTAAAGATAAGATTTAAATGCTGTTCATTGGACATGGGTGAAAAAGAAGAAACAGTCAAACTCAATTAATGTTTAGAGGAAGTGTATGGTGTCATGTGCATGTTGTGTAACAGATAAGTAGAGCAAATGAACTGAGTGATTCGGAGCAGCATCAACTAGAGTGTGTATAAGTGACTACAGAAATTGCAACTAATTTGCTGCCATTTTACAAGAGGCAAAGAAAGTGTGAATATAAAGCCTTTGATTTGTAGAACAAAAGGTGGTCAAGTGCTCAGAAGAAAACATCAAAGTTAGGAGTTAATAATTGCGAGGTCAAAGTTTAGTTTATTGTCATATGCACTAGCACATAGGTGCACAGATAAATGGAAAGACTTCATGTACCTCCACGAACATCATACAAGCAGCAAATACAAGAAAAACATACATTAAATTATACACAACCTTTTACAAGTAAACGAGCTATAATGCCATGGCACAAGGCTGGCCTGTGCCTGTATCCCTGTTGAAGACAGCAAAAGATACACTGCAAACAACAAACAACAAAGAACACTGTCTGCCTTCCCATATAAAAGCAAGTTTGTCTTAGGACTTGGAGCTCATTGGAATGGAAAAGAAAGTGTTGGTCAGATTCACTGCAGCACACCAATGCTTCCTCTCCCTACCCCTATGTCTTCTACAATGGTCACTACATCTGGGACAGCCACTGTGAGGAGCCAGATATGCTTCTTCAATTGTTTAAAGCATCATATATTAGGAGAGAATAGCAAGCATTAAAACACTTAACTAGGTGTATGTGGGCCATTCTCACTGCAGCACACTTCCCACTTGATTCGTGCTGCTGTTCACAACTAGTGAGGCCTTCAAGAATTACTCACAAGCTCCCCAACCACTCTACTTTTATACCCTTTTCACTGATATGAAAGGCTGTAGTTAATGGACAAGTACCTAGCACCAGCTCAAACCACCAACTTAGAACTAATCATCACGTGTCACCATGCTTCATGAGTCTCACCCCGTGTTAATCTATCTTTCATGTTCTTCAGGATTGCATTCTCATGGTTGTATTCCCATAGCAGCAATCAAAGCAACGGTCTATGGCAGAAGAGGAGGTAATGAAGAGGCCTCTCTCAGGTTGGAGGAGCAACACCCCATATTCCATCTAGGTGGCCTCAAACCTGATGGCACGAACATCAATTTCTCCAACTTCCAGTAATATTTCCCCTCCCCTTTCCTCTCCTTCACTCCTACACTCTGGCGTCTTATCTCTTGTACTCATCTGCCTATCACATCCCTCTGGTGCCCCTCCTCCTTCCTTTTCTGCCATGATCCACTCTTCTCTTCTCTTCTATCAGATTCTTTCTTTTCCAGCCCTTTGCCTTTTCCGCTTATCACCTCCCAGTTTGTTACATCATACCCCCCTCCCCCACCCACCTGGCTTTACCTGTCACTTTCTAATTTGCTCTTTGGCCCCTTCCACCACCTTCTTATTCTGGCATTTCCCCTGTCCTTTCCAGTCCTGATGAAGGGTCCCTGCCCAAAATGTTGACTGATTATTCATTTCCATTGATGTTGTGGAAATTCCTCCAGCATTTTGTGTGTGTTGCTCTGGAGCTTCTGCATTTTTAGGATCTCTTGTGTGTAGTAGTCAAAGCTCCTTGTTACATTCAAGGCCACAGTGGTGGTGAGATTTTTGACAAGCAGAAAGAATAGTCTTTTACAATACACTTGTGCAAACCTTTCCCTTTCAACAGGCCTTTGAAAGCTTCTGAAGTCTTTATGCTTCATATTGGATTGCTCTCATATTCATCTTCCCCAACTATTGTTAAAAAATCGGTTGTACTTTTCTGCAATTTTCCCTATCCTCAATTTTGCTGCATTTTCTTGGCAACATTATAAAACCTCTATGTTGATCTAATCCCATCTTTAACTTCTCCATAGATGAACAACTTTTCCACTTGATTTATTGTGCCTTTAATGTATCACAGAGGATATATAGTCTCAGATGAAAAATGAAGCATGGTAATGACTGAGATAATGAACTGGATATTCCTCAGTGATTAAACAAAGCTAGCACATCGTTTGCTGCAGTATTACATCTGTATAAGTTTGTTAAACAGTTCTTTATTGGCAACCAGTCTCTTCATGTTGTTTTACGTTATTAACTTTTGTACGTCCTGTGGTCGGGAATGTCCTAGTTTTGGAATTGAAAATTTTGAGGTTTTAATTCACGCCCACATCAAATCACTACAACCTGAAACATATAATACCTGTAAGATTGCAACACTGCAAGAAATTACTTTATAGCTTCCAGAGAAGCAATAATCCAAAGATTTGTGCTGCAATATTGGTGATTTGTATTAATTGCATCCACTTGTACAGGCACTTAAGCGCCATTATATTTTAGAGCAAGTGCTAACACAAGAATCATTTATGGTGGGATTCTCTGTTAATGACATTTCTTATATTTTGCACTTCTCTCCTCCCCTTCAGGCTGATGGAAGTATATCCCATTGATTGCCAGTCATTTACCATTTTCCATCTAAGTATCCCATTGTGCATGATTTTGAATCTCTGCATGTAAGTTCAAGCATTTATATATTCATAATAATCAGGAAGAGTATCCCACATCTCAAACTATCTATCAATCCATCTGCCCCATCAGGCATCTCAGAACCCTTGAAACTTGGCCGGAAGCAAGTCATCTTTGATCTTGAGGGAGAGCCTAATGCAAATAAACAGTAGATGACTAGACATTAGTGTGAATAAGTACATGATTAGGTATGTGTGTAAATGTGAGCATGCAGTTTTACATGGTTATGTGCATATCTTTCTCTGGGTCAATAGGATATGATTTTTACTATTTTAATGTCCATGATTGCGTATTTGTATACATGCATCTCCTCCATGTACGTGTACAAGTGACTGTGTTTGCATGCACCCTCGTGCATAAATCTGTGCACATGAGTATGTGCTTTAAGTATTTGTATGTTTCCTTTTTTTCTCTTTTGGCTTCTTGCTTCTTTGGTAACTTGTTGTATTCATTTCTGGTTGCATCATGATGGGAAGGATGTTCAATGGGGAGGGTTTAGAAGAGGTTTACCTGGATTAGAGGGCAGGTGCTGCAAGGAGACGTTGGACAGACTAGGGTTGTTTGCTCAGGAGCAGCAGAAGCTGAGGGGAGATCTGAAAAAAGGTGATAACATTATGAGAGGCATAGAAAGAGAAGACTGCAGGTATTTTTTTCCAATGAATGTCTAATACTGGAGGGCACGAATTTCAGTTGAGAGAGGGTATTTTCAAAGGAGATATGTGGAGTAAGTTCTTTACACAGGGTTTTGGGTAACTAGAATACACTGCCAATGGTGTAGTAGAGGCAGGTGAGATAGAGGCATTCAAAAGGCTCTTGGATAGACACATAAATGTGCAGAGAACAGAGGGATATAGACCACATTCAGGCAGCAGGAATAGGTGTCATTAGTTTAATTAGTTGGGAACAACATTGAGGGTTGAAGGGCCCAAACCTGTTATATGTACTATGTTCCTTACAATTCTGAACCAGTGCTGTCAACTGAAGAGTAACTTGCTGATCTCTCCAAGGGCGTCCATCCAGACGTGCTGGTACTTCTTTCAACGACTGCTTGTGATGAAAGAACTGCAGTTGATGAGCTCCATTTGCAACACGATGAATGGCTCCAAAGTAATTTGTTACCTTAATGGGCCATGTTGTTTAAGCCTGAAACTGAGCGACATCCACAGCTCAGGCCACCCTTTTTATGAACCTAGTAACTGTGCTAAATCAATACAGACATTCAATTAAAGCAGCAGCAGCATTACACAAGAGTGGTGTTTGTCGGCACAGTGGTCATTAGTGGCTCAATGCAGCAATTATCTCCAAGTATTTAGTAGATGCATGTGTGACCTATTCTTTCAATAGCTTAAGTTTACACAAATGATGTAAAGTCTATTCATTTACACCATGTACCATTAATGATTTACCAATGTATTCTGATGTTGCTGCATGATAGTTTTAGGAATATTTGTACTAATTCCACAGGATTTATTAGACGTTTAAAATTTGCATGTGCTGCGCTTCATTCCAACAAGAAGTCTCCTCAGTTTGTGAGGTAAAATAAAGTAGCTGGATTTCCATTTGTGAAAAAAAAACAAGAGGCACTGTTAAGAGTACAGCATGATAAATAACCAGGGGATTTATCTTTTAAAGTTCTTTCAGCAGATTAAGGATCAACTTTATTTGCCATATACTATATATTTACACATATTAGGAATTTGCTGTGGTGTGTTGGTGCAACATGCAACAAAACACAACAACATTCAACAATTATAAAGAATTACATAAAATACAGTTTGAGGTTCAGGTACCTATATGTGCATACATACATAAATACATTGTATTCACAATGTAAACAGCAGAAAGAAGTTTAGAGTGTTTACAGTGCAATGACTAGCATAATAGATAGAGGAGTGGGGAAGGGGTGGTAACTAGAATGGTTGATCAGATGAACTGCCTGGTAGAAGAAACTTTCAAGATAACAATTTTTTTTGTTTGTTTTAATAGGCCTTTCCAGAAGGGAGCTGGAAAAAGAAGTCTGCTGGATAGATAGCGTCTGCAATGATTATTTCCTGCCTGCTACTTTGTTCGACACAAGTTCCGCAGTGCCAATGAACTTTTCTGCTGATCTGACAGTTTGAATAAAGAGCTACTCAATTTTATGTACATCTTTCAGTACAGGATAATATTGTTCATCTTTCACTGCTGACTAGAAGCACAGAGTGAGAATGGGTAGAATGCCTTGGGCTAAGTGAGTAATCTGGAGCATACAGTAGCCCTGGAGCGAAGTTATGATTGCATTTAACGGCAACTCCTTTGCTTGCATCTTTGGAAACAGCTTTATTTCTATCTTTGATGTCTCTTTTTTTCCCTTTTCATGGTCCTTTGGAAGGTCCTGACCTGGAATTACACTCTGAATTTGGTTCTTTGCAGGAATGGGACCCGCTCTCAGGGCCTCAAGTCCATCTGCCTTTTGATATTCCAAGGGTGCGGCCTGGAAGACTAGCGCACCTTCAGAATGCTGGAATTTCCTGGCTCTAGAGACGTGCTGATTCTTGGCCAATGCCCCTGACTGAAACATAGAAAACCTACAGCACAATACAGGCCCTTCAGCCCACAAAGTTGTGCCGAACATGTCTCTACCTTAGAAATTACTAGGGTTACCTATAGCCCTCTATTTTTCGAAGCTCCATGTACCTATCTAAAAGTCTCTTAAAAGACCCTATTGTATACACCTCCACCATTGTTGCCGGCAACCCATTCCACGCACTCACCACTCTCTGCATAAAAAACTTACCCCTGATATCTCCTCTGTACCTACTCCCAAGCACCTTAAACCTGTGCCCTCTTGTGGCAACCATTTCAGGCTTGGGAAAAAGCCTCTGACTATCCACACAATAAATGCCTCTCATCATCTTATACACCTCTATCAGGTCACCTCTCATCCTCCATCGCTCCAAGGAGAAAAGGCCGAGTTCACTCAACCTGTTTTCATAAGGCATGCTCCCCAATCCAGGCAACATCCTTGTAAATATCCCCTGCATCCTTTCTATGGTTTCCGCATCCTTCCTGTAGTGAGGCGACCAGAACTGAACACAGTACTCCAAGTGGGGTCTGACCAGGGTCCTATATAGCTGCAACTTTACCTCTCGGCTCCTAAATTCAATTCCATGATCGATGAAGGTCAATACACCGTATGCCTTCTTAACCACAGAGTCAACCTGTGCAGCAGCTTTGAGTGTCCTGTGGACTCGGACCCCAAGATCCCTCCGATCCTTCACGCTGCCAAGAGCCTTACCATTAATACTATATTCTGCCATCATATTTGACCAACCAAAATGAACCACTTCACACTTATCTGGGTTGAACTCCGTCTGCCATTTCTCAGCCCAGTTTTGCATCCTATCAATGTCCCACTGTAACCTCTGACAGCCCTCCATACTATCCACAACACTTCCAACATTTGTGTCATCAGCAAATTTACTGACCCATCCCTCCACTTCCTCATCCAGGTCGTTTATAAAAATCACGAAGAGCAAGGGTCCCAGAACAGATCCCTGAGGCACACCACTGATCACTGACCTCCATGCAGAATATAACCCGTCTACATCCAGTCTTTGCCTTCTGTGGGCAAGCCAGTTCTGGATCCACAAAGCAATGTCCCCTTCGCTCCCATGCCTCCTTACTTTCTCGATAAGCCTTGTATGGGGTACCTTATCAAATGCCTTGCTGAAGCGTTGCAGGAGAATATGAAACATCAGGAGCAGCGGATGAGCTGTCCAGAGGGCTGTGCCTTTCTGGGGCCAACTCTCTGGGTGCAGAGCTCAGAAAAAGTGATACGACAGACTTCTAACATCGAAAATCAATGAGCTGTTTGTTATTGCAAACAAGAGAAAATCTGCAGGTGCTGGAAATTCAAGCGACACACACAAAATGCTGGTGGAACGCAGCAGGCCAGGCAGCATCTATAGGAAGAAGTACAGTCGACGTTTCGGGCCAAGACCCTTCATCAGGACTAACTGAAAGAAGAGATAGTAAGAGATTTGAGAGGGGGAGGGGGAGACCCAAAATGATAGGAGAAGACAGGAGGGGGAGGGATGGAGCCAAGAGCTGGACAAGTGATTGGCAAAAGGGATACAAGGCTGGAGAAGGGAGAGTATCATGGGACGGAAGGCCTTGGAAGAAAGAAAGGGGAAGGGGAGCACCAGAGGAAGATAGAGAACAGGCAAGGAGTTATTGTGAGAGGGAGAGGGAGAGGGAGGGGGAGGGGGAGGGGGTGAGAGATAGAGAGAGAGAGAGAGAGAGAGAGAGAGAGAGAAAATAAATAAATAAATAAATAAATAAATAGGGAAGGGTTAAGAAAGGGAGGAGGGGCATTAACGGAAGTTAGAGAAATCAATGTCCATGCCATCAGGTTGGAGGCTACCCAGATGGAATATAAGTTGTTGTTCCTCCAACCTGAGTGTGGCTTCATCTCGACAGTAGAGGAGGCCATGGATTGACATATCAGAATGGGAATGGGATGTGGAAATAAAATGTGTGGCCACTGGGAGATCCTGCTTCCTCTGGCGGACAGAGCATAGGTGTTCAGCGAAGCTGTCTCCCAATCTGTGTCGGGTCTCACCAATATATAGAAAGCCACACTGGGAGCACCGAACACAGTATATCACCCCAGCCGACTCACAGGTGAAGTGTCGCCTCACTTGGAAGAACTGTCTGGGGCCCTGAATGGTAGTCTTTGTTATGTCTCCCCTCTCGCTGTGAAACAGGGACATCTCCTTTTCCCTTATTAGGGAGGGAGAGAGCCTGTGGTATGTCAAATTACCAGGTGAACAAGTAGTCTTTGGGGGACTGCAGGTTTGTGTCTTTATTGATGCTTTGCTGCATGCTTGAGTGCTTGGTGGAGGGCACTGATGTTTTTTTGCTGGTGGGGGTGGGGGTGTCGTTGCCTTGCAGTTGCTTGTGTGTGTGGGAGGGAGCTGTGGGGAGGGGCTTTGGGGTTCTAATGTTTAACTGTCATTCAGACTTTGGGGCACTCCTCCGTTTTTGTGGATGTTTGCAAAGAAAAAGAATTTCAGGATGTATATTATCTACACTTTCTCTGAAATTAAATGTACCTGTTGAACCTATTGAAAAGCCAAGTGAAAATTTAGTGTAGGGAGAAAATGCAGACAATAACCTGTAATATTTTGTTCCCAACTTTGTGCACATCATAAATATTTTGATTGTAGTGTTTCTGGCCTTGGTCAATGGGATGTTAACGCTCCAAAACTTGGACCCAGACACCTACTGCCTTGTTTCTGAGATATTATGAAATGCTAGATTTTGCTAAATATCCCAATTATTCCACCATCATTTTCAAATGGACAAAGACATGAATAACCCAGATTTTCTTTCGCAGTAAGAATTTCACTTTGTCTCCACATCTACTTGCCCTCTACCTTTTCCCCACCTTATACAAGTAGGCAATGAATATAGTTATCAATTCAATAGTAACCAATAATGAATGGCAACTTAGCAGCTACTCTTCTGATGTTGAGCCAAATTAATTCCCTATTGATCTGAAATTCTATATGTAAACAGCAATTCCTGCATGTTACTACTTGTAACTGATCTCTGGAATAAAACTCTGACACTGAGCCTCTACATTACGACAGTATTGTGAACGTTGCAGTACCATCAATAATCAAAACCACAGGAAGTCAAACACATCCCTCTCTGTCTCTGTCTCTACTGCAAACCTTCATAGAACCAGTTTCTCTCAGAGTACAATAGTGAACTACACTTTTGATCAATGCCTGGTATTGTGAAGTATTCTCTAGCTCTTACTTATGCCTGTCCAGCCCTACTAATGTAAGTGCAGTTGGTCACTCTTTCCTGCCGATATTGCACACTGGTTCATCCTCATTCCTGGTCAAGAAAAAAATAGGACAAGAACAACATTTGGCTTGATGCTTCTCCAGCCAATTATGTGCAACTGTTGCCAATGCACAAAACAGTTCAAGCTCTGGGAGAAGACCACTACCACAACCAAATGAATACCAGAACATACAGTTATTCCTTTCTCATTTTTTTATTGGACAGTGGGTGTATTGTCAATAGCCGATAGAAGACTGTACATTTTATGAACCAATGGTGCCCAATAAATACAATGCCATGTCAATCCATATCAAGAGTAAGACATCTAAAAGAAGTAATTGTCCTGAGAAACTCTCACCCAAACAGGACGATAATTTGTGTTCAACCAAACAACAGACATTTATTGGAGACACAGAGACCACAGATGCTGGAATCTGGAGCAATAGAGAAAATCTGGAGAAACTCCATGGGTCAGGCAACATCTAAGGAGGAAATAGACAATTCATGCCTTGGGTTGATACCTTTCATCTGCCTAGTGATAACTTAGCCTGAGGGAAAATAAGCACGAGGCTTATTACCTGTTATTTGGGGAATTATTTTGTTAGAAACTGGTTTTGATCTCTTTAATCTGTCAGAAACATGCATGCCAGGATTATTCAGATTTATTCAGTTATTAAATTGGGAATTGTTTTAGTAACGGGAGTACCCAACCATGAATAAATGTATACATCTATCCAGTAAATTCCTTAATTGAAACTAAAATCTACCATTTGCACTTCATTTTGGGAGCTAATTTACAATGTGTGATACCCAACACAAGTGTTTGCAATTGTACCAAGGTGATCTTTGTCTCCTTTTAATGTTGTGTGAGCTAAAACGTAATGTATCCTTTATTGATTTACAACATTACTATATAACAATGATTCTCATCCTAAAATATACATCTTATCAAACTATTAAATTATTGGCCTTAGAATAGAGAAATATATTGTTTTGGAAATCTAGGCATCTAAACATTCAATTGCTCCAATATGTTACTTAACATAATTCAAATTTCCTTTGTAAATAGAAATAACAGGGTACAGTCTTTGAGGATGCTATTGTGTAAATGTTACAAAGACTTAATTTGATGAATATTGAATGCTCAGGTTTGTGAAGGTACATCTCATCTTTCTTAACATTGTTGAAAGTCTTCAATAGTCTTAAGGGGTAATTTATATATTGTGTCATACATGTTTTCAATTACGACTAGCATTTCTTATTTGTTTCAATTGTTTGATAGCTTTTTCAACGTCCTCCTAAGGTGTTAATATTTCATTTTTTTCTGGTTATGTCAGCTGATTAAAAATAAAATTCCCATGTTTTATCACTGCTGAAGTTGATTTCAATAGACCTTTTTTCCAGTTTTATGCCAGCATTCTGCAAAGCTCAGAGTTCGCAAGAGGGAGGCTGGATGGTCTAATTGTGTATATACTTTTATACTGCATTGTCACCAAACAATTGATACTAGAACGTACAATCATCACAGTGATATTTGATTCTGCGCTTCCTGCTCCCTGGAGTACAAATCGATATTAAATATAAAAAATTTAAATTATAAATCATAAATAGAAAGTAGAAAATTGAAAGTGAGGTAGTGGAAAAAAACCGAGTGGCAGGTCCGGATATTTGGAGGGTACGGCCCAGATCCGGGTTAGGATCCGTTCAGCAGTCTTATCACAGTTGGAAAGAAGCTGTTCCCAAATCTGGCCGTATGAGTCTTCAAGCTCCTGAGCCTTCTCCCGAGGGAAGAGGAACAAAAAGTGTGTTGGCTGGGTGGGTCGTGTCCTTGATTATCCTGGCAGCACTGCTCCGACAGCGTGCGGTGTAAAGTGAGTCCAAGGATGGAAGATTGGTTTGTGTGATGTGCTGTGCCGTGTTCACGATCTTCTGCAGCTTCTTCCGGTCTTGGACAGGACAACTTCCATACCAGGTTGTGATGCACCCTAGATGAATGCTTTCTACGGTGCATCTATAAAAATTAGTGAGGGTTTTATGGGACAGGCCAAATTTCTTTAGTTTTCTCAGGAAGTAAAGGCGCTGGTGGGCCTTCTTGGCAGTGGACTCTGCTTGGTTGGTCCAAGTCAGGTCATTTGTGATATTGACCCCAAGGAACTTAAAGCTTTTGACCTGTTCCACTTGCGCACCACCGATGTAAATTGGGCCGTGCGGTCCGCTACTCCTTCTGAAGTCAACAACCAATTCCTTCGTCTTGCTGACGTTGAGGGATAGGTTATTGTCTTCGCACCATGCCAACAGGTTCTTAATTTCCTCTCTGTACTCAAACTCAATGGATAATTTACTGAATTTTATATCTCTTGCTATGATTTTTTTTATTACTAACCAAGGGATATGAAATTAATGCTAATTGAATGGCACCTATTTCACTTAATATGTTTACAATTTTATTTCCTCTTTTTCTACAAATAAAATCTTCCCAATTTCTTAAAATATTTTTTCTTTGACATTCTACTCAACTTTGGGCTGCTTTCCTGAGGACTTGGACACTTCCCATAGTAGGACAAGAAAACAGCTCATAACACACTACTTAAATTAGATCTGCACCGGGAGCTCTAACTACTGCCTACTGAAGCATTGTCGGTAACGGAAAATTAATTTCTAAATTGCATAGGGAAATCTGCATGTTGCCCTTTTTATTAAAAAAAACTTGAAAATTAAAGAAGGTACTATTTTTGCCTAATAAATAACCAAATGAAACAAAATGATTTGGAATTTATTGCTCAGGGGAACTGTTCAAAATTACTGCCCAAGTTAATATTTTTAAGTGTTCTGATGGGATGTTTTCTAGGTTTTGGCCAAGTCATAAAATCATAGAACACTACAGCACAAAAGCAGGCCCCTCAGCCCATCTGGTCTGTGCCCAATCATCAACCTGCCTAGTCCCACTGACTGCACCCGGACCATAGCCCTCCATACTCCTCCTATTCAAATTTCGCTTAAGTGTTGAAATCAACCCCACATCTACCACTTGCACAGGCAGCTCATTCCACAGTCTCACCGCCCTCTGAGTGAAGAAGTTTCCCCTCATGTTCCCCTTAAACATTTCACCTTTCACTCTTAACCCATGACCTCTAGTTGTACTCTCATCCAACCTCAGTGGAAAAAGCCTGCTTGCATTTAAACTATCTATTTCCCTCATAATTTTGTACACCTCTATCAAATCTCCCTTCAATCTTCTGCGTTCGAGGGAATAAAGTCTGAACCTATTCAACCTCTCCCTATAACTCAGGTGCTCAATCCTGGCAACATCCTCATAAATTTTTTCTGCACTCTTTCAATATTGTTTACATCTTTCCTGTAGGTAAGTGGCTGATACTCTAAATTAGGCCTCACCAATGTCGTATACAATTTCAACATGACATCCCAACTCCTGTACTCAATACATTGGTTAATGAAGGCCAATGTGTCAAAAGCTTTCTTTATGCCCCTATTTTCCCATGACACGGTTTTCAAGGAACTATGGATCTGTATTCCAAGATGCTTCTGTTCTGCTGCGCTCCTCAGTGCCCTACCGTTCATTGTATAAGACCAACCCTGGGTGATCTTCCCAAAGTGCAACACCTCATACTTGTCTGCATTAAATTCCAACTGCCATTTTTCAGCCCATTTTTCCAGCCGGTCCAGATCCCACTGCAAGCTTAGATAGTCTTTGTCACTGTCAACTACACCTCTAATCTTGATGCTATGCACAAATTTGCTGATCCAGTTTACCATATTATTATCCAGACTGTTGATATAGATGACAAACAACAATGGACCCAACACCGATCCCTGCAGCATGCTGCCAGTCACAGGCTTTCAGTCAGAAAGTCAACCATCTACAACCCCTCTCTGGCTTCTCCTGTGAAGCCAATGTCTATTCCAATTTATGACCTCATCTTGAACGCCCAGCGACTGAGCTTTCTGGACCAACCTTCTGTGGGGGACTTTGTCAAAGACCTTGCTAAATTCCACATAGACAACACCTACTGCCTTGCCTTCATCAACTTTCCTGGTAACTCAAAAAGCTCTATAAGATTGGTTAGGTATGACCTACCATGCACAAAACGACATTGACTATCCCTAGTCAGTCCCTATCTATCCAAATACTTCTATATCCAGTCTCTTAGAATACTTTCCAATAATTTTCCCATTACTGATGTCAGGCTACCTGGACTATAATATTTCAGCTTATTCTTAGAGCCTTTCTTAAACAACATCATCTCACATATGGCTAAGTATGTTTTAAATATCCCTGCTAGGGCCCCTATAATTTCTGCACAAGCTTCCCACAGGTCCAAGGGAACACTTTGTCTGGCCCTAATTATCCACCCTAATTTGCCTCAAGACAGCAAACACCCCCCCCCCCCCCATAAGCTGTATGGGGTCTATGTCTGTGCTGCTATATTGCCTCACACTTGTAGATCCTGTATCTGCCTCCTGAGTAAATACAGATGCAAAAAATCCATTGAAGATCTCCCCTATCTCTTTTGACTCCACACATAGATTACCACTCTGATCTTCCAGAGGACCAGATTTGTTCCTTGCTATCCTTTTGGTCTTAAGTCTATATTAAACTGCCTATTATTGACAATTAAACCTTGAAATTACAGCTGTATGCTGTAAATAGATTAAGTCAGTGCAACTCAGTGATATTGAGTTGGTTTATTCATGTATTGTTTTATAATTTCCCATGGGTGCATCAAAACATATGGGGTAGGTTTTCATATATATTGCTGAAGATATAACCTGGAAGGAACTCACTGCTGACCATTCATTGCAGGAAAAAAAAATCAACATTTGTGTTTAAAAACCTACGCAGTCATTTAAAGATGTCACAGGAGGAAATTAATGATCCTTGTGCTTAAAAACCCACATAGTCATTCAATGATGTAACTGAATTAATCATGCTGATAGTAATTGGTGCTCTGCAATTGTAAGGCAGCTACATACTGCAGACACCATTGAGCAAAACAGGGCTGAAAAATACAACTGAAGAACAGAGTACTGCAGAGGAGAATGTTGGAAGGAGTCAGGACAATGACGATTCTATTTTATATGCTTCAGCATCAGAACCAGGTTTAATAAATTTGTTGTTATGCGGCACTATTATTTTATTATTATGCCATAATAATAAAAACTGTAAATTACAGTAGATATATATACTGTATGTAATTTCATAGTTAAATAAATAGTGCAAACATAAAATAGAGCTTAATTAAGTTCTCAGTTTTACAGGGATGGCAGAAGCTGGCAGAAGATACATTGCCAATGGTCTGTACACTTTGGGAAATATCTAGAAGCAAACATATCTTGAAGCCTGCCAATCATGCTAATCTAAGAAAACACTTCAGGCTTTCAGAATAAGATATTCATGGTAAAAGGATTAAGGAAGTCAGTTGCCTTGTTAGACTCCTACTTTAAAGAAGCATAGAGTCATGGTTATACAGGATGGAAACAGGCTAGTCAACCCAACTTATTGGTTCTGACTAAGTTGCTTACTTGGTCTTGTTCCATTTGTGTTCCGTTATGTTTGACCCATATCCGCTTAATCTTTTCCTATTCATGTACCTGTCAAGATGTATTTTGAACATTGTAATTGTGTCCATCTCTACAGCTTCCTCTTGCAGCTCATTCCATATTCCCTTCCACCTCTGTGGGAAAAAGTTGGTCCTTTTGAATTTTTCCCTTCTCAACTTAAACATATGGTCTCTAGTTATAGACTTCCCTACCCTCAGAAAAAAAGACTGTGACCATCCATCTTATTTATGCCCCGGATGATTTTTTATTCCTTTATAAGGTCACCTCTCAGCCTCCTCTGCTCCTCAGAAATAAAAAGCTCTCAACCTATCTAGCCTCTCCTTTAGAACTCTAGGCATTCAGTTCTGGCAGCGTCCTTGTGAAGTTGTTCTGCGCTCTTTCCGGCTTAATGACATAATGACATTAGCTGGATGAACAGTACTGCACACAGTATTCCAACCATGGTTTCACCATAACTTGTAATATGATGTCCCAATTCCTGTATTCAGTGCCCTGACTGATGAGTAAAAAACCTGCTAAATGCCTCATTCACTGCCTACCTACATCTCCATTCTCTGGAAACTATACACCTAGGACTATTCTCTATTCTGAATCGCTCTCCAGGTCCCTCCCATTTTCTATGCAAATTCAGCCCTGGTTTAACATCCCAAGATGAAACGCTTCATGCTCGTCCAAATTAAATTTCATCTGTCATTCTTCGATCCACTTCCCCAGTTGACCTAGAGCCTGTTGTAATATCAGATAACCCTCTTCACTATCCATTATACCACCAATTAAGGTGTCACCAAAAAACTTACTAACCGTGCCAACTACATTCTCATCCAAGTTCATTAATGAAGATGACAAACAACAATGGACCCATTACCAATCCCTGTGGCATAACACTAACCACAGGGCTCCAATCTAAGAAATAAGCCTTTGTTACAAGCCTATGACTCCTTCTACCATCAAATTTTGTGTACATCTGGCTAGTTCAAACTGGATCCTATGTGATCTAATCTTCTGGACTAGCCTACCACACAGGACCTTGCGAAAATCTGGGTTCACTGCCCTGGCCTCATGAATGCTCTTTGTCACCTCTTCAAAAAAAAAAAGCAGGTCAAATGTGTGGAATATGATTTCCCTCATAAACCAAGCCATGTTGAATATTCCTAATCAGTCTTTCCAAATGTGGGTAGATCCTACCTGTCAGCGTTCCATCCTGTAACATTCCTACTGCTCATGTTAGATTCTCCAGGATGTATTTCCCTGGTTCATCCTTGGATACACTTAGTCAGACCATGGGGATTTATTAACCTTGATATTCTTTAAGAATACCAACACCTCCTCTTTTGTAATGCAGATACTGTATGTTCCAAGACAGCATGCTTCATTTCCCTTAATTCCTTAGCTTCCATGACATACTTCATTGTAAGTACAAATGAGAATTTTTTTCCAGTGGCCCAGTTGAATCAATAGGTCGGGGTGAGCAATTTAAAAAGGAGTACACATGGGCCTTTAGCTTTTTCCAGCGGCCCAATCGAATCATGATTCATTAGCAAGCACAAGTAAAAATAAGGTAGGGGCAAGTGGAGTAGCCATTGTGTGAGTGGACCAGTGTTAGAGTGGGAAGGCTTTGGCTCAACGGGTTTGGGCATGGTAAGTTTCTTCTTTATTCTTTGTCTGTTAGTGCATAGTTAGTGTGTGAGAATGGCTCCAGTGGCAGTGGGAGATGTGGGAATTCCGGGAAACCTCCAGTCTCCCGGATAACCACATCTGCACCAGGTGCACCGAGCTGTAGCTCCTCAGAGGATGTGTTGAAGAACTGGAGCAGCAGCTTGATGATCTTCAGCTCAGACAGGAAAGTGAGGAAGTGGTAGATAGGAGCTACAGGGAGGTAATCACCACTAGATTGCAGAAGGCAGATACCTGGGTGACTGTCAGGAGAGGGAAAGCAAATGGGAAGCCAGTGCAGTCCCCCTAATGGCCGTCCCCCTCAATAATAAGTATATCATTTTGGAGACTGTAGAGGGGGATGACCTATCAGGGGAAGCACGTGTTTGGTGTCTGAGTTGAGTGTTGGTGCTCAGAAGGGAAGCGGGGAGAAGATGAGTGCAGTAGTGATTGGGGGAGTCCACAGTTCAAGGTGTAGACACGTGATTCTGTGGATGTGAAAGAGACAGCCAGATGGTATGTTGCCTCCCAGGTGCCAGAGTCAGGGACGTCTCAGATTGAGTCCATGACATTCTAAAGAGGGTGGGTGCACAGCCAGAAATCTAGGTTAATAATGGCACCAATGATATAGGTAGGAAAGGTGAGGAAGTCCTGAAGAGAGAATTTAGGGACTTAAATAGAAAGCTGAAAAGCAGAACCTCCAGAGTAGTAATCTCTAGTTTTCTGCCTATGCCCTGCACCAGTGAGGACAAGAATAGAAATATGTGGCTGAAGATCTGGTGTAGGGGGTGTTTCTTCAGATTTCTGGATCCTGGAGCTCATTTCTAGATCATTTACATCTGACCCCAAGTGTGATCAATACCCTTTCAGGCAGGTTTGCTAGAGCTGTTGGGGAGAAATTAAACTAATTTGGCAGGGGATGGGGACTGAAGTGATAGGGCTGAGGATGGGGCAGTTGATATACAAATAGGTACAATGTGTAGTGAGACTGTGAGGAAGGACAGACAGATGATAGGGAAAAATTGCAGTCAGTGGGTTGAGCTGCAGTGTAACATGGGGCAAAACCGAAAAGGGTGATTAATACGGGACTGAAGGCAGTATACTGAAAAAGGTAGATGATCTTGTAGCACAGTTAGAGATCGGAAGATATGACCTTGTGGGCATCACTGAGTTGTGTCTGAAAGAACATTATAATTGGGAGCTTAACATCCAAAATACACACTGTACCGAAAGAAAAGGCAGGTTGGCTGATGGGGTGACATGGCTCTTTTGGTAAAAAACATGAAATCAAATCCTTAGAATGAGGTGACATAGGGTCAGAAGATGTAGAATCTTTGTGGGTAGAGTGAAGAAACTAAAAGGGTAAAAAGACCCTAATGGGACTTATATGCAGGCCTCCAGACAGTACCCATGATGTTGGCTATAAATTGCAATGGGAGATTAAAAAATAGCATGTAAAAAGGGCAATGTTATGATATTCATGGGGGATTTCAATATTCATGTAGATTGGGAAAATCTGTTTGTTGCTGTATTCCAAGAGGGAGAATTTGTGGAATGGCTACAAAATATCTTTTTAGAGCAGCTTGTAGTTGAGCCCACTTGGGAAAAAGCTATTCTGGATTGGACGTTGTATAATGATCCGGATTTGATTAGGGAGCTTGAGGTAAATGAACCCTTAGGACAGCGGTCCCCAACCACCGGGCCGCAGAGTATTTGCTACCAGGCTGCGAGGAAACGAAATGATTTGGCGATATGAGTCAGCTGCACCTTTCCTCATTCCCTGTTATGCCCACTGTTGAGCTTGAACGCACACGAGGTCATTACGCACGCGTCGTCTATGTCAGAGCGGGAAGGAGATCAACTCCTCGAGCTTGCAAATGATGGCGGGCTGAAAAGTATGTTTGACATAACATCTCTGCAGGCATTCTGGATCAAAGTCAAGGCTGAATATCCTGAGATAGCCACGAAAGAACTGAAAACGTTGCTTCCATTTCCAACATATCTCTGCAATGAATGCGATGAAAACTAAATAGACTGGATATAAAGAACCCCCTTCGAGTATCGCTGTCTCCCATCACCCCTCGATGGGACCGTCTTGTTGCAGGGAAACAAGCCCAGGGCTCCCACTGATTCAGCGATATTGGTGTGTTGCAATGATTTTATATGTTCATACGGGGAAAATATGTGCTGTGTGTTTAATATCCAAACGTTACTTAAAATGTTATGATGCTATTGACTGATAAGTGACTTATATAACCATATAACAATTACAGCACGGAAATAGGCGATCTCGGCCCTTCTAGTCCGTGCCGAACGCTACTCTCACCTAGTCCCACCGACCTGCACTCAGCCCATACCCCTCCATTCCTTTCCTGTCCATATACCTATCCATTTTTTCTTTACATAATATCGAACCTGCCTCTACCACTTCTACTGGAAGTTCTTTCAACACATACTTCAAGCTCCCCCTCCTCCCCTGATGATTGACTTATCACTATATTCATGCGAGGAAAATATACGCTGTGTGTTTAATACTAAATTCGTTAGATAAACCCTTTTAGAAGCGAAGTTGAGTGTATTAGCCCCTTATTACCAATATTCCGGTCGTGATGAACACCCCCCCACCCACCCCGAACAGAATCGCCAAAAACGCTTTGCAGAGAATAATATCGGCAAGTACACACATGCGTACTGGTGCCCGCGCAAGGCTTCATGGTCATTGTAGTCTTACTTGACTGCCACACTTGTCCGTTGGCAACCCTCCCCGCCGCCCCCCCCCCCCCGGGTCGGCTGGTCCGCAAGAATATTGTTAATATTAAACCGGTCCACAGCGCAAAAAAGGTTGGAGACCCCTGCCTTAGGAGACAGTGATCATAATATGATAGAATTCACCCAGCAATTTGAGAAGGAGAAGATAAAATCAAATCCATCAGTATTACAATGGAGTAAAGAGAATTATAAAAGCATGAGAGAGGAGCTGGCCAAAGATTATTGGAAGTTGGCATTAGCAGGGAAGATGGCATAACAGCAATGGTTGGAGTTTATGGGAGCAATTCGAAAGGTGCAGGATATGTCCATCCCAAAGAAGTAGTAGTATACTAAAGGCAGGTTGATGCAACTGTGGCTGACAAGGCAAGTCAAAGCTAACATAAAAGCAAAAGAGAGGGCATATAATAGAGTAAAAATTAGTGGGAAGTTAAAGGATTGGGAATTCTTAAAAAACTAACAGAAGGCAACTAAAATGTCATAAGGAGCAAAAAGATGAAATATGCAGGTAAGCTAGCCAATAATATTAGATACGACACCAAAGATTTTTTCAGATATATGAAAGGCAAAAGAGAGGTGAAAGTGGATATCGGACCACTGGAAATGACACTGGAGAGATAGTAATGGGGGACAAAGAAATGCAGGCAGATGTAATAGGTATTTTGCATCAGTTTTCACTGTGGAAGACACAAGCAGTATGCTGGAAGTTCGTGGATGTCGAGGGGCTAAAGTAAGTGCAGTTGCTATTACCAGGGAAAGGGTGCTTAGGAAGAAGAAAGATTTGAAGGTAGATAAGTCACCTGGACCAGATGGACTGCACCCTAGGGCTCAGAAAGAGGTAGTTGAAAAGATTGTGAAGGCATTAGTAATGATCTTCCAAGAATTACTAGATCCTGGCATGTTTCTGGAGGACTGGAAAATTGCAAATGTTGGTCCACTCCACAAGAAGGGAGGGGAGCAGAAGAAAGGAAATTATAGGCCAGTTAGCCTGACATCAGTGGTTGGGAAAACTGAGGTGGTCAGAATTGATTGTTATGGATGAGGTCTCTGCGTAGTTGGAGGTACATGATAAAATAGGCCAAGGTCAGCATGGTTTCCTTCAGGGAAAATCTTGTCTGACAAATCTGTTGAAATTCTTTGAAGAATTAATAAGCAGGATAGATAAAGGAGACTTGGTGGATGTTGTGTACTAGGATTTTCAGAAGGCCTTTCAGAAAGTGCTGCACATGAGGCTGCTCAACGAGATAAGAGCCCATGATATTACACGAAAGATACTAGCATGGATAGAAGATTGGCTGATTAGCAGGAGGCAAAGAGTAAGAATAAAGGAAGCTTTTACTGGTTGGCCTCCAGTGACTAATCGTGTTCCACAGGGGTCGGTGATATACCTCGATGATTTGGATGACAGAATTGATGGTTTTGTGGCCAAGTTTGCGGGCAGTAGGAAGATAGGTGGAGGGGCAGGTAGCCTTGAGGAAGCAGGGAGGCTTTAGATGGACTTAGACAGATTAGGAAAATGGGCCAAGAAATGACATGGTAAATTGTTTATGGTAATGCGCTTTGATAGAAGGAATAAAAGTGTAGACTATTTTCTAACCGTGGAGAAAGCTCAAAAATCATAGGTGCAGTGGGACTTGGGTGTCATTGTGCAGGATTTCCTTAAGGCTAACTTGCCGCTGGAGTCCATGTTGAGAAAGATAAATGCAATGTTAGCATTCATTTTGTGAGGATTAGAATATATAGTAAAAGCAATGATGTAATGCTGAGGCATTAGTCAGACTGCGCTTGGAGAATTATAAGCAGTTTGGGCTCCTTATCTAAGAAAGGATGTCTTCACATTGGAGAGCTTCAGAAGAGGTTCATGAGAATGATCCTAGAAATGAAAGAATTATTGCATGAGGAGCATTTGATGGCTCTGGATCTGTACTCGCTTGATTTTAAAAGAATGATGGGGATCTCAGTGCAAACTATCGAATGTTGAAAGGCCTAGATAGAGTGGATGTGGAGAGGATGTTTCACATATTGGGGGAGTCTAGGACCAGAGGTCACAGCCTCAGAATAAAGGGACGTCCATTTAGAATACAGAAAAGAAGGCAGGAGATTGGGGTTGAGAGGGAAAATGGATCAGCCATGATGAAATGGTAGAGCTGACTTGGTGGGCTGAATGGCCGCCTTCTGCTCCAATGGTTTATGGTCTTATGAAATGTAAATTTAATAGCTCAGCAACACACACAAAATACTGGGGGAACCCAGCAGGTCGAGCAGCATCAATGGAAGTGAATAAACGGTCGATGTTTCGGGCCGAGACCCTTCATCAGGACTGGAAAGGAAAGGAGACGATATCAGAATAAAAAGGTGGTGGGGGTAGGGGAAGGAGGACTTATCAGAAAGTGATAGGTGAAGCCAGGAGGTTGGGAAAGATAAAGGGTTGGAGAAGAAGGGATCTGATAGGAGAGGAGACTGGATCATGGGAGAAAGTGAAGAAGCAGGGGCACCAGTGAGAAGTGATAGGTAGGTGAGGAGGAAAATGAAGAGGCCAGAGTGGGGAAGAGAAGAAGAAGGAGAGGAGAATGAAAAAAAAGGGACTGGAAGGAGAAATCAATGTTCCATGCCATCAAGTTGGAGGCTACCTGAATGGAATATGAGGTGTTGCTCCTCCACCTAGAGAGTGGCCTCATCACGCAAGAGGAGGCCATGGTCTGACATATTGGAATGGGATAGGAATCAATATGGTTTGGCCACTGGAAAATCCAACTTTTTGCAGATGGAACAGAGATGCTCGACAAAGCAGTCCCCTGATTTACGTCGGGTCTCACCAATGTAGAGGAGGCAGCATAGGGAACAGTGGATTCAATAGATGACCCCAACAGATTCGCAGGCGAAGTGTTGCCTCACCTGGAAGGAATGCTTGGGGCCCTGAATGGAAGTAAGGTAGGAGGTGAATGGGCCAGTATAGCATTTCTGTCACGCAGGGATAGAAGCCTTGCTTCTCCTATGGCTCCACACATAAACGTCCACAATGATTCTCATGGGAACCTGTTCTTTACTATTCTTTACTTTTGCTGTTATCATACAATCTTAGGATTGTCTTTTTCCTTATCTAACAGAGCTAGCTCACGTCCTCTTTTTGCTCTCCTGATTTACTTCTTAGGTGTACTTGCAAATTCCTATTTAATGCCTTAAAAATTAGCCTAGTTCCAATCTAGGACTTTAATGTATTGACCATAGAACATAGAACATAGAAATTTACAGCACATTACAGGCCCTTCGGCCCACAATGTTGTGCTGACCATATAACTTATTCTAGAGACTGCCAAGAATTTCCATAGCGTATAGCCCTCTATTTTTCTAAGCTCTGTGTACTCTTAAAAGACCCTATTGTATCTGCTTACACTACCGCCGCTGGCAGTGCATTCCACACACCCGCCACTCTCAGTATAAAAAAACTTACTACTGATGTCCCCTCAGTACCTATTTCCACGCACCTTAAAACAACACCCTCTTGTGTCAGCCATTTCAACCCTGGGAAAAAGCCTCTGGCTATCCACACAATCAATGCCTCTCATCATCTTATACACCTCGATCAGGCCACCTCTTATACTCTGTCAGTCCAAGGAAAAAAGGCCAAGTACACGCAACCTATTCTCATAAGGTACACCCTGCAATCTAGGTAACATCCTTGTAAACCTCCTCTGCACTCTCTCTATAGTATCCACATCCTTCCTGAAGTGAGGTGACCAGAACTGAACACAGTACTCCAAGTGGGGTCTGACTAAGGTCTTATATAGCTGTAACATTACCTCACAGCTCTTGAACTCAGTCCCACGGTTGATGAATGCCAACACATAGTATGCCTTCTTAACAACACTGTTAACCTGCACAGCAGCTTTGAGTGTCCTATCAACATGGACCCCAAGATCTGCCAAGAGTCTTACTATTTATATTATATTCTGTCTTTAGATTGGACCTACCAAAATGAACCACTTCACACTTATCTGGAGTGAAGTCCGTCTGCCACTTCTCAGCCCACTTCTGCATCCTATCGATGTCCTGTTGTAACCTCTGACAACCCTCCAGACTATCCATGACACCCTCAACCTCTATGTCAGTTCAATCCAGATAGACCAGTTCTATCTTTTTCCGTAAGTATTTTAAAACGAATAGAATATTAGTTACTGGTCCCAAAAGTTCCCCCCCCCCCCCACTTACTCCTCAGTCACTTCACTGCCTCATTTCTCAGGATCCAATGTCACATTCCTCCTCTAGTAGGGTCAGTTGCATATTATTTGAAAAAAACTTTGCTTCACAGAGTCAGCCTCATCCAAGTTCTTTGTCATATAACTGTCACAGGCAATATGAGGGAAGTTAAAATCATCTACTATTACAGCCATTTTACTCTTCTACCTCTCTGTGACCTCCCTATATACCCAGTCCTTTAATTTCTGTGGACTATTTGGGGGTCTATAAAACAATTCTATCCAAGTGATTGTTCCATTCTTATTTCCAAATTCCACCTATTCGGTTTCATTGATAATCCCCAAAATCATAGTGTTCTCCCTCATCAAAAACACAATTCACCCTTCTCTCTTACTCCCACCTCTATCATTCCTGTAACATCTGTACCCCCAAACATTGGGCTGCCAGTCCTGCCCCTCACTCAGCCATAATATCCATGTCCCATGTACCATTCTATGCCCCTATCTGTCAGGCTTCTTGCATTAAAATAAATGCAGTTTAATCTATCATTCCTTTTTCACTCCATATCCCTTTCTGACCTGTCTACTGAATTTGCCCACTTTAACATTTATATTAACCTCAACTTTCCCATCTTTTGATAGCTGGGAATTGCTCTGCCACCTGATGGGGCGAGCCTGCCGGTGTGCTCGGAGAATATTGTCCAGGTTTTCTGCACTTTGCATGTGAACTTGAACTATAGATTTTCTTTTCCCCAGTTTTATGGTTTTTTTGTATTCTGCATTTTTCTCCTGACCTTTCTAATTTTTTTTGTGTGCAGGGGTAAGAATTTGGGGACTGATGTGCCTGTTCCATTTTAGTATGTTTTTTTGTATGGGGGAAGGGAGGATTTGGGGGTTGATGACTGTGCTTCCATTCTTTTTCTTTCTTGTTTTCACGGCTATCCGGAGAAGAAGAATTTCAGACTTGTATGCCTTGATAATAAATGAACATTTGAACTATCTTCTCGTCAACTGCTTTGATCCCACTTGCCTGCCAGACTAGTTAAAAGCCTTCCAGGTAGCACCAGCACAATTCCCCACCAGGATATTAGCTGTCCTCTGGTTCAGATGCATCACATCTCTCTTTTACAGGTTCCAAATGTCTTGGAAGAGACCGCAATGATCCATTAATATAAAGCTCTCCCACCAGACCATCTCTTTAGCCACGCCTAGAGCTATATTATCTTCCTACTTCTTGTCTTGCTAGCTTGTGGCATAGAGCATAATCCTGAGATAACTACTCTAGAGGTCATGCTTTATAACTGACAACCTAACTCCTTACATTCTCTTTTTTTGCCTTTGTCACTGGTACCAATATTGGCCATGACCTCTGGCTGCTCACCCTCCCATTTCAAAATGTCCTGTGCCTGCTTAAGAATATCCTTGATCCTGGCACCATGGAGACAACACATCATCTTAGAAATGCTCTTCTGTGCCCCAGACTAAAGAGCTCCCTATCACTATTACTGTCCCGGACTTTGCCCTACTCTGTTTCATAACAGAGCCAGTCATGGTGCAACTGACATTTTCCTCAGAGGCTATCCACACACTGTACTGGGGAGTGAGAGAGAGGAACAGATTCCCCAGAGAAGCTATCCCAATGGCATTGAAACTGATACACTTATTTGAGAGGGCATTCGCCACAGGCAGGAGATTCCTGCACTACTTTCTTGCCTCTGTGTAAGTCAATTCATTATTGCAACTGTGCAATCACACGTGTGTGCAAATAACAATAAGCTTTCACTTGACCATCTCCCTGACAGTTTCCCTCCTTTGTGCTGCTCAATGAGTCCAGCTATCCTTCCAGCTGATCCACGTGGCTCGAGTGGAGTTGCAGCTGGACACACTTCCTGCAGACCTGGTTGTCAGGGAAACCGGACTGCTCCCTGATCTCCCAGATCTGCTTCTGATTGACATTATGGTCTCCTTAGTAAACTGGTGGATTTAGGCTACTTCAAAATAGCCACCCTGCTATAGCCTGCCTCCCTTTAAAACTGCTGCTAGGATGGTGGATTGTGCTCGTTGCCTGTCTGCAACAAACACTTTATATCCACCTCCCTTCTATCCCTTGCAGTTAGTGAAAGTAATACGAGGTTTGATTTGTTTGACTGAATGAATGGACTTGCTTTCAGACCATACTCTTCACATTACAAGACATCATAAAGACTCTCACAATCAAAGCTTTCGAAGTGATCTTCCCATTTAATCACTACTACATCCCTGAGGCTGCATGCCCTCATTGCTTTCAATGAGATGAATGAAGGAATGCTGAGCAGGTAATGTTCCTTTTCACAATACACCTCTCTGGATTTGCTGATACAGGACATGAAGGCTGATTGAGAATAGTACCATCTCCTAAAGTATAAGAAACATCTTTGGACTGAACACATCCAATCGTTTATATGGATTCAGTTGCAGTGTAAAGACCTGATGGAATTCCCTCCTATTTGATCACACCAATGTTCAAGAAATACTTTTATTCCCCATACACATCCTGTGATCTATTTTTCTATACAATATATATCTAGGAACCTTTGTCCTGCTAACACAGTCTTTCTTATCTCCATGGCTAGTCTACACATCCATCAAGCTTTGTGCAATTCCACTAACTGTTCACCACTTTACAAACATCAATTGTTATATCAAACACTGCTCTTTTCTCTGTCAATCCTTCAGGTTTCAAACGTTCCTTAGAGCCTTTTTTTTTTACAAATTGTAAGGTCATTGACCAATTATTTTAAATTCCCAATTGGGAACTTGAGTCAAACCAGCTAGGTATATATTTAGATTGCTTGTCAGTCAAGAAAATAAAATATGCTCATTACTGCTCATGGAAGGCCAGTCTTTGCATGAGCTTTGGCTGTAACCTTTATATTCAGGACTAATAGGAGAGCTGTACACACAGCACATATATCATTTCAGAAGATTGCTGAGATCTATCCTGCTCATTGGAGTTGAAATATTCTCCCTTTCTCTCTCTGTCCCTACATACATTTATAGGCAACAGTTGTCAATATTAAAGCTGGTCTCAGTCTGTTAGACACCTTAACTGAGTTGGCTTTCTCCAGACTGCATTGCAGGTGGTTTCAGATGATCACACAAAATGATGTATCCAATGGCATCCTCCGAACGCACAAACTCAACTATGTAAAGTTGAATTTAACTTCTTGCCGCACTTCACATTTTATGCATGAACTACCTGTAGCACTTTCAAGGTAGATCATTTTGGGCGTACAAAACAAGGTAAGCAAGCTCCAAAATGTTCGAACAGGGGCTACTTATAATTTCCACTTCTGCAGGTTGTGCTTTCACATTGTGAATATTACCTTCCTTTCCTCCCTGTGTAGAACTCACAAATTGTAAGGAGGTAACTTGTACGACTGCCAAGAACACTTTAATGTCATTAATGCAAATCAGAAATCCAGTGTGCAATGATTTTAGTTTGCCAACTGATATTTACTAAGTAGCAAAATTAATTCCATTTAGTGCATAAAAGAGACTACATTAGGTCATAGCTCACTGCACTGTAAGGGGGAACTACATTTGACTCATCTTCTTCTTCAGTTAAGATTGTGCCAAATTAAGTTGGTTTAAATTATGATCTTGCTTTGTGATTATTTTCTGTGTGAGGCTGGTGCATTCTCAGCATACATTATCCACTGGTTAATACAAATTTAGGCTATTTCCCTAAAATCTTGTAAGATGAAATATTTCAAAATTCAGATACCACTGGTCTCAGGAGTTAAATGAGAAAAATGGAGGTTGAACTATAGAGGCAATTAGCATAGTAACATAGTAGCACAGTGGTTTAACTTCTGCAGCACATGATGGGAAAAGAGCAATAATCTGCTGGGGGAACTCAACAAATTGAGCCGCATGTGTGGTGGAATTGTCAATATTTCAGGTAAAAATGTCAACCATTCCTTTCTATACACAGATGCTTCATGATCTACTGTTCCTCCAGCAGATTATTTGTTGCTCCAGATTGCATTCTCTTGTGTCTCCATGATGGGTAAAGAAGTTGACGGACATTGAGAGTTGAGTGAACTAGATAACCAAACGATCAGGCCACAAGGGATAATAAATTATTGTGGTCACAAAGGCGACTTTCATCATAGAACATGGAACAGTATATGGGCCCTTCGGCCCATTATGTTGTGCTGAATTATATAAATTTACTCCATGATCAACCTAACCCTTTCTTCCTACCCAGCCCATAACCCTCCACAGAAGATAGAATAGTACACCACATTATTGGTCCTTTGGTCAACAACATAGTGCCAAAATATAAACCTGCTCCATGATCAACCTGACGCTTCCTTCCTAAACAGAAGATAGAACAGTACAGCACAGTATGGGTGCAGTGATTAATTTAAGGAAGGGTTAAAAATAAATGGAATAAATGCGTCCTGCCGGCCCGACCCTTGGATAAATGATCTCAGAGCCTGGAGCCTGGTGTTGGGGGATTTGGGTAACCAAGTATAGAGGGAAACATCATGGGGTGCCTTGAGCTTGAGACAAAGATAAATAGTATATTTTTCGGCCGCACAGTGGCACAGCTAGTGGAGCTGTTACCTCACAACTTCAGTGATGTTCTGGTGTCCTGTCACATACCAAAATGGTGCAGGATGCTTTGTTGACTGGCCACTGTAAATTATGCTGGTGTAATTGAGTGGTAGAAATAGAAGAGCTACTGGGAGTGAGGGGAGAATAAAGTGAATAAATGTAGTATTAGGGTAAAGTGACCTTTATTTGTGGGCACAGATTTGATGGGCTGAAGGGCCTCTTTCCATATCATATGATTCTGTGAAGCTCTAAGAGATAATGACCCTGTAAGCCATCCTGAGATGAGAAGAGTGGTGAGAAACCAACAGGGCAAATCATTCCAATTTTGGAAGTAACCGTCTCTCGTTTTTGATTGGCTTAATTGACACATGAGGGAAGTGAACAGACTGGATAATCAAGAGAAGGAACTTTTCTAAATTTAAAAAAATAAACTTCGTTCATTTAAAAAATACAAAAATGTGCATGGCTTTTTTATGTCCACTGTAAAAAATTAGTGTTGACAGGTCTATAAGTTTGTCAGAAGATAAATACATGCTATGTACAAAGCGACTACGCCACTCATGTTCAAAACCTTGTATAAATGAAGGAGCATCAAGCACATGAGTAGTGACAACGCAGAAACACCATCGTGGAAGGAGGACTCTGAGTTTGAAACTTGGAGAAGATGCAGCCACTAAAGTGAACCTAGCCAGTTCATCTTGCTGTGGTATCCAGGTCCAAGCTGTGAGATTTAAGCTAGAATAGTGACTTCAATCCAAAGAGCATATAGATTAATTAAGCACCTGTTTCCTTTGACTGATTTCAGCATTGATAAAGACTGTGTGTTATTCAACTATATTTCTTATATTTTTTTTCTGCTACATCAGTTGACATCCTAAAGAGGCAAGACGGCCAACAGCACAAGGCATCAATTGAGGAGACAACTGAGTATACTCACTGTATCGACGTAATCATGAAGGGATGGTGGACTTTGTACTTACCAGTTAAGCTTTCTGCATTGACTACAGGTAACATATTTACTGGTACAGAATAAGGAAATATGTGCATATATTCATAACTCCCTTGAGTAATGTCTGCTGGCACCAGGTTGATTGGTGTAAGAAATTCCATCTCTACACAGGAATGCAGCACCAGATAAGAGGACAACAGCCAGGACTAAAGCAATTGAAGAAAACCTGAACTGTGAGATGAAGAGGCTAATTGACAGGGTGGAAGTGAAAGCTTCTTTAGGATAAATACATGTTAGTAGGGAAGTGGTGTTAGGTAAATTGAAGGGATTGAAGGCAGATAAATCCCCAGGGCCAGATGGTCTGCATCCTAGAGTGCTTAAGGAAGTAGCCCAAGAAATAGTGGATGCATTAATGATAATTTTTCAAAACTCGTTAGATTCTGGACTAGTTCCTGAGGATTGGAGAGTGGCTAATGTAACCCCACTTTTTAAAAAAGGAGGGAGAGAGAAACCAGGGAATTATAGACCGGTTAGCCTAACGTCGGTGGTGGGGAAACTGCTGGAGTCAGTTATCAAAGATGTGATAACAGCACATTTGGAAAGCGGTAAAATCATCGGACAAAGTCAGCATGGATTTGTGAAAGGAAAATCATGTCTGACGAATCTCATAGAATTTTTTGAGGATGTAACTAGTAGAGTGGATAGGGGAGAACCAGTGGATGTGGTATATTTGGATTTTCAAAAGGCTTTTGACAAGGTCCCACACAGGAGATTAGTGTGCAAACTTAAAGCACACGGTATTGGGGGTAAGGTATTGATGTGGATGGAGAATTGGTTAGCAGACAGGAAGCAAAGAGTGGGAATAAACTGGACCTTTTCAGAATGGCAGGCGGTGACTAGTGGGGTACTGCAAGGCTCAGTGCTGGGACCCCAGTTGTTTACAATATATATTAATGACTTGGATGAGGGAATTAAATGCAGCATCTCCAAGTTTGTGGATGACACGAAGCTGGGTGGCAGTGTTAGCTGTGAGGAGGATGCTAAGAGGACGCAGAGTGACTTGAATAGGTTGGGTGAGTGGGCAAATTCATGGCAGATGCAATTTAATGTGGATAAATGTGAAGTTATCCACTTTGGTGGCAAAAATAGGAAAACAGATTATTATCTGAATGGTGGCCGATTAGGAAAAGGGGAGGTGCAACGAGACCTGGGTGTCATTATACACCAGTCATTGAAAGTGGGCATGCAGGTACAGCAGGCGGTGAAAAAGACGAATGGTATGCTGGCATTTATAGCGAGAGGATTCGGGTACAGGAGCAGGGAGGTACTACTGCAGTTGTACAAGGCCTTGGTGAGACCACGCCTGGAGTATTGTGTGCAGTTTTGGTCCCCTAATCTGAGGAAAGATATCCTTGCCATAGAGGGAGTACAAAGAAGGTTCACCAGATTGATTCCTGGGATGGCAGGACTTTCATATGAAGAAAGACTGGATGAACTGGGCTTGTACTCGTTGGAATTTAGAAGATTGAGGGGGGATCTGATTGAAACGTATAAAATCCTAAGGGGATTGGACAGGCTAGATGCAGGAAGATTGTTCCCGATGTTGGGGAAGTCCAGAACAAGGGGTCACAGTTTGAGGATAAAGGGGAAGCCTTTTAGGACCGAAATTAGGAAAAACTTCTTCACACAGAGAGTGGTGAATCTGTGGAATTCTCTGCCACAGGAAACAGTTGAGGCCAGTTCATTGGCTATATTTAAGAGGGAGTTAGATATGGCCCTTGTGGCTACGGGGAGCAGGGGGTATGGAGGGAAGGCTGGGGCGGGGTTCTGAGTTGGATGATCAGCAATGATCATAATAAATGGCGGTGCAGGCTCAAAGGGCCGAATGGCCTACTCCTGCACCTATTTTCTATGTTTCTATGTTTCTATGATAATGTACTTCTTTTGTATCAGGTTTCATAATACCTAGCTCACCAAAAACTTCAGGCATGAGGTAAGGTACATAAAACAGCAGGGGAAAGGTAGCAGGCAGCCAAGTACTGTAACTCATTGGAATGATCTTTGCTAGAGACAATCTTGACAGTACCAGGAGATACAGGACTCAACAGCTCCTATGTTAATGGATAGAAAGAGAGATAGAGATTAAAGATAACATACAAAATGCTGGAGGATCTCATCAGGCCAGGCAGCATCTATGGAAAAGAGTATTGTCGATGTTTCGGGCCGCAACCCTTCGGCAAGATTGCTGAGTTCCTCCAGCATTTTGTGTGTGTTGCCTGGATTTCCATTACCTGCAGACTTTTTCTTGTTTTTGTAGAGATTAAAGATCCTAAAGGTTAACTTTATTTGGCATGTGTACATCAAGATATCAAAACATACAGTGGAATGTGTTATTTGTGTCATATCAAATCAGCGAGGATTGCACTGGGCAGCCCACAAGTGTTGCCATGCTTCTGGTGCCAACATAGAAAGCCCACAACTTAATATGGCTAGTTTCATGTAATTACTTGGCTGAAGGAACAGACTACCTTTCACTTAATTGTGAGGCCAAATAATGAGGGCTTCAGGGGAGTTGGTCATGTAGGTTAATAATGTTAAAAATGCCCAATCATATGTTTATCTGTTTCTGATTAATTTAGAGCTGATAACTGATTGTCTGTACAAAGGGTGAAGAACCTATACCTTATCTCAAGTGTGTTTAAGAGTGCCATGCTTTTTTACAGTCAGCGAGGGTCTGCGGTCCACACTCACTCAGTGATTGGGCCCCTTTCATTCCTGAAGATAAAAGATGGATAAAAATAAATATCATTCTGCTTGACCTGAGAATAGGCACTGAGTGATTCTTTGCTTCATGCCTTGTCCTTGACCCGAAGCGTGATATGAATGAAGAAGCGGTCACAATGTTTTTGATAAAGAGAAAACCTTTTTTTGTGGTAATATTTCTGATAATACTTTGTTGGTTCAATATTGCAACAATGTTGTGACAAATAAAACTGAGACGGGCTGCCTCTTGAGTCAGGCTTGTGAGGTTTGTAATGTACATTATTGATCCATGATGATTCAATTGTGAGAGGTGACAGAAGAGGCAGTTTCATTCTCAGTTATCTTGCTGCAGGCATTTTTGGTGCTGTTGACTAAATCCACAGTGTCATGACTGAGTTTGAGGACCTTCCCTCTGTGGTCAAACATTAGGGCAGCAACATTGTCATCTTAAATGTTTTTTTGCTGGACATATAATGATACAGAATGGAACATGGAACTCTTCTGCTTTGGAGCAAGATTAAAACCATCAACAGAGTACACTGTTATCTTTGCAACCATGGTATTGTATATTGTAGAATGTGAACAAAATATTAAAAATTCAGATCAGTTTTCACACATATGTACACAGACACATAAGCACACATGCACACTCACTTACACAAGTTCATACAGACACACTGAGATACAGAATTACACAACAAACACACAGACATGAAGATACATGGAAACACTGCGCACACACACACACACACACACACACACAAATACACACACAGAGTTGAGCAAAGTCATTTAACAATCAGTATTAACAGTAATGCTTTTAGAGTGCATTTGAATGTTCAAATTTTACAAATCACTGAATGGAACTATAAGAGATAATGGATATTATTTCTGAGAGCAATATATAGACATTCATGGAGCCGAAATAATTTTCTTCCTCTAGATTCAACAGAGTTTCTCTAATTATGAGTGATTTGGTTCATCATGGTGCTGTCCAACCTGCTGTGAAGTTGAAGCTTACATAACATTTATGTGAAGACAAATGTAACTTGTATTTCAAAGATAAAATTACTGTTTTGAAATCTTGCCCCACCTCCGATAATTGCTTGTTAATTTCCACCCCATTTCACCATACAGAGTTGAATTGTGTCGACTTGAGGAAGAGTTTCACAGAGCTAGTGCTATCTCCTGTGGGAGAGGGCAGGCCTTTGAAAATAAACATGTATATTTTTGCAAGACACTGAAGCGAAATTGTCTGAGAAATTTGAAGAGGTTTTCAATGCAGCCATGAAACAGAAACAATTCATTTCCTTATACCCAAATAATTATATCAATCTGAGACAAAGCATACTGGGTTTGCTTTTACAAAAAAAAACAAGGATTGAAACATTTTCCTCACTTCTTCCCTTGAATCTAATTTACCTGACTAGAATTTTAAATTGCTACTCAAAAGGTTACACACCAAAAATCAATTTAAAAAATGGGAGTCTGCTGCTTAATTTTACTTGAAGATTAGGAGGGGACAGGAGGGGAAACAGTGGGGTTTCATCTCCATGTTAAATCTGTGCATTGAGATTAAGAAAGGGCAAAGGAGCATCTCTGGCATTGACTGAAAAAATCTTTCAGTCACTTAGGAACCACCTACAGTCAGCAGCCAGGCTATTTTTTTCTTGCGATGCCATGAAACAACATTTAATGAGGGAAATGCATTAATATTAATTTAACCAGCCATCACTCACGTAGATGCTAAGTGTCCTCTTGGCTATTTTCCTGCAAAGCAGCAAAAGGGTAAATGAAAAACTGAGTGTTTTAAAAATCATATTTGGAGTTAAACCTACTTGCCTACCTTGAAATAGAGGGAAAATCCATTAAAGGATTTAAGAACATGTCAAGGTTGTCTGTGGCCAGCCCGGCTCACCCAGTTATCATCCTCACAGAGACTTGTTCAAGATTTAAGACAAAAGATTGCTTAATGTCATTTCCTGTACACAAGTGTAGAGAGTACAAAATAATTGTAACTCCGTTTACTTGATTTTGTACTTTTGCAGATAAAAAAACACAAAAGATAACAACACAATAATTATAGAAAAAAACACAATACATATAAATACATAGGATAGCTTACATACATAATCACGAAAAAGTGTACAATGATGGAAATCCAAGCAACACACACAAAATGCTGGAGGAACTCAGCAGGTCAGTCAGCATCTATGGAAAAGAGTAAACAGTCAGCGTTTCGGGCCGAGACCCTTCATCAGGAATGGAAAGGAAAGGGAGAAAGTAGAAGCAGTGAAAGAAGGTGGCAGGAGGGAAGGAACAAGTACATGGTTGCAGGTGATAGGTAAAACTGGGAGAGGGGGAGGGGGTGAAATAAAGAGCTGAGAAGCTTGTTTTGTGAAAGAGATAAAGGGCTGGAGAAGGGGGAATCTGATAAGAGAGGACAGAAGACTATGGAAGAAAGGGAAGTGATGGGCAGGTAAAATGAGAAGGTGTGAGAGAGAAATGGGAAAGGAGGAATGGTGAAGGAGAGGGTGGGGGGCAATTGCCAGAAGTTCAAGAAAATGATGTTCATGCCATCAGGTTGGAGGCTACCTGGATGGTATATAAGGTGTTGCTCCTCCAACCTGATTGTGGCCTCATTGTGGCAGTAGAGGAGGCCATGGACTGACATGTAGGAATGGGATGGAAAGTAGAATTGAAATGGGTGGCCACCAGGAGATCCCACTTATTGAAATGGGTGTCATCTGTTGGGGTTATCTATTGTATCTGGTGCTCCCAGTGTGGCTTCCTGTATATCGGTGAGAAGCAACGTAGATTGGGAGACTGCTTCACTGAGAACCTTCGCTCTATCCATGACAAAAAGCGGCAGTATGGACTATCTATTGTAGAGTCTTCCTGTCTACCGCAGTGCAGTTTCTGTACCAAGCAGTGATGCAGTTTGTTAGGATGCTCTCTAATGCACATCTGTAGAATGATATTAGTACAGGTGCACTTAGTCCAGCTCTCTTCACCCTCCTCAGAATGCAGAGGCATTGGTAAGCCTTCTTCACTGTGTAGGATGTGCTCTGGGACCAAGAGAGGTTTTGTGTGATGTGAATTGCCAGGAGTTTGAAACTGCTTGCAGTTTCCATCCTGTGGTACTGATGTAAAGAGCAGTTTGAGTGGTACGAGTACCCCCGGGGTTGATAACGATCTCCTTTGTCTTACTGACAATAAGGAAGAGTATATTTGCTTGGCACCAGGCCTGGAGCTCTTCCATTTCCTCTCTGTAGGCCATCTCATCGTTGTTGTTGATGAGCCCCACCACTGTTGTGCCATCAGCAAACTTGACAAGGTGACTACTTGGGTATTTGGTTGTGCCGTCATGTGTGAGCAGAGTGTACAGCAATAAGCTCAGCACACAGCCCTCCCGGCACCTGTGTTAAGGATGATGGGGACAGAGGAGTGGTTGTGCATCCTGACTATCTGGAAGTCCAACACCCAGTTGCACAGTGGTATATTTAGACCAAGGAGTAGGAGTTTTCTCACCAAGGTCTGTGGGACAGCAGTGTTGAATGCCGAACTGAAAACCAGACGCAGCATTCAGACATAAGTGTCCTTGCTTTCAAGGTGTGTCAGGGCCAGGTGAATGACAGATGCTATGGCATCTGCTATAGAGTGGTTCTGTCAGGAGGCATATTGGTGAGTGTCCAGTGTGACAAGAATGGAGTTTCTGATATGTGCCATTATCAGCCGTTGAAAGCACTGAGGCACAAGTGCAATGATAAACACATAGACACACGTACATGTGCTGATATATAGGCATATTCTCAAATGGACACCCACACACACAAATGTACATAAGTTCACATGCCTATACAGAAACAAAGAAAGACACATATGCCAAAACACACATACAATCTACATCACCATGCCAGATATTGTGCAGGGCTTGATATTTCATGTCTGTGTGGCTAGATTGGTCAGTAACAAATACTGGTAAACATTAGCTTCGAGGAATGACAGCCCTGAACACATTAATTATAGTGTGTGTGCGTGCGTGTGTGTGTGTGTGTGTGTGTGCGCGCGTGTGTGTCTCAGTATATCTGTTTTCTTTTTGATTATGTATTCGTATTATGTGGATGAAAATGTAGATGGGTGAGTTAGTAAGTTTGAAGATAACACAAAGATTGTTGGAGTTGTGGACAGTGTAGAGGGTTGTAAAAGGATTTAGATATGGGAGGATACATTGCAGATTGAGTTTAATTGAGCAAGTATGAAGTGTTTCACTTTGGGAAGTCCAATGCAAGAGAAATGAATACAATTGATGACAGAACCCTTCACGTCACTGATGTATGGAGGAATCTTGGTGCAGTGACACTGGCCACAAAAATAGATCGGGCAGTAAAGAAGGTGTATAATATGCTTGCATTCTTTTGTCAGGTCATTCAGTATAAGAGTATGAAAGTCACGATGCAACTAAATGGAGTATAACCCCAGTTACAATTACAGGAAAGATGCGAAGGTATTGGAAAAGTGCAGAAGAGATTTACCAGGATGCTGCCTTGCTTCGTGGGTACGATTTAGAAGGAGAGAGTGGATATACTTGGGCTGCTTTCTCTGGAATGTCCGAATCTGATGGGGAGCCTGACAGACCTTTATAAAATTATGAGAGGCGTACATAGGATAGACAGTCATAATTTTTGTCCCTGAGTAGAAATTTCAAGTGGTCAGGGCATGAACTTAAGGTGAGAGGAGCAAGTTTAAAGGAGATGTGCAGAACGTAATGTTTATACAGAAGCTGGTAGGTGTTTGGAACATGCTGCCTGGGGTAGTGGTGGAAGCAGAAATGATAATGATGTTAGGAAGCTGTTGGGTAGCTACATGTATCTGCAGGGAATGGGGACTGAAAGTGTTGTATGTGCACTGAATGCACGCAGCACAAGAAATAAAATGGACGATCTTGAAATTCAGCTACGGATTGGCAATTATGACGTTGTGGCCATCTCTGAAACTTGGCTAAAGGATGGCTGCGTTTGGGAATTGAATGTCCGAGGATATATGGTGTATTAGAAAGATAGGTTAGTAGGCAGAAGGGGTGGTGTGGCCCTGTGTATAAGATATAATATTAAATCATTAGAAAGGGATGACATAGGTTCAGAAGGTGTAGAGTCTCTATGGGTTGAGTTAAGAAATGGCAAGGTTAAAAGGACCCAAATGGCAGTTGTACACAGGCCTCCAAACAACAGCTGGGATGTGGATTACAAATTACAGCAGGAGATGGAAAAGGCGTGTCAGAAGGGCAACGTCATGATAATCATTGGGGTGTTTAACATGAAAGTGGATTGGGAAAACCAGGACAGTACTGGACCTCAAGAGAGAGAATTTGTAGAATGTCTAAGGGATGGCTTTTTAGAACAGCTTGTTGTTGAGTCCACTAGGGGATCAGTTGTGCTGGATAGGGTGTTGTGCAGTGATCCAGAGGTGATAAGAGAGCTTAAGGTTATGGAGCCCTTAGGGAGCAGTGATCTCAATATGATCGAGTTCACTTTGAAATTTGAGAAGGAGAAACTAAATTCCAATGTGTCGGTATTTCAGTGGAATAAAGGAAATTACAATGGCGTGAGCCGGGAACTGGCCAGGGTTGACTGAAAAGGGACACTAGCGGGAAGGACAGCAGAGCAGCAATGGCTGGAGTTCCTGTGAAAAATGAGGGAAGTGCAAGACAGATATATAAGAAGAAATTTTTGAATGGAAGCACGATACTACCATGGCTGACAAGTGAAGTCAGAGCCAAAGTAAACGAAAAAGAGAGAGCATACAAGGAAGCCAAAGCTAGTGGGAAGATAGAGGATTGGGAAGCTTTTAAGAACTTGCAGAAGGAAACTAAGAAGGTCATTAGGAAGGAAAAGATGAATTATGAAAGGAAGTTGGTGACTAATATCAAAGAAGATACTAAAAGCTTTTCTAAGTATATAAAGGGTAAAAGAGAGTTGTGGGTAGATATAGGACCAATAAAAAATGATGCTGGAGATATAGTAATGAGAGACACAGAGATGGCAGAGGAACTGAATGCGTATTTTGCATCAGTCTTCACAGTGGAAGACATCTGTAGTATACCAGACATTCAAAAGTGTCAGGGAAGTGAAGTATGTGCAGTGAAAATTACGACTGAGAAGATGCTCAGGAAGCTTAATGGTCTGAGGGTGGATAAATCTCCTATACCTGATGGAATGCACCCTCGGGTTCTGAAGGAAGTAGCTGGAGAGATTGTAGAGGCATTAATGATCTTTCAAGAATCGATAGATTCTGGCATTGTACTGGATGTCTGGAAATTGCAAATGTTACTCCGCTATTTAAGAAGGGTGGGAGGCAGCAGAAAGGAAACTATAGACCTGTTAGTGTGACATCGGTGGTTGGGAAGTTGTTGGAATCGATTGCTAGGGATGAGATTACAGAAAACCTGGAGGTACATGACAAGATAGGCCAAAGCCAGCATGGTTTCCTGAAAGGAAAATCCTGCCTGACCAGCCTACTGAAATTTTTTGAGGAATTTACAAGCAGAGTAGACAAAGGAGATGTAGTAGACGTGCTGTACTTGGATTTTCAGGAGGACTTTGACAAGGTGCTACACATAAGGCTGCTTAGCAAGATAAGAGCCCATGGAATTGCAAGGAAGTTACTAGCATGGGTGGAGCATTGGCTGATTGACAGAAAGCAGAGAGTAGGAAGAGAGGGATCCTAATCTGGTTGGATGCCGGTTACCAGTGGAGTTCCACAGAGGTTGGTGTTGGGACCGCTGCTTTTTACGACGTATGTCAATGATTTGGACTATGGGATTAATGGATTTGTGGCTAAATTTGCCAATGATTCAAAGATAGGTGGAGGAGTGGATAGTGTTGAGGAAACAGAAAGCCTGCAGAGAGACATAGATAGTTTAGGGGAATGGGCAAAGAAGTGGCAAATAAAATTCAATGTTGGAAAGTGTATGGTCATGCACTTTGGTGGAAGAAATAAACAGACAGACTATTATTTAGGTGGGGAGAGATTTCAAAATGCAGAGATGCAAAGGGACTTGGGAGTCCTTGTGCAGGATACCCTAAAGGTTAACCTTCAAGTTAACTCAGTGGTGATTGGAAGAAAGTGAATGCAATGTTGGCATTCATCTCTAGAGGTATAATATAAGAGCAAGGATGTGATGTTGAGGCTCTATAAGGCACTCGTGAGACCACATTTGGATTATTGTGTGTAGTTTTGGGCCCCTTATTTATACTTTATACTTTATTGTCACCAAACAATTGGTACTAGAACGTATAATCATCACAGCGATATTTGATTCTGTGCTTCACACTCCCTGGATTACAAATATTAAATATTAAAGATAGTAGAAATAGTTAAAATTAGTAAATATTAAAAATTTAAATCATAAATAGAAAATAGAAAAATGGAAAGTAAGGTAGTGAAAAAAAACTGAGAGGCAAGTCTGGATATTTGGAGGGTACGGCCCAGATCCGGGTCAGGATCCGTTCAGCAGACTTATCACATTTGGAAAGAAGCTGTTCCCAAATCTGGCTGTACGAGTCTCCAAGCTCCTGAACTTTCTCCCGGAGGGAAGAGGGACAAAAGGTCTGTTGGCTGGGTGGGTAGTGTCCTTCATTATCCTGGCAGCACTGCTCCGACAGCGTGCGGTGTAAAGTGAGTCCATGGACGGAAGATTGGTCTGTGTGATGTGCTGCGCCGTGTTCACGATCTTCTGCAGCTTCTTCCGGTCTTGGACAGGACAACTTCCATACCAGGTTGTGATGCACCCTAGATGAATACTTTCTACGGTGCATCTATAAAAATTAGTGAGGGTTTTATGGGACAGGCCAAATTTCTTTAGTTTCCTCAGGAAGTAAAGGCGCTGGTGGGCCTTCTTGGCAGTGAACTCTTTTTTTTTAGAAAGGATTTTAGAATTTTGGATTTTAGATTTTAGAAAGGATATATTGACATTGGAGAGGGTTCAGAGAAGATTCACGAGAATGATTCCAGGAATGAAAAGATTACTGTATGAGGAACGTCTGGCAGCTCTTAGGCTCTATTCCCTGGAGTTCAGGGGAATGAGGGAGGATCTCATAGAAATATTCCAAATGTTAAAAGGCCTGAACAGATTAGACATGGCCAAGTTATTTCCCATGGTAGAGGAGTCTGGGACAAGAGGGCATGACTTCAGGATTGAAGGACGTCCATTTAGGACAGAGATGCGGAGAAATTACTTTAGTCAGAGGGTGGTAAATTTGTGGAATTTGTTGCCATGAGCGGCTGTGGAGGCCGAGTCATTGGGTGCATTAAAGGCAGAGACAGATAGGTTTTTGATTAGCCAGGGCATCAAAGGGTATGGGGAGAAGGCAGAGGAGTGTGAATGACTGGAAGAAATGGATCAGCCCATAATTGAATGGCGGAGCAGACTCGATGGGCTGAATGGCACACTTCTGCTCCTATATCGTATGGTCTTATGGAATTGAGGGATATGGGTCATGTACTCATGTGCAAGCTGAAATGACTTAGTTTAATTCAGCATTATGTTTGAGGCAGACTTTGTGGCCAAAGGGGCTATTCCTGTGCTGTTATCTTTCCTTCTTTATGCTTTGTGAATCCATATTTTCTGTGTACAAGTGTGTGTGTGTGTGTGTGTGTGTCTGTCTGTCTGTCTGTCTGTCTGTCTGTCTTTGAGATACACACACCTGTATGGTGTGTGTGTGTGTGTGTGTATTCTATGTTCATCTGCATGACTATGTGTGCTATCTGTGCAAGTGAGTGACTGTATTGTTGCTTAGATATTCATCCATTATTGCTGTTGGCATTGCATCTTACTTCCCATTGTGTCTGAGTTCAAATGAGGATTCCATGATACCAAACAATGCATTTAGCATTATGAACTGAGTTGAATTTCTAAGATCATTATTTTGTGGAAGACCAATTTGAAAATGTAAGGCTTTAAAAGGACTAACTCCAGCTTATCTTCAGATGCATGCTACATTTTAATTATAGAAATTGATTTTCATAGTCTAAGTCTGAAACTCCCAACTCTAGAAATCTCTCCTACAAGAGACCAATCAGCAATCCTGCACTGCTGAAATATCAGGAGAACTGCAACAGGCCATTCTGGATGGCAATAATACACTATATGATATCTTTCTAACACAATCTTCTGAGCTGCTTCTAATATCTGTAGTTCAGTGTAAGCTGAAAACTACTCTGACTGCACAATAACTCCTTAAAATAAAGGCTAACAGCAACACTGTCATTTGTTTCAATCAGCCTGGAAAGAAATAAAACCAAGTAGCATTGATTCAGTTCACCATTGTTCTATATCAGGAAAATGCAGCTGAAGTCTGGTTGGCCATCATTGGGAGATTCCATGAGACCATAAGACATAGGAGCAGAATTAGGCTATTAGGCCCATCGAGTCTGCTCTTCCATTCCATCATGGCTGATTGATTATCTCTCTCAAACCCATTCTCCTGTTTTCTCCCCGTAACCTTTGGTGCCCTGACTAATCAAGAACCTATAAATGTCTACTTTAAATATACCCAATCACTTGGTCTCCACAGCCATCCATGGCAAAGAATTCCACAGATTCACTACTGTGACGGGGTCCTGAATTACACTTATGTATCGTGCTTTTGAAAAGAGAGAGAGAGAGTTGTTCAACACCAGTCAACTTGTTATTAAGAAAGAGAGATGCAAAGACTGCTTGGAGATGGTGTTATGGTTTCTCTGCAGCATGCTTACACTTTGCAAGGACACTGGCAGCTTCCAAGTTCTTACAGAGAGAGAAGGGAGGAGCTGCTTGTTGGACAGCTGGTGTTCAGCACGGTGAGCTGTGAGCTGTTAGCTGTTAGACCTACAGACACATGGTTTTGGACACTGAATGAGCTTTGTTGTGCCCAAAGAAAAGATGGGTTTTGGAGGATCGATCAGGCGGATCAATCAGTGGCTCTCGCAGTGTGAAAAGGGTATGACTGGTGAGGAGTTATTCGTGTGTCCGACCCTCGCCTGGGTCGATAATTCCACCACAGAAGAACCATCCCCTTTGTTGTGGTCACAGTCGGTAACTTCTGAAGGATTTTGGAGGACAACGGGAAGATTGATGGCATCAGCTCACCTTGAAGACTCAAATCTCTCTCTCTCTCTCTCCATTACTACTCAACTCAATACCACGAACTGAACTGGACTTTACTCATCCTCGTAAGACTATCTATTTACCCCTAGACTTGAAGAAGCTTGGTTTTCATATATTTCCACACTTATATATATGTAATCATTGCTAACCTGTTTGATATATCTGCATTTATATTACTGTATTGCATAGTTACTAATTAATACCATTAGTTAATAGCAATACTGGACTCCAAAGTGTTTTCCATTTCTGCTGGATCTTTAACCCGTCACAGGGTACGTGACAAAATTGGGGTCTGTGTCCGGGAAATGAACAAATTGGTGGGAGCCATTCTAAAAAATGTGTGGGGGGCTTGTTTGAATTGATTGGGGAAAATCCCTTTGGATTTGGTTGTGTGGAATATCAACAGAAATGGAGTTTGAGGTTAATAAGTTTGTGGCAGAACCAACCCTGAGGCGTTGGATGATGCTACGAGAAATGTGCTGTTGGCAATTGCTCAAAAGTTAAGACTAAAGGTGACCACTAAAATGAGGAAAGCTCAGATGCAGACGCTAATAGCCCAGCATTATGTAGCTAAGGGAAAGTTTGATGAGGAGGCGTTAGAGTTATTCGCTGAAGGTAAGGTACTTACTGAGGCTGAGGTTCAGTTGCAATTGCAATTAAAACAGCTTGAGGCTGATGAAGCAGAAAAGCAGATGATCCATGAGGCTAGAGAGGCAGACAAACAGAGAGAAGAGGCAGAAAAACAGAGAAAAGAGACGGAAAGACAGAGACAGTCTGAGAGGGAGATGGTGTGGCAAGGAGTTGCAGTGCCAAGCCGTAGTAGGGAGCTGGTTGTACCGTTTAATATTAGCCAAGAAATTAAGTTGGTACCTCCATTTGAGGAAACTGAAGTCGATAGGTATTTCCTATATCTTGAAAAAGTGGCCATAAATCGGAACTGGCCGAGAGATCAGTGGGCTGTTCTGTTACACAGTGTGATTAAGGGGAAGGCCCAACGAGCGTATTCAGCGTTGTCTGTTGCAGACGCAACTGATTATGATGTAGTGAAAGATGCTGTACTTAAAGGTGCTGTACTTAATTGTTTTGCTATGAAAAGGGAAAAAGGAAAAGAGAAAGAGAAAACCCCAAATGCCTGCGTTCAGATGGTTAAAACACCACTGAAGAAGGAGGGGTCTGACCAAGTCCAAGAGGGACTTGAGAGTTGGTCCCGGAGGCATACAGGCAACGGTTCCAAAATTTGAAGAAGCCTTGGGACCGCATGTATTTAGAGTTTGCCCGTGAGATGCAGATGTACTTTGATCGCTGGTGTACCTCGAAAGGGGCAAGTGACAATATTGACAACCTGGAAGAGTTGATATTGATTGAACAGTTTAAAGGTTGCGTCCCTGATGGTATAAGGGCGTACTTAGATGAGAAAGAGGCAACAGCACTGTCAGAGTCTGCTAGGTTAGCAGACGAGTATGGCTTAACTCACAAGGTTTGTTGTTTTCTGAAATGAAGTTACCAAAAGGGTAGTAGAGATAATCCACCGGCTAAATGAGAAAGTAAGCCAGGGACTAGTGACAAAAGTAAGGAGGAAGGAAAGCAACCAGGGGGAAAATTTCCCAGTTTCAAGTGTTACTTTTGTGGAAAACCTGGTCACGTGGCGTCCAGTTGTTTTGCTATGAAAAGGGAAAAAGGAAAAGAGAAAGAGAAAACCCCAAATGCCTGCGTTCAGACGGTTAAAACGTCGCTGAAGAAGGAGGGGTCTGACCGAGTTCAAGAGGGACTTGAGAGATTTACTTCAAATGGGTTTGTGTCTGTGAAGGAGGGGTCAACCCCAGTTCCAGTGAGAATCTGGAGAGACACTGGAGCTTTTCAGTCACTGATGTTAAAGAGTGTTTTGGAATTTGGTGCTGAGATGGAGACTGGTGAAATGAATATTATCAAAGGTATTGGTAAGTGGACTGAGGCCGTGCCTTGCATAAGATAATTTTGAAATATGACTTGGTATCCAAACCAGTCACAATAGGGGTACGATCTGAATTACCGATAGACAACGTTGACGTCTTACTCGGTAATGACCTTGCAGGTGGGGATGTTTATTCAGCAGTTCAGTTAACGAGTAAGTCTGCTGCTATTGAGGACCCGCCCATAGATGCTGATGTGTATCCTGCCTGTGCAGTAACCAGAAGCATGTCGAAAAAGGCTGCTGATGCTAATGTTGATTTATCCGAGACTTTCCTACCATCCCTATTTCAACAGGATTTAGAGGATAGTAAGGCTGAGGATGTGGCCAAGTGGTTAAGGCATTGGACTAGCTACCTGAAGGTCGTGAGTTCAAACCCCAGCCGAGGGAACGTGTTGTGTCCTTGAGCAAGGCACTTAATCACACATTGCTCTGCGACGACACTGGTGCCAAGCTGTATGGGTCCTAATGCCCTTCCCTTGGACAACATTGGTGTCGGGGAGAGGGGAGACTTGTAGCATGGGCAACTGCTGGTCTTCCATACAACCTTGTCCAGGCCTGTGCCCTGGAGAGTGAAGACTTTCCAGGCACAGATCCATGGTCTCGCAAGACTAACAGATGCCTTTAAGGCTGAGGAGAGTAAGGAGGATGAGAAAGACTTGTCCTTATCGAGGAAGGAATTTATAGAGGAACAAAATAAAGATCCTGAAATTGTGGCTTTAAAAGAAACAGCTCTCTCTGAGGATGAAATTCAGAATGAGTCGGTGGGATATTACCTTAAAGATGGGGTGTTAATGAGGAAGTGGAGACCAGCCACTGTGCCTGCAAGTGAGGATTGGGCTATTGTGCATCAGGTAGTGGTTCCAAAGGTTTACAGGGCTGAAATTTTAAACCTGGCCCACAAGATGCCTTTAGGTGGACATTTTGGAGTAAAGAAGACAGTGCACAGGATTATGAGGGAATTTTATTGGCCTAACGTGAGGAAAGATATTGTCAATTACTGCAGAGGGTGTCATACGTGCCAGGTGGTGGGAAAACCTAATCAGGCCATCCCAAAAGCACCACTTAGGCTGATACCTGCTTTTGGTGAACTATTTTCCAGGGTCACAGCGGATTGTGTAGGCCCACTGCCAAAGACTGCAGCTGGTCATCAGTACTTGTTAACAATTATGTGTGCTGTGTCTAGGTTCCCTGAAGCCGTGCCTCTCAGAAACATCCAGGCCAAGACTGTGGTAAAGGCACTCAGCAAGTTTTTTGCACTGGTAGGTCTACCTAAAGAAATTCAATTTGACCTGGGTAGGAACTTTACTTCATGAACATTCCAGCAAATAGTTTCATTCCACTTTAAAGACCATGATTAAAACCTACTGCTATGAGAATGACGCGGACTGGGATGAAGGGGTACATTTATTACTTTTTGCCGTGAGAGACACCACTCAAGAGTCCCTGGGGTTTAGCTCATTTGAGCTAATTTTCGGTCATAGGCCCAAAGGACCTTTGACCTTGCTCAGAGAGCAATGGTCTAACCCAAAAGTGTGTGTCAGCATGTTAGATTATGTTTTGAAATTCCGCAGAAGACTTAACAAAGCTTGTGACCTTGCCAAGAAGAATTTGCAAAACTCCCAAATTAAAATGAAAAATTGGTTTGATAAGAGAATGAGGGAGCAGGTGTTCGAGGTTGGAGATGAAGTGCTGGTGCTGTTCCCCCTTGTGACCGACCCCCTCCAAGCACAATTTCATGGACCATACCACATAATTAAGAAAATTGATTCTTTGAATTATGTTATCGAAACTCCCAACAGAAGGAAGGTGACCCAATTAGTGCACGTAAGCATACTGAAGCCTTATTATCACTCTGAGACGGTACCAACAAGTACTGTTGTGAAAACAAATGGGGTTGTGGAATTTGATAATGAGGTGCAAGATCATTTTAACAAACTGAATATTGTATCAACAAGACTTGAGAATTCCACTGATTTGAAAGACCTTACTGATAAAGTCTGTCATCTAGAGCCTGCACAGAGAAAACAATTGCAAGAACTAATTAGCAAGCATGAAGACTTATTTCCTGACATTCCAAGACGATGCACAACTACAGTGCATGACGTCATTGCAACTTCAGCCCAGCCCATTAAACAGCATCCTTACAGAATGAACTTCGGGAAAAGCAAAGGGGTTGAAAAAGAAATTGGCTACATGTTAGCAACTGGTATCATTAGGCCATCTACCTCAGACTGTGCGTCGCCCTGCATTCTTGTGCCTAAACTAGACGGTAGCATGAGATTCTGTACTGACTACAAGAAAATTAATGCAATAACCAAGACAGATGCTTATCCTATCCTGAGAGTGGATGACTGTATTGATAAAGTGGGAAAGGCTAAGTACCTCACAAAAATTGACTTGCTAAAAGGATATTGGTGTGTTCCTTTGACTTTCCCAACCACCGAAGTTAGGTTAACTGGCCTATAATTTTCTTTCTTCTGTTTTCCTTCCTTCTTAAAGAGTGTAGTGACTTTTGAAATTTTCCAGTCCTCCAAAACCATTCCAGAATGTAGTGATTCTTGAAAAATCACTACTAATGTCTCCACAATCTCTTCAGCCACCGCTTTCAGAACCCTGGGGTGTAGTAAACTGGCCCAGGTGACTTATTGACCATCAGACCTTCCAGCTTCCTAAGCACCTTCTCCTTAGTAAGAGTGACTACAGTCACTTCTGCCCCTTTCATCATTGTCATCATGTGCCATGTCATATGATGTAGGCGATCATGGTTTTTCCATGATCAATATAGTTCTTGTCAAATTTTTCTACAGAAGTTGTTTTCTATTGCCTTCTTCTGGGCACTGTCTTTACAAGATGGGTGACCCCAGCCATGATTAATACTCTTCAGAGATTGTCTGCCTGGTCTCACAACTAGGACTTGTGATATGCACAAGCTGCTCATACAACCATCCACCACCTGCTCCCAAAACTTCATGTAACCCTGATCGGGGGTGGGGGGGGGGAGGCGCGGCAAAGCAGGTTCTATACATTGCCCAAGGGTGACCTGCAGGGTAGTGGAGGGAAGAAGTGACTTACACGTCCTTTGGTAGAGACAAATCTCTGCTCCACCACCCATTCTCTGCCGCCTTACACTCTGGATAGTGCTAGTGTCTTCCACAGTTTTAACTGACAGAAAATACTTATTAAATTCATTGTTCCCCCACTACTACCCAACCATCATAATTTCCCAGTGGTCCAATATCCACTCTTACTTTCTTTTACTTTTTATATGTCTGAAAAAAATTTTTGGTATCCTCTTTTATATTGTTAACTATATTACCTTCATATTTTATCTTTTCTCTCCTTATGGCTGTTTTAGTTGCCTTCTATTGGTTTTTTAAAAGCTTCCCAATCCTCTAACTTCCCACCAATTTTTGCTATATTATATCACAAACAAGAGAAAATCTGCAGATGCTGGAAATCCAAGCAACACACACAAAATGCTGGAGGAACTCAGCAGGCCAGGCAGGCAGCATCTATGAAACGTCGACTATACTCTTTTCTATAGATGCTGCCTGGCCTGCTGAGTTCCTCCAGCATTTTGTTTATATTCCCTCTCTTTGGCTTTTATGCTGACTTTGATTCACTTGGAAAGAGCAAAGGAATTGCAATAAGTTTGTGCTCTGTTGCTGATTGATTTGACCTAAATTTGTCATCCACCTTGAAGAGGAAACACTGGCATTTTCTTCCTGACACTCCCTAGGTTTTCTTTTGGTGGATGGAAGGATACAGTGCATAGTCAATACAATCTGTATCTGACTTCAGATGCATGTCACTATGACTGTCTTTTGGTTGATCTGTGCACTTACCTGCCTTGGCCCCACTTTGCCAAGACTAGTTGATAAATATTTGTCAATTTTTGACTTTGACCCATGAAGTTAACCGAGCAACAACTGGTGTAGGAAATAGACAACTCCATATCTTGTGGAGCACCATGGTTGTTGCCCTCCAGATCCAGTTGCAATGCTTCAATCTTTACTATTTGTGTGGAGCTCGCATATTCTCCTTGTAACTGCTTGGATTTCCCCCCAATACTAACTCAAAGATGTGCGAGTTGGTGGGTTAAAAATGGAATTAGAATAGTTTTAATGTAAGTTGGTGCTTGATGGTCGACATGAACTTGATGATTCCATTCCCATTAACTTTTGTGTGAAAAGCTGCTTCATCAATTAGTTCCTTAATGATCTGGCTCTAATTTTAATAATGGAAGTATCTTTTCTATATCCTCTCACATTTCAATTCCTGTTAATTTAAAACAGATGAAGTGAGGATTTATTTGCTGAAACCATTGTCTTTTATGATCTTTCTGCATGAACTGAGATCTTTTCCCTTAATTAGTATTTATTAAATTAGATAAGTCACAATGTACAGCAGAACATGATAATTCAGCTTACGTTGGCATATTTAAATAAAATTATAGAATTGATCACATGGAAATTGGAAATGTACCACTTGTGAAGGTAAATACTTCTCTGAGATTAGAGTCAGGTATTGTATTGAAATGTATGGAGTCCAGGCATACTCTTTCTCTGGCTCAACTCCTGATTAACACAAAACAGCTTGAGAATATTAAAGGATAAATTCTTCCATTCCTTGAACTGGTGTCTCTCAATTGGGCGAGTAACTTTCTGAAAGAAAATGTCATCCTGCGTAAATCTGGATTAGTCTGATAGTGTACCAGTTATTGACAACATACAGTATTAGTTGGATTGTAGTTATAAGTTCTGCAACAAAATATAGAAACACGTCATTGGATTTCCATATTAACTAAATATTAAACAGTTAAGTAATTTGAAAATATTGAAGCTTATTAAACATGACTTTTATTTAATATCTCTGCCTGTTCATGTGCCTGACAAATGCCTCTTAAATGTTGCTTTTGTCGGGTAACGTAATTGGTGGAAATGTACATAATTCACAACCATCCACATCAGGTTGGGGTTTACCTTAAGAGGCTAGTCTGACGTGATGTTGTAGTTATGTGAAGTATTTTTACTGCACTTTGTGTTCAGTGCTTGGATTACAATAAGTGAGTTGTTACACTTTTTCTTAAGCATAAAACACCTCACGCCATTTATTTTGCAAAAACCTACATTGGTGATCTTGATGTAGGACGATTCCAGAGTTACTGAATATGTCAGCCAATGCAGTTGCCTTGAAACTGATGGAATTTTTGGAGCATTAAGGTTAGGGTTAGCCAAAGCCCAATTTGTTCAGTGATAAATCACTGAGGACAATACCAAATTTTACTATGTGGTAGCGTCGCTCAGCAGTTCCACAGCATCGAGAGTGGAGAGTCTGCTAGAACACCTACCTGAATACAATAAATATGATACTCAAGATGATTGTCATTACCTTCAAATTCTTCATAGTTCCTAACCAGATGAAGTAGAGAAGTCATTTCACTTTCACTCCGGCCACTTCTGGCATCTCCAAGCCTGAATGCTTAAAACCGCAGTGAACAAAACAGTTCTGAATTGCCTTACTGTTTGTTACTCACCAACTATCGATGACAAAAATTGCTGCTTTTTGAAACACACACAACTGACACTATTTAAAAACTGTTCACTCTAAGCACAGTATAGAACTTAACAGTCATGCAAGTACGCGCGACTGACACTAGCTACAGCCTGCTTGGCAAAAGATTCCTGCCCCAACTAAGCAGCATAGTTTCCCAAATAAACAAAGAAAATCCCGGCAATTTTCTTGATTAGTTTTTGTTCTTTAAGAGTTATCCTAAATAAGCAGCTGTCCTGATTAACCAATGGCCCAATTAACTGGAACCTACTACATCATAAAATTTATCAACCCTTGTCTGGAATACTCAGTGACTACATTTACTTAATCAGAAGATTTCAAATGCTCTTCATGGTTCTGCCTCCAGACAATAGTGAATGTTTGAAATCTTCTGATACTTGTTTGATTTTGTTATTATTATTCACTCACACTGCCAACATGGCTGTTGTTCTTTCATAATACACGGACATTAAAAGTTATTTTGTGGTCAATAACAATAAAATGGAATCCTACAAAAACGCTGAAGAAACAGGCTAATCTCAAATGCTGGATGACCTTTTATATTATAACCTTCGAGAATGAAAGATATGCAACTTTCAAATCATATAAATGTTGCAGTCTTCATCTGTAACAACTTCCTTGGACATTGATTCCTCAGCAACTTCATGACCCCAGTTAAAATATAAGATAATAATGATTCTGCAGGCAATGCAGAATCTATTAGTAGACATAAGCTCAAAGTTCAAAGTAAACTTATTATCAAAGTACATATATGTCACCATGTGCAACCCTGTGATTCATTTTTTCTGTGGGTATTTGCAGTAAATCCATAATAGAATAACAACCATACTAGAATCAATGAGAGACTGCACTAACCTGGGTGTTCAACCAGTGTGCAAAAGACAACAAACTGTGCAAATATAAAAAGGAAGAAATAATAATAATAAATCAATTTGCAATAAATATTGAGAACATGAGATGAAGAGTCCTTGAAAGTGAATCCATATGTTGTGGGAACAATTCGGTGTCGGGCAAGCAAAGTTAAGTGAAGTTATTCCCTTTGGTTCAAGGGTACGATGGTTGAGGGGTAACAACTGTTCCTGAATCTGGTGGTGTGAGTCCTAAGGCTCCTATATCTTCTTCCTGGTGGCAGCAGCAAGAAGAGAGCATATTCTGGGTGGTGGAGGTCCCTGATGATGGATGCTGCTTTCCTGTGACAACATTTTGTGTAGCTTTGTGTAGAGATATAAAATAAGTAAAATCATAGTTGAAATTTCATACAGATCTCTGGATTGTGAAGTGGTGAAATGTTAGAATGAAAAAATTATGCAGACATGCAGCAAAGGTAATTAAGAATTTTAACTTGGTATTAAATGGAATGAACACACTACCTAATGTCTGAAATATAGCGGAGACTGATAGAGTGGATGCCAGAATTACGTTTTCATTGGCTGGGAGGTCAAGAACCAAGAATCACTGATTCAAGATAATCAAGACAAAAATGAATAGCAGGGGTTCTTCTCCATATCAGAGGTAAATAAAACGCAGGGACAAAGATTTAGAATAAGGGGGGAAGAAATTTGGAGGGGATGTGAAGAAAGCGTTTGTTACTCAGAGAGTGTTAAGTTCTGAAATGCTAACTTCAGTCACTCCAGAAAATGGTTAAGGTAGAACTCTGACAGCATCCGAGCACTTGAATCACATTGGCATCATGAGCAATGGGCCATGTGCTGGGTGATAGAACACGCAAGGGTGTCCACTGATCAGCATGGGTGAGTTGACCTGAATAGCCTGCTTCTATGCTGTATGATTTTTTGATAAAAATGAAATTTAAATAAAAAGGTTGGCTTGAAAGATTCCAGATAATTTATGTTTTTTTTTTGATTGTTGAGTTTCACCTATTTGTTCCAGAGGAATTCAACCTACCATTTTGAGGTCTATTGAGTCCATTTCAACATTGAAACTGAGGGCTTCATATTTAACTTATTTTTCAGGTTCAGTGCTGAACTCCCAGGAACCTAATGATGTGGGTATGAGAGTGTGATGGAAAGCACTTGGTAAGTGGTAAATGAACTCCTTCCACATGCATGTTCACTCACACACAAACATTGCCTTGTCATTCTGCCATCGTTGCAGTGACTGTACACAGTTCATTGTCTTCCCCAGTATATTCTCATAATTAGCCCATTGTTTTTCTGCCACATTGCTTCATACATTCAGGGTCTGACACCAAAGTTTAGTTTAATTTCACTCTTTATTCGTAATGAACTGTAAGTGTGCGATTGTGCCGAGAGTTCTGTTGTTTCATGCTGTCATCTTCCGGCAGTTCTGTGGCATCCGCTGGGTCCTAAGCTGAGCTAATGCACTCAGTTTGGCTTTATGGTGCCTTTCCCACCATACACAGCAGAATATTCCATTTCTTTAGTATGGGGATATGTAAATGTGTATGTTGTTTGTATACTGTACTTAATATAGATACGTCTGTTCTGCTCTCTACTCTCTGCATACACATGACTGTATCACTAGGCATAGCACAAATACCATCTATAAATTTGCTGATGATACATCCATTGTTGGTAGAATCTCAGGTGGTGACGAGAGGGCGTACAGGAGTGAGATATGCCAACTAGTGGAGTGGTGCTGTAGCACCAATCTGGCACTCAACGTCAGTAAGACAAAAGAGCTGATTGTGGACTTCAGGAAGGGTAAGACGAAGGAACACAGACCAATCCTAATAGAGGGATCAGAAGTGGAGAGAGTGAGCAGCTTCAAGTTCTTGGGCGTCAAGATCTCAGAGGATCTAACCTGGTCCCAACATGTCGATGTAGTTATAAATAATGCAAGACAGCGGCTATACTTTATTAGGAGTTTGAAGAGATTTGGCATGTCAACAAATACACTCAAAAACTTCTATAGTTGTACCGTGGAGAGCATTCTGACAGGCTGCATCACTATCTGGTATGGAGAGGCTACCGCACAGGACCGAAAGAAGCTGCAGAAGTTTGTAAATCTAGCCTACAAAGTACCCAGGACATCTTTAGGGAGCGGTGTCTCAGAAAGGCAGCGTCCATTATTAAGGACCTCCAGTACCCAGGGCATGCCCTTTTCTCACTGTTACCATCAGGTAGGGGGTACAGGAGCCTGAAGGCACACATTCAGGAACAGCTTTTCCCCCTCTGCCATCCGATTCCTAAATGGACATTGAATCTTTGGACACTAACTCACTTTTTAAAAAATATACAGTATTTCTGTTTTTGCACGTTTTTTAAAATCTATTCAATATATGTAATTGATTTACTTGTTTATTTATTATTATTATTATTATTTTTCTCTCTTTGCTAGATTATGTATTGCATTGAACTGCTGCTGCTAAGTTACCAAATTCCACGTCTCATGCCAGTGATAATAAACCTGATTCTGATTCTGATTCTGTTTATTTCGTAATATAATTGTAACTACCTTGTGGGATGCATCATATTCAATTCATGTGTAGTCTTAAGTTAACTTCATTGGTTATTAAAAATGACTTGTCCTAGTGCTTAACAAAAGGAGTTCACAGCCCTGAGTATGAGAGAGAGATAGGATCCTGCCAGGAGTTCACACTGGCCAAGAATAAGCATAGAGCTATTGTTGTGTTTTCTTATAAATTTTGGCTTTTTTTCCCACTATTTTCACTAATTTTCACGAATTTTTGTAAGTTTGATTTTTGATGCATCCAATACACACCCTTGCACTAAAGTGCTAAGCAATCCAGCCATTTTTTCTTTAGTCATAACCCACGTTTCCAACACAGAGCATACTGACCAAATGTCAGGGTATCGGGCCACAGGCAATTGGTTCCAACCTGCCAGATTCTGGGCTTTGGAACATGAGAGGGGTTGTGAACAACCCATCTGATGAAAGAAAAATACTAATCTGGGCATGTTAAACACTTACAACAGGAATTCTGCAGATGCTGGAAATTCAAGCAACACACATCAAAGTTGCTGGTGAACGCAGCAGGCCAGGCAGCATCTCTAGGAAGAGGTGCAGTCGACGTTTCAGGCCGAGACCCTTCGTCAGGACTAACTGAAGGAAGAGTGAGTAAGGGATTTGAAAGTTGGAGGGGGAGGGGGAGATCCAAAATGATAGGAGAAGACAGGAGGGGGAGGGATGGAGCCAAGAGCTGGACAGGTGATAGGCAAAAGGGATATGAGAGGATCATGGGACAGGAGGTCCAGGAAGAAAGACAAGGTGGGGGGGGAACCCAGAGGATGGGCAAGTGGTATATTCAGAGGGACAGAGGGAGAAAAAGGAGAGTGAGAGAAAGAATGTGTGCATAAAAATAAGTAACAGATGGGGTACGAGGGGGAGGTGGGGCCTAGCGGAAGTTAGAGAAGTCGATGTTCATGCCATCAGGTTGGAGGCTACCCAGACGGAATATAAGGTGTTGTTCCTCCAACCTGAGTGTGGGTTCATCTTTACAGTAGAGGAGGCCGTGGATAGACATGTCAGAATAGGAATGGGATGTGGAATTAAAATGTGTGGCCACTGGGAGATCCTGCTTTCTCTGGCGGACAGAGCGTAGATGTTCAGCAAAGCGGTCTCCCAGTCTGCGTCGGGTCTCGCCAATATATAAAAGGCCACATCGAGAGCACCGGACGCAGTATATCACCTCAGTCACATGCCCTTACACTTCCTCCCTTACCACCATTCAGGGCCCCAAACAGTCCTTCCAGGTGAGGCAACACTTCACCTGTGGGTCGACTGGGGTGATATACTGCGTCCAGTGCTTCCGATGTGGCCTTTTATATATTGGCGAGACCCGACGCAGACTGGGAGACCGCTTTGCTGAACATCTACGCTCTGTCCGCCAGAGAAAGCAGGATCTCCCAGTGGCCACACATTTTAATTCCACATCCCATTCCCATTCTGACATGTCTATCCACTGCCTCCTCTACTGTAAAGATGAAGCCACACTCAGGTTGGAGGAACAACACCTTATATTCCGTCTGGGTAGCCTCCAACCTGATGGCATGAACATCGACTTCTCTAACTTCCGCTAGGCCCCACCTCCCTCTCGTACCCCATCTGTTACTCGTTTTTATACACACATTCTTTCCTCTCACTCTCCTTTTTCTCCCTCTGTCCCTCTGAATATACCTCTTGCCCATCCTCTGGTTCCCCCCCCCCCTTGCCTTTCTTCCCGGACCTCCTGTCCCATGATCCTCTCGTATCCCCTTTTGCCAATCACCTGTCCAGCTCTTGGCTCCATCCCTCCCCCTCCTGTCTTCTCCTATCATTTTGGATCTCCTCCTCCCTCTCCAACTTTCAAATCCCTTACTCACTCTTCCTTCAGTTAGTCCTGACGAAGGGTCTTGGCCTGAAACGTCGACTGCACCTCTTCCTAGAGATGCTGCCTGGCTTGCTGCGTTCACCAGCAACTTTGATGTGTGATGTTAAACACTTAGCCGGAATATTTCAAATCATTTTCAATATAATGGCATTTTCATGTGTTTTTATCCTTAAACTTTGCAATAAAAGCAAAGTAAAAACGCTATGAAATTGTGAGGAAAAAGTAATATTTATATCTGCTTTCTTCCCTTACCATCTTTGCCTTAAACTTCCTTTTTCTATCTTTCCCCAGTCCTCACTCCAAAAATGTGGCTTGACTTGCCATGTATTTGCAACTGTTTATGATTTTTATTTCAGGTTTCCAACATTTGCAGTATTTAGCTTGGAGAATACTTTCATAAGTCTTTCAGTGCAAGTTTAGCTTTAATTATGAGAGGATTTGAGTACAAGTGTATGGATGATTTCCTAAAATTACATTTTCTTTTTCTTGGGAGGTTCCTGGGAATCGAGGACGACTTGTGTTCATTTCAGCATCATGGTCCCTGAGCTGACTGATAAGGATAATTTGGGAAGCAACTTGGACACCACCTCTCCCATTTCTACAGATGGGAGAGGTGGTGGAGATAGCGAGCTGGTGCACTCCTTCTACAACCATCGTCAATGCTCCCTTTCCACTTTGAATGCTCAAGGGCCAGGGATTCCCAGGAGTCAAGGAAAATATCATATCTTTTTAAGAAGGCTTTGAGCACATGCTTGATTTTTTTTTCCCTTTGTCCACATCATAATCTCTGTCTGTGACAACATCTGGAAATGAATGCCTGTTTCAGGAATCTGAACAGGACCTGACAGGCCATATGAAACTGATTGAGAATAATTAGGCCACCAAAGCCTTGGATGTTGTTCTGGGAAAGAGCACTAATGTTGATTCATCTACTTTTCCAATAGATTTGAAGAGTTTTGCTGAGATGATGTTGGTTGTACCTTTCAGTGCCTTGAGGTGTCTGCAGTAAATAAGTCAGATCTCAAACTAGTAGGAGGGCAGGGATCACTGCTGCCATGTATTCCATAAGCTTTGACCTATAATGAGATGTATTTATAGTGGCTTCACCCTAGAGATATTCTTCCAGTGCGTAGAGCAAGGATGAAGGACGTAGGTTGTGTTGCAGCTGTTACAGATAGAATAATTGAAATCGACAGAAAATTAAATTTAATCGTATTCAAAATTCAAAGATCAAAGTAAATATATATGTCACCATATACTATCCTGAGATTGATTTTCTTGTGGGCATTCACAATAAATACAAAGAAACACGTTGGAATCAATGTAAGATTGCACACAACAAAATACAATAAATTGTAAAAATGCAAAAAAGAAAACAAACTAAAAGGTAATAATAAATAAATAATAAATATTGAGAGCATGAGTTGTAGAGTCCCTGAAAGTGAGTCCATAGATTCTGGTATCAGTTCAATGTTGGGGTGAGTGAAATTATCCACTTTGGTTCAAAAGCCTGATGTTGAGGGGTAATAACTTCCTGAACCTGGTGGTGTTGGATCTAAGACTCCAGTATCTCCTTTCTGATGGCAGCAGTGAGAAGAGAGCAGGGCCTGGATGGAGGGGGTCCTTGATGTTGGATGCTGCTTTCCTGTTTCAGAGCCCCTTGTAGATGTGCTGAACGGTGGGGAGGGCCTTACCTGTAATGGACTGGGCTTTTTCATACTAGGCTGTGATGCAAGCAGTCAGTATACTCTCCACTGCACATCTATAGAAGTTTGTCGAATTTGAGATGGCGAATCTTCTCAAACTTCTAAGAAAGTAGAGGTGCTGTCGTGCTTTCTTTGTAATGGCACTTACGTGCTAGGCCCAGGCCAGATCCTCTGAAAGGATAATACTGAGGAATTTAAAGACCTGAGGACGTTTTCGTTTGGTAACTGAGCACAGTTGGGGTTGGTGTCTGAGTACATGAGGCAGGTATGTGGTGGCTCACAGTGGGTATGGAGCCAGGTATTAGCTGGAGTCAGGTGGGAGTATGGGTGAGTGAGATAGGAAGTGGAAAGGGTGGCAGCGGTTTCAGTCTTCTCTACCCAAGCCCAAATGTAATTATTTAGGGCCCTTGTGAATCACTTCTGTGTTGCTGTGTACAGCTTTGTTCTCCTTACCTGATAAGAGGACATGAATGTCATAAGAGGGAGTACAATGAAGATTTACTTAACTGCTTCTGGGGATGCCAGATTTTCTTTAAAAGGAGGGTGAGTAGACTGAATTTTTATGGTCCTTTGGAGTATGCAGGCCTCTCCTTCACATGTTCTACCAGTCTGTTGTCGCCAGTACAATCTTCTATGCGGTGATGTGCTGGGGCAATGGCATCAACAAGGCTGATGCCAACAGGCTCAATAAACTGATTAGAAATGCTGGCTCTGTTGTAGGAGTCAAACTAGACACACTGGAGGCTGTGGTAGAACAAAGGACTCTACAGAAGATCCTGGCAATTCTGGACAATGTATGCCACCTTGGCTGAACAGAGGAGCACTTTAAATAATAGACTAAGACAACTGCGCTGCTCCAAAGAACGCTATATGTTTCTTACCCTCGACCATTACGCTCTATCATGAGTCAACCTGTAGCTGGGAAAGTGATGAACCCCCTCCTGTTAGATTGTTTGAGGTAACTTATTTTTTATTCTTTCTTACTTCTCTTCTAATATTTGTATATCTGTGCACTTGTAATGCTACTGTGACACTGTAATTTCCTTTGGGATCAATAAGGTATCTATCTATGCAATCTATTTAGCTTTAAAAAATAAGAGTGGACTTGGGGCACTATTGGCACTACTATTCATTCTGGAGTATTCAGGAAGCATTCAGCAGGATTGTGTCCTGCTTTTGTGAAGTATGAGTCACAGTGATAAACAGGATGCCTTTCTGACAAGTTTCACTCCGTAATGCAGAATACATGATATGCATTAGCCCTGTGATTGGGCTTTCTCTGAAAATAAAACAACTCCAAAGAGGACTCATCATCATTGCTGTCCAGAACCACAATGCTTCAAAGAAGCCTCCTCAGTCATCTCATTAGTGATTTCCCCCGGTTTGTTTTATCCAATCGTCGGCAGTAATGTAACCTACAAAGTAAAATCTGGACTTCAGCATTGAATTAGACATGACAAACAGGTAAATTGAATAACGTGTGTAGTTTATTATCTAGACCCCTCCCTGAAGGTATTGGTGGGAACTGTAAGAACCAGGAACAAGAAATACCCCCTGATGCTAGGAAGGAGTGATATTGTATTCCTGGCCCTCAGACTTGCTGGCACAAAGGTAATGTGGTTGGTGTTGCTGTAGTGGTCAACAGGAGTTGAGAATGCTGTCCATTCACATCCTTCAGTGAACATCACCTCCAAAACCTGCTCCTACAAGACTATACCATTACATCACACCTCACACTGAATTACTTCCCAATCCTTGTGACTTCAAGAAACTGCAGATAATTATGGACACAGCTCAGTACATCATGGAAACCAGCCTCCTCTCACTGGACTCACTGCATCAGTAAAGCAACCAGCATAAAAAAATACCTCCCCCACCCACTGGACATTCTCTCTTCTCCCCTCTTCCACCAGGCAGAAGATATAAAAGTCTCCTCCTGCTGCTATAAAGTTTTTAAATAGTTTCGTAGAACGATAAATTGGTCTTTTGACCATACAGTCTAACTTGTTATGACCCTTTATCTTAATTGTTTACCTGCACTACACTTTCTCTGTAGCTGTTACACTTTATTCTGTGTTGCCCTTGTTTTACCTTGTTTTATTTCAGTGCACTGCATACTAATTGGATCTGTATGAACAACATGCAAGACTAGCTTTTTACAGTATGTATTGCAGTACATGTGACAATAATAAACCAATTCCTATTTCAATTCCATAAGATTATAAAACCATAAGAATTAGGCCAGTCAGCCCATCGAGTCCACTCCCCATTTCATCATGGCTGATTTACTTCACTCTCAACCCCAGTCTCCTGCCTTCTCCTCATAAACTTTGACACCCTTACTAATCATGAACCTATCAATTCCTGCTTTAAATGTATCCCGTGACTTGGGCTCCCCAGAATCTGTCAATTCTACAGATTCACCACCCTCTTGCTATTAAAAAAGTCCTCCTTATCTCTGTTCTAAAGGGACATGTTTCTATTCTGAGGTTGTGTCCTTTGGTCCTAGACTCCACCACTACTGGAAACATCCTCTCCACATTCAGTCTTTCTAGGTTTTTCTAAATTCAGTAGGTTTCAATGAGAGTCACACTCATCCTTCCAAACTCAAATGGGTACAAGCCCAGAGCCATTAAATGTTCCTCAAACGTTAATCTTTTCTTTCCTGTGATCACTCTCATAAACCTCCTCTGGACCCTCTCCAATGCAAACACAAGCTGCACATAATACTCCAAATTCCAATCATATGAAGAAGGAATATTTGGGGAAATAACTTCTATTGCACCAGAATCATATCTTATTTTAACCACTGGATTTCAATGGATATTTGTTGCAGATAAATTTTGGTCTAAACTTAAGCCTTAAGACATTCCAGATATTCAGTTGTGCAGTACTATTTATATCAGGACTGCATGATTACACTTGGGGTGAAATTCAGTATAACCATTTGCAGGGACAATGAGTGTCACTTCAGGAATCCTGCAGCCATCTTGGAATGAATTGAACAGGTGTCTGAGCAAGATTCACAGAATGCCCCTTCAGAATTTACCATTCCCCATATGCTGCTCCAAATGTTGCCAAGGAATTGAGTTCACGTTGCATTGTGAATGCATATTATTGGTCATTCATGGGATAAATTGCACTTTCATGGAGTAAGTAAGTTAAGTTCCATACTTACCTTTAGTTTTTCAGCCCCTTATCTTCTGGTACTGCCTTCCCTTCACATGTACTGAATTTAGCATCATTCACATCTTGACCTCACAATCAATCTCATTATGGTCTTGCATCTTATCGTTCACTTGCAATGCACTTTCTCTGTAGCTGCTACACTTCATTCTGCTTTGATATTGTTTTTCCTTGTTCTACCTCAATGCACCATGTAATGAATTGATCACTCTATCTCAGTACATGTGACAATAATAAACCGATTCAATTTTCTCCACCCTCTCAGCCATTACACCAACACCCATACCCCACATCACCGCATCTGAGCTTCTCTCTATCTTCACCACTCTTCAATGATCCAGTGGCTCATTCTTCTGACTGTGATTCTGATCACTGATCTTCCCCCATCCCCAATCCTAAACATGCAACTTCTCCCATTCCTGATTCCCCAGTCCTGATCACATACTATTGCCCTATTCCTATTCCTGATCACAGGAAGTTCTCCTGCCTTGATCCTGACTGCTGTCCCACAACCGTCCCTTCCTCTTACCATCTTCCTCAAGTTTCAGTGGAGTAACCATCCTCCATCTATCACCCATCTTCCCTCCCTGATACCTTAGGATCACTGGGAGCTTCACAGTGCGAAGGTGCAACGTTGGTTCAGTGCTACCTGAAAATAATGGCACAGGTTCTGTTGAATTTTAAAACCGCAAACATAAGGAAATCTGCAGATGCTGAAATTTCAAGTAACACACATAAAAAATGCTGGTGAATGCAGCAGGCCAGGACAGTCTGGGGCCCTGAATGGTGGTGAGGGAGGAAGTGTAAGGGCGTGTGTAAGCACTTGTTCCGCTTACAAGGATAAGTGCCAGGAGGGAGATCAGTGGGGAGGGATGGGGGGGGGACGAATGGACAAGGGAGTCACGTAGGGAGAAATCCCTGCAGAAAGCGGGCGGGGGGGGAGGGAAAGATGTGCTTAGTGATTGGATCCAGTTGGAGGTGGAACCCGGCACTTATCCTTGTAAGTAGAACAAGTGCTACACATGCCCTTACACTTCCTCCCTCACTACCATTCAGGGCCCCAGACAGTCCTTCCAGGTGAGGCGACACTTCACCTGTGAGTTGGCTGGGGTGATATACTGCGTCCAGTGCTCCCGATGTGGCCTTCTATATATTGGCGAGACCCGACGCAGACCGGGGACCGTTTCACTGAACACCTATGCTGTGTCCGCCAGAGAAAGCAGGATCTCCCAGTGGCCACACATTTTAATTCCACATCCCATTCCCATTCTGATATGTCTATCCATGGCCTCCTCTACTGTCAAGATGAAGCCACACTCAGGTTGGAGGAACAACACCTTATACTTGATCTGGGTAGCCTCCAACCTGATGGCATGAACATTGACTTCTCTAACTTCCGTTAATGCCCCACCTCCCCTTCGTACCCCATCTGTTATTTATTTATTTATTATTATTCATGTTTTTTTCCCTCTCTCTCTCCTTTTTCTCCCTCTGTCCCTCTCACCATACTCCTTGCCCATCCTCTGGGCTTCCCCCCTCCCCCTTTCTTTCTCCCTAGACCTCCCGTCCCATGATCCTCTCATATCACTTTTGCCAATCAACTTTCCAGCTCTTAACTCCATCCCTCCCCCTCCTGTCTTCTCCTGTCATTTTGGATATTCCCCTCCCCCTCCCACTTTCAAATCTCTTACTAGCTCTTCTTTAAGTTAGTCCTGACGAAGGGTCTTGGCCCGAAACGTCGACTGTACCTCTTCCTATAGACGCTGCCTGGCCTGCTGCGTTCACCAGCAACTTTTATGTTCTGTTGAATTTTACGTCAGTTGGTCCAGACCAAAAAGGTTGTTTTCATACAGTGTCAACATAATTTCACAGTTGCTACTTCAATATCAGTTTTACAGACTGGTCAACTAGGCTGATAAAAAATACACTCAAAGATAGTTCAACTAAAGATTAGGGCTACACCCCTGTCACCCACTGGCTCACCCATGGATACTGACACTGAATGTAACCAATCAGTAGCTGAGTTTTAATTGACATGTAAAGATTATCAAAAAGAACAGCACTTCTTTAAAACATTTATCATAATACAAAGTTCCCATGCTGTACTTATAGTGTTATTTATCTTAGGATTTCAGAATCAGATGTTGTACAATTCATTTTTCAAGACATGCACCATTTGCAATCTGGTCAAGATTGTATTTGGTAACTTGATGTTGCAAGTTCTTACTACGGCTCATGAATTCCTGTTCAATCTATGTTGACCTTAACAAGGAGCATTTTAAATTTTTTTCAAAAGATTTACAGTGAGGTCATATACCGAAGATTGCACGTTGATCATTGCTTACCACCTCTATACTTATTCTCTTCTCTATTATCACTCCCCATTTATCAGGAAGAAAAATTGTCAACTTGCCAAGATCTAAGCACAGTGCCCTGGCCAGTTTTTATCAGCCTGTTCCATCATTCACTCAGTGTTAATGCAATCTCACATTCTAGTTTGATACTTATATATGAATTCAAGTGAATCACTTTGAAAATGTGTGAGATTCCATCTGCACTTGTCATGGTGGCAGGTTTAATGACTTACCATTTAATTCTGAGGAAAGATCTGATTACATAGTCTCTTTGAAAAGATATTTTGACAGCTTTGTGATCATATACTTCTGGAAAAAGAATGGCCAGGAACTGTGAATATAACAAAGTCTATCAACATTTCATTGTCCTTAGCAGATAGCACCCATCACCAGCAGCATAGTTTTTTTTGCAGAGGATATACTAAATATATCATGGAGACAAGCCACAAAATGGATTCAAAGGCAAGACAATATTTCATGCTGAAAAGCAACTTAGCTAAAGAATAAGACTCGTCATTACAGCTCTTTTGATTCAGTTCACTGAGTTTGTTGAGAAATTGCAGACAGATCCTATTTATAGACAACATTAAAACCACACCCTTAAACAGAAATAGATAAATTAAAGAGATTGTTTTCTTATAGAGGAAATGCGATGAAATGACTTCAAAGTCAAAGTCTGTCCCGAGCCTTGTGGCCCATCGGGCTGGTGCTTATGCCGGTTTCTGTGGCGTGAAGCAACTGAGAGTACGAGACTCCCCCCTGTTTAGGACGCCAGTCTATCATGAGGTTAACCCCCAGCATTTTCAGCTGGGTGGACTGGAGCAGTGTGTGGTTAAGTGCCTTGCTCAAAGACACAACACGCTGCCTTGGCCGAGACTCGGACCCACAACCTTCAGATCGTGAGCCCAACGCCCTAACCACTTGGCCACATGCCACACATGACTTCAAAGTGCCTTTGAAGAAATACCCTTTTCCTTCCCTCACTGCAGGAGGGTCTGACCCATGATGATTCAAAGTGGAGGAAGAACATTATAAAATTGTACCGAGAACCTTGAAGCCACGAATCTCCCTGCATATGCAATGGAAGCTGTTCTAGAGCATTCTGGAGTTATGTGAATACAGCAGATATTAATTCAAACAAGAACCCAGCTTCATTTCTTATTTTAAATGTAAATGTGTTCAAGAAGCTTGCAATTAGCCTTCAGTTTTTTGGTGATTGTGAGTACTAAATTGAAGTTAAAAGCAAAGGCTGCTTCACAGACTGAAGAGACTGCATATGCAAGAACCAAATGTTAAGACAAAGGGTTTGTGTTAACTGGCTTGTATCAAACCAGGCAACATGGCTAAATTATTTGTACCATTGTAACTTGAGTGCAAGCTGGCAGACCAGATGGATGTTTTCACTCAGCATATCAAACGTGGTCACAGGCATAGGCAATCAATAATTTTTGTGTACCTTTCATATTTATATACTCAGAGACAGCCCTGAGAACATTAGTTTTAGGTGTCTGGCTCTCTGTCATCAAAAGGTTTAAGAATATTCATGTTAATTAATTTCTCTCAAAGGTGTTGGAACCTTCACAGGTATCCTTCCACTATGTGTATCAAAGAAACCGTATTGAAGTAAACAATGTCATTGTAACTATTAAAATTGTATTGTATCAGCTACCCTTTGATCTTAAGGGTATAAAAGTGGGATGTACCTTTGGGTTTGTGAGCCTCTACAAAGAGTGTCTCTAGGATGGTGCTTGCTTGTTGTGCTGAATAAAGACTTTTATATTACCAGCTTCAGTGCCTCTCTGGTGACTACGTTCACAGTCACAACAGAAGCAATACACAAGTTACCTTCCAGTCCTCCACGTCAGCCATCTTCTGCCCCGACAATCACCTTGTCAGTCACTTTGAAAATGGAAGCATATCATCCTCAACCCCAAGTGACTACCTCAGAAGAATAAGAAGAAAATTGGTGAGAGTGGTGGGAGTCATCCTTGTACTGAGCTCCCTCTTAAAAAGCATGATTATAACTCAAGAGCTGTGTTTAGATTGAGAGTGTTCCTGGGGTTATTTCAGTGTTTCAGGCACTGAAGCTCTTACTCTAATCCAGTTGTGAAATGGGGCAGGCCTGAACATTTCATCCCTCTGTGGAATGATGAAGATCGCTGCTTTCAACTCTCTGTGGATGAATTCCAAATGATGTCTGGCAGAGAGAATGACAACAGACATCAGAATGAGATTACAGTCTCCACAGGAATGACAGTAACAATGTACGGAGACAAATGGGGCTTCCTATCTGGATTGTTGTGAACAATGGATTTATTTTGAGTCAACTTTAGAGAGGAGAGCAAGAAAACTCAATGTATTCCTATTATCATGAATGTTAGACACAAAGAACAATTTCACACACTATTATTTGTTGTTGCAAAAATTGAATAGCAAGTATTTTACATATGTAAACTACCAGTAAGACAATTTTTAGTATGCTGAAAACTATATTATGACTCACTGGTTTCATAAAAATCAATTTCTCATTGTTTACAGGAATTTTAATGATGTGCAACTGGAGGATAGATGTTCCCTGAAGTGTTATATCGAAATGGGATTTTAAAAGAAACTGATATTCCGTATTATATATTATAAATGTTTTTTGCTTCTGCCTGCAGCATTCTGCTTTTGTTCTTACAAATGGTATAGAGGAAGCAACCAGTGGTTCTGCAGTCTTTGTGGGGTGGGGGTGGGGGTGCGTTCTGCATTTTACAATGCAAAGGATTCCCAGGATGGGAAAACAATGTAATCCTTCACTGGAAGTGCCATTAACATCAAACTGGGCTCTGGACTATTCAGAGAGGGAATGATTTTATACCATAGTGGATACTGACTAAATCTGATCAACTAGACTAAAGGGTTGAATTCCAGACAGGGTAGAAGTGGCAAATTCATTTGAGAGAAGCATGAATCCGAAATGTGTCACTATTAACAAATGCTAGACTGAGGAAAAATTTCTTCCCTTGAAGTGCTGTAAAACCTCAGAATTCACCATCTTGAACGATTCTCTGCGTCAAGAAATTGATGCCAGAGAAATATCTCTCGGTTACCTGGTTACTCAGTATTTTATGTTTGAAATTGGTGAAAGATATTTGAGCACAAAGGCCAAAAATAAGGCCACTAAGAACGAATAAAGCCCAAATAATGATTCCAGTACAATTTATAATAAAGGAGAAATTTCACTATTCAATCAGTGTACGTCATAGATAATCATAACTTTATATGTGTAAACTCTGTAAACAATGCTGTGGAAGTCCATGCACCAATCACAATATATTCTCACAAAAGTATAACTAGAAAACATGGAAATCTTTGATACTTTTTTTTCTTGCTTGTACAAGCTAAGAAATATATACACTATGGGAATGATAACACAATGAACAATATCATCACGTTACTCCTGATACTTGGTTTGGAAAATATATTTTTGTTCTCAAATTTTGGAATGAAGTTCTATATTAAAATATTCAATGCTTGGAAAAAAGGTACTTCAGAGCCAAAAGTGCAGTCGTCATTCTGATTTTGTCCTTAGGAAGGCAAGCCGTCTGTTGACATTTATTGCACGAGGAATTTGAACACAAGGATGAAAAAAGCAGCTCCCAATGAGCTGAGTTGAGCCCGTTAAGTTCATGTCATGACTATTATAGCCATAAAATAGAACATCTCACACAATTTAAAATATTTAGGTATAGAAGGCTACGGACTAATTAGCATCCATATAGATGCTTACCTAATCATTAGTGCAGACATAGTGGGCTGAGGAGCCTGTTTCTGTTCTATAATTAAAACCTATATCATCATTCTGGACCAAAATTTCAATGTGATGTACCAGAAGAGAACACTGACATTTTAGTTCAATTTGCTGCCCAATTCTCCACTTCAGGAATGATTTGATTAACTCAAAATAAAATCAACTTAAAATATAAAAAAATGCACTCAAATATTACTTCTTGTACATAGGTCTGGGATGAAACTTTAAGTGAATAGAATGTAGTGCATTGTTTGACCTCAGTCACTGGAATAAAATGTACTTAGGGTAAAATGTTCACAGAAAATATAAACCTCTTTGATAATCCTTTTCCATTTGTACCTGTAATAATGTATGCATTATTCACACAGTTTGTTACTGAAGAGTGTTTCACAATAAAAAGATGACTTAATATATTCTCCAATGGACAGCAGCATGGTTCTGAAGTTTCTGATGTATCTCACTTTCCAGGAAGCTGCACTCATTGTAAAGCTGCTAATCTTCATTAAGCTGTGATTTTATTTAGGGTATTTTGGCCCCTGAGACAATTAGATCCTTAGAATGGAATAAAGATTCATTTCCAAAGAAGTATAAAGTAGAAACTCCCTGTGCATCAATAATTTGGGTTTGTCAGATCTCTGGGTCTAGCCTTGAGGACTCCAGGAAATAAAGCTTAATCTTCTGGATACCAGGCAAATTAGTCAGGCGCAAAATCCCAATAGCATAATAAAATAAATTATTTCAATTTCTCGTTTTCTTTGAATACTCTTGCTCATTAGTCATAAAATTTAAAAATAATGATGGAGGTGAAAAAAAAGAACATTTTTCACTCATAGCCAAGAGACAATGAATTTCAGAGGATCAAAGGATTTGATCAGTAGTTATGGAGAATGTTTCTTCCTCATGGAAGATGCAAAGGTGCCTGGTGGAGGAGGGGAGAGGTTGAAGCAGCATTGGATGAAGTTGTAACAAATTTAGTCTTGTCATTCAGAGTTGGTATGAGAAAGCACTGTCTCATACAAATGCAAGTGAAATTATGGATTGCTCACCCCCAAAACCAGGTAAACTGAAAATGTAAAAATTGCAATTGATTTTTAAGGTGAATGGTCACAGTCCTTTCTCAGTAGGGGAGCCTAAAATAAGAGGATATAGGTTTAGTGTTGAGGGGAAAGATTTAAAGGGGCCTGAGTGAACAGTTTATCACACAGAGGTAATGTGTACAGTACTGTGCAAAAATCTTAGGTACATACATATAGCTCAAGTGCCTAAAACTTTTCAGAGTAGTGTAGTAATTTTATCTATTGCACTGTACTGCTGCCACACACACACAAACAAATTTCATGATATATATGAGTGATGATAAACCTGATTCTAACATGGATCTCTATTGTGGACTGAGAGTAGGAAGGGGGCAGGCAGAGGAGAATCATGGTTGGGAAAAGGGGGAAGGGGAGAAGGAAGGAAGCAGGAAGCACCAGAGAGGTATTCTGTAATGATTAATAAACCAATTTTTTGGAATCAGATGACCTTGCCTGGTGTCTCAGGTCTGGGAGTGTCTGCACCTGTGCTACCCCCCCTCCCCCACCCCTGGCTCTTATTCTCTGTCACCTGTCCCATACCTCTCCTGTGACCCTCTATCTTCACCATTCCCAACATACTTTGCTCCCGCCAGATTTACAAACTCGATCTCCGCTCCACATCGACAAATACAGTACTGTGCAAAAAGTCTTTGGCACCTTAAATATATATGTGTGCCTAAGACTTTTGCACAGCACTATATATGAATAAGCTACCATAGAAAGTGGTAGAGGAGGGTACAATTACAACAGTTGGGCAGGAAAGGTTGAGAAGGAAATGGACAAATTGCAGGGAATGAGACTTTTTGTGATTGTTGAGTTCCTCCAGCGTTTTGTGTGTTGCTTGCATTTCCGGCATCTGCCAATTTTCTCTTGTTTGTAACTCAGCAAGACATCTAACTCATGACCCATTTATGGAGCATGAGAACTTCACACGAATGAAAGTATAATGTATTCTGGCAAAAAGTTATCAAGGAGATCGATAAATAATCCTATCCTGTTGATCGACTAAGTACAGTGATCTGAGCATCAAAACTTGTGATTAGTAGCAGAAGGATCCATTGCATATGTGAAAGATCAGCGTTAATAAAGGAAATAATTTAGATTGATCACAAATAAATTATGGTGGAAAGTTACAAGGGATATTGCATATGGAATCCTTTTTCTAGGTTTGTCAATGGTAACTAGCCATATGCCAGGCCCCATCAAAATATGTAATACTATCTGTTGCCAGAGCATCAGTGAGATCACACATCAACAATCAATTCGCTGTAGGAATTCAGTGGGTTGAGCAGGATATGGAAGGGGAAAAGGAATCGTCAATAGTTCATGTCAACACCCAACATCAGGACATCAGAACGATTCCTTTCTCCCCATAGATGTTGTTTGAACCATGGAGTTCCTCCAGAAGTTTGCTCATTGCTCCAAGTTCCTTCTGTAGTTTCATGTGTGTCACAAATAGTTCACTTGGACCTGAAGTTCCTTATAAAGCTCATGAGCTAACTTTGCTCTGCCTCCCTAACCTAATGTCTGGATGGAGAAAAGAAACAACTACGGGCAAGCATGAGGAAAATTATTCAGGGAAGGCTTGATTTCAGGATTTTACTATTTGTATGCACATATTACTGACTTTTTGCTCTTTGTTCTTTGTTCCTGAGTTTATAGAAGCCTGAAGTTAAGAATGTGGTAGAGGGCATTCTTTTCCATAGATGCTGTCTGAACTGCTGAGTTCCTACAGTATTTTGTGTGTATGTTGCTTGGTTTTCCAGCATCTGCAGATTTTCTCTTGTTTGTGATAGGGTATTAAGAACAAGCTTGAGTGTCCTTTAGTTTATATCCTGCTGATAAATCATGAAAATATTTTTCTGACACATTGTCAAAGAAAGAAGCTTCTAGATTTTCAGTTTTATTTCTGCAACTACCTCAAAAGGAACACTTTTGTGATGAATGTGATCATAACAGCATTAAAATAGCAAATACTCTGTAGAACAGGGGTTCCCAACCTGGAGTCCACAGATCTCTCAGTTAATGGTAAGGCTCCATGGCATATGACAGGTTGGAAACCCCTGCTTTAGAAAGATGTGGTAAAAGAGCATGGCCTATATAATCAGTTGCTCATATTGCAAAGACTATGGGGAGCTACTAATGATTAATGCCTCAGAAAGGCTTGGGCTAATACAGATGTGCAACCAAACACAGAAGTCTGAAGGATTTTCAAAGCAAGATATCAGTACAACCAGCTATTCACATGTAAACCTCTCACCAGACTCTGCTAACAGCCATGTGACTCAGTGGTGAGAAGGTCACCTTTCATAAACAACATATGTCTAGGGTCGGTATGATTTGGGGTTCAACCAAACAGGAACATCATGACGTTCCAACTAAAGAAACATCAATTTGAGCAAATGCTGTGTAAATACTGCCCATACACAGTTATCGGTCGGCAAGAAATAACAGATCGTACACCACATAAAATTATAATTATTAATTTCACCTTTATCAGTAATTAGAAAAAAGAAAATAAAAAGAAAATAAAGGGCTCACTACAGTTAAACCAGTCCAATGTGCACATAACCATTGGAGCTTGTCTCTTCCAAATCTGGGTAACAAAGAAACATAGAAAACCTACAGCACAATACATGCCCTTTGGCCCAAAAAGTTGTGCCAAACATATCCCTACCTTAGAAATTACTAGGATTACCCATAGCCCTCTATTTTTCTAAGCTCCATGTACCTTTTCAAAAGTCTCTTAAAGGACCCTATCGTATCTCTTACTCACGTGCTGGACCCACAGGCTAAGTGAAAACATCTGCCACATTTTTAAACCCCCCTCAAAGACCATCTTGAGCAAAATGGCTCTCTCTCTCAGGAGTATTTTTCTTCCTCCTTGGAGCCATTCACCTGCACAAAGCGCTTCTTTCAATGGAGACTCTTGTTCTAATGGCATTCTGTGGCATCTTCTCTTCTGTCCCACTTCACAGCTCCCACCAAAAGATCCCAGACTGACTACCGTCCATCACAAAACTCTCTCCGGCTCGGTGTCTCTAGAACTTTCTACAGATCCCACCGTCCGAATGGGCTGACACTATATTCCTAAATTGAACATCAGAGCTTCTTATCTTTAGCCAAAGACAAACATTCTACCAGCAGGACACACTGCTTTTACAGAAAACTGCTAATATAAACTACCTCACAGCAATGCGGTAACATTCTTAACCAGGACATTATACTTGTCATAGTTAGATTCACCAAAGAGTCCAGTGGCAATGCAGTAACTCTTGAAGGAGGTGTTTTGATACATTTTGAATCTGATGGACTGATATACAATCTGATGTACAATGATGAACTGGCAAATGAAAGGATCCTATGAAAAGAAGTAACGTTAGTTAATGCTTTATTAATTTTACTCTCCTTTAATCATAGAGTAGTAGTTTTTTTCACATTTTTAAAACATCTGACCAATTTTTGTTTCTAAAGCCTATTTAACTTTATTTGAGTAGCACAGGTTCCCTCAGGGCTGTGTACTAAGCCCCCTCCTTTACTCTCTGTATACCCATGACTGTGTCGCCACCCACAGCTCCAATCTGCTAATTAAATTTGCCAAAGACACTGCATTGATTTGCCTAATCTCAAATAATAATGAGGCATCCTACAGAGCAGTCATCACCCTGACACAGTGGTGTCAAGAAAACAATCTCTCTCTCAATGTCACAAAAAACAAAGGAGCTGGTTGTGGACATCAGGAGAAATGGAGACAGGTTAGCCCCTATTGACATTAATGGATCTGGGGTTGAGAGAGTGAACAGCTTTAACTTCCTCAGCATAAACATTACCAAGGATCTCACGTGGTTTGTACATACCGGCTGGGTGGTGAAAAAGGCACAACAGCACCTCTTTCACCTCAGACGGTTGAGGAAGTTTGGTATGGGCCCCAAATCCTAAGAACTTTCTATAGGGGCACAAATGAGAGCATCCTGACTGGCTGCATTACTGCCTGGTACGGGAACTGTACCTCCCTTAATTGCAGGACTCTGCAGAGAGTGGTGCGGACAACCCAGCACATCTGTAGATGTGAACTTCCCACTATTCAGGACATTTACAAAGACCGGTGTGTAAAAAAGGGCCTGAAGAATCACTGGGGACCTGAGTCACCCCCAACCACAAACTGTTCCAGCTGCTACCATCTGGGAAACGGTACAGCAGCATAAAGCCAGGACCAACAGGCTCCGGGACAGCTTCTTCCACCAGGCCATCAGACTGCTTAATTCATGCTGACACAACTGTATTTCTATGTTATATTGACTACCCTGTTGTACATAATATTTATTACAAATTACTATAAATTGCACATTGCACATTTAGATGGAGACATAACGTAAAGATTTTTACTCCTTATGTATATGAAGGATGTAAGTAATAAAGTCAATTCAACATGGATGACTAAGTTATTTAAAAAAAAATAACTATCTTAGTTACAAAGCAATTAAGTGCTTTCAGAGACAGATAGGGTATTCTGAGGACAGGACTTCACAGGCATTGCCACCTCTCTGCCTTTACCGGATGTCTCTAGTTACAGAGAGCTAGCTTACTTATTTAGTGCTGAGACATCTCGGGCAGCAAGTCAAAGGTGGCAGAACCGGAGGGGAAAGTTCATTCTTGCCACATAGGTCACCTACAAGACATGGGGACTTCTTTGCTGGCAGAATGTTCTAGTCCACGGTTACATCAAGAAATCTAATGCTGACGTAAGAAGAAGTTAGATATCTGATTATCTATACATGCTGTCATCCATCAAGTTAGTTTAGTTATTTGCACTTTCAGTTCTAGATTAGAAGGTTAATGGTTCAATATGTATATCTGTCCTTGAGATTACAAATTGAGGACTGAGGGAATATCATGTGATCACTATCCTCTGGAATGGACAAAGATCCAATACTAAGACAGCAAACGATTTCAAAAAACCCATAAACCATATTTAATATTACTAGACTCTCAAACCTTTTTTTGATTATATGTCTGTATTATTGTTCAAAATGGGTCTAACTCTTCTCTTAACTCAACGCGTTATAACACCAACCTTTTAATCATTGACTTACATTCATTCTCAGTCAAACAATACCTCGATTTAAGAATTTTCATCTTCCAGTTTAAACCTTTTTATCATCTCAGCCCTTAGTATTCACTTTCAGCCCAATGTCCTTTTGGAATCTCTGTCCATTTCAGGTGCTTTAAAATCCCTTAAATTTAATCACTACCTAACCTACGTGGGCTCTGGAACTCATTCATTTATGTTTTCTGGTTGTGTAGCTCTCTTTTAAGATACTTAAAACATCTTTAGTCAAGACCTATTGTCATCTGTCCAATATTCCATAGTACCCTGGTCCATTTTCCGGATATGCCGAGCTTCATTATTGAAAGAAACTCTAACTCTGTAAGAAGTTATTAATGATCATGGAATATCATGTGCTATAAATCTTGTTGTAAAGCAATGAAGGAGATCAAACTAATTGTTGCATACCAATTTAGCTGCCACTGGAAATAGACCTTGATGAGATAAATAGAGGCTGTTATTTATATATATGTAAATGTAGATTCTGGGGTTGTGAAATCATTCCATCTCTTACCATACATCCACCAAAATTATGCTATTTTGATGAGAAAAGCCCTGAAAGATTTTGAATGTGAGGGGGTGGTAAGTGATTTGCAGTAATCAGAAAAAAAGATTAATGAGGGTTGGCCTCTCTGAGATTGGTCGTATAACTTACTATTCATGATTAATTATGTGATAATTGAATGGACCCTGGTACTACAATATGCCTGCTGGCTGAATTAAGAAATGCTTGATTCAGAAATACCTGGCACAGCTTGCAGCCCTATGAGTGACTAACTGACTGTAGACAGGTTTAATTTCTTAATGTATTTCTAAAAGGAATAGGAAATTAATATTGATGGAAGTCTGTTTGTAAGCAAGAATGTTGGAAAACAGAAGAGCGTTTGGATTTTTAAGCAACAAATGAATTAATTGTTCTAATTAGTATGATAAATTAACTAATTTTTTATGGCACTGCTTGTATTGTTACTGTGCTGATCTAATTCATGCAATGAATGGTCTGGAAAGTGTTCAAAACTTTAATATTGTAATCGGTCAGCGAGTATCTGTGACTTTCAAATATGATACCGCTTGGCTTTATTTAGCTCCTTGAAAATGATCTCCTCTGACAAGTTTTAGTTTCTAAATAATGATGCTAATAACAAGCCTAAAACATTTCTCACTGTGTTAAAAATTTGTTAAAAAACAGCCAGAGCTCAATGCAAAACTTATCCTTGATGCTCTTGACGATCTGAAATAAAGAAAGTTAAAATAAAAACTGCAGATGTTGGCAATCTGAAATGAAAACAAAAAATACAGGAAGCACTCAGTGAAAAGGGAAAAATAATTAACATTCTGAAAAAGGGTCTCAGGCTTGGAACTCTAATGTTTTTTTTTATAAATGCTATCTGAACTGGGGACTGTTTCAACTTTTTCTATTTTATTTCAGGATAACCTGGAACTTAGCCTCCTTGAGATTTTGCATCTTGTTGCACACACAATGCTTTCTATTCAGGGTGTAGCCCCATGCTTTCTAGCCCATCATAAAAGAAGAAGAAAAACTTCCCTTTTAACACCTTTAAAGTGATGATCAGAAGTGTTTCTGCAGCCTATTGAGCACTCTAATGTCAAGAACATTTTTCCACCTTGAAATTAGCCCAGTTCTGCAAACTGCAATGTGACTGGATAAACCACTTCAGTAATAAAATACTTCTCTGTGTGGCTTGTTTTAAACCTTCAGCTAAGCATGGAGAGTGTCATTTTTAGATTGGAACCTTGCTGGTTATTTCATTGTATTTTCCAGCATCTTAAAAGATGGCTGAAAAGTGGATATATTATTCCAATAAGAACTCTCATGTGTTAATGACATAAAGGTTTTGACCTGCAGGTTACCTGTTTGTGTGAGCAATAGCTTGCTGGGTAATTAACTTTGATCATAGTGAATGGCATTCCAGATAGAAGGGATTGACCTGTACATATGTATTGTATTACTAGACCTGCAGGCTTTAATGAATAGGTACTATTTGCATTTTGATGAACACTTGTTCCTTTATGACAAATTAAGGGGCACTCTCATTGGTGGATATGTAGTCTCAGGACCCTAGTGGTGAAAGACAAATTTCTTGGAAATATATAAACCAGAAGGTGTTAATAGTTGACATTAACATAGCAAAGGATATAGAAGGAGTAGAAGGAGCTGAGTGCAATCAAGAATCTTTTAATTAATATGCAGTAAGCTTAATTTGGAAAAATGATGCTGGGTAAGTGAGAAACAGTGGCAGTTGGAGAGCATATTATGGACATTGATCATAATTTAACACAGATATGGAAAAGGCCTAAAATAGATTGGGAGAACACCTTATATTCCGTCTGGGAAGCCTCCAACCTGATGGCATGAACATTGACTTCTCTAACTTCCGCTAATGCCCCACCTCCCCCTCGTACCCCATCGGTTATTTATTTTTATACAGACATTCTTTCTCTCATTCTCCTTTTTCTCCCTCTGTCCCTCTGACTATACCCCTTGCCCATCCTCTGGCTCCCCCCCTCCTTTGTCTTTCTCCCCGGACCTCCTGTCCCATGATCCTCTCATATCCCTTTTGCCTATCACCTGTCCAGCTCTTGGCTCCATCCCTCCCCCTCCTGTCTTCTCCTATCATTTTGGATCTCCCCCTCCCCCTCCAACTTTCAAATCCCTTACTCACTCTTCCTTCATTTAGTCCTGACGAAGGGTCTCGGCCTGAAACGTTGACTGTACTTCTTCCTAGAGATGCTGCCTGGCCTGCTGCGTTCACCAGCAACTTTGATGTGTGTTGGGAGAAATGGTTGCGTTTGGAATGGGCAACAGCAATTTTGCAGGTGTCGTGAATCTGTGTAGGCATTGCAGGAGTACATTTACAACAAACTTTTTTTTCAATTTAAACAGAAGAGAAGCTCTCAACTCCCAACATCATAGCTGTAGATCAGGGGTTCCCAACCTGGGGTCCATGGACCTCTTGCTTAATGATATTGGTCCAAGGCGAAGAAAAAGATTGGGAGCCCCTGCCATAGATGAACGTACAAGGCAGACTAAAGCAAAACAAAAGGTTTTCTCTCAATGTGAAAGAGAAAATGTGTAGCAGAGAAGTAGGTGGGAATTGGCTCTGATGGGTTTGTTCTGAGAGGCTGTATATGCTGAAACATGTTCTATGCCTTTAGGGAATATAAAAAGTGCTGTGAATTGCAGCAAGTTCTGGAAAGTGGAATTTAAGTTCATTTTCAGCCAGCAGGACATCTAAGTCCAAACAACCTCAATGTGTGTGAGTTATTTTTGTGAATTCTACCTAAACAAGTTGACGAGTGAGCGAGTGAAAATCCAGAGGTTCTGACCTTTGACTGGGGAAAAAGGGAAAGTCTAGCAGTTCAATTATGGAAACACATTTTTTACCTTGTTGGAAAGAAACCCTCTTAATTTATGGAGAGTCATTCATAACATCGGGTGTCTTAATGTGCATTACAGCTAAAAAAAACAAATCTCTTTTTTATGTGTAGCTACTTCTGTAACGCATTATCATTTGTAACATTGAGTGCCAAAAGTTAAGATGATATAATCCTATCCATGCTGTTGAAGATTTTTCTTGCTCGCTGTTTTCATATCTGATTTCCATCTCTGTAGTGTTTTGGTTCTGGAGATTATGTAGGGCAGCCATTCAGCAACGTGAATACTTTACCAATCTTTTTCAGCAAAGATGCTTGTGATTCAGTGCTGAGGCCTTGATGGATTAGTCAATTAATGCCATAGACAAAATAGAATTGGTAAATGCAATCATCATTTTGAAGAAACCCTTATAAATTAAACTATTTGATTTGAACTGATAACTTTCTCTGGGAAGAAGGTTCTTTGTTAGTGGATCACTAAACATTACTGTCAGTTCTTGATAGCAAAGGAAATTCAAGAAAATGGTGTTTGCAATTTCTTTATATAAAATGTGAAAATAAAATCAGAGGATGCTAAAAACATGCAAAGGTTCTAGAAATATTCAACAGGTCAGGCAGTGTTTGCAGTGTAAGAAATAGGGTAAATGCATGGATTGTGCTATTACACTCCATTTGCTTGCATTCACTGCTCATAATCACAATTCTCCCACACTTAACAAGTTCAAATGTAGATTGATGATCTTGTTGACCCAAAGTGTCCCATAGTTCAATGATGATCTTCGTTATGAATAATTGGGTCCTGAGTATTGCAACTTCCCCCACAATGTTGATAGGCTGCAAAGCCCCATCTTCAGCTTTGCCAGCTGTCAGATCTTCCAGGGCTTAAAAATGCTTCTGAATGCCTTTGTAATTCAGAAACATTTAAAATAATTTATCATGAAAAGTGAACAATCAAACAATTAAAATCATTAAACAAACCACAACCAATTTTAACAACAGCATATTCTGTTCAGCTTTGCAATCCAGACTGTTGTCATTGGAGATATTGATGCTAAGAGACTCATCAAAGAAAGAAGAAATACTATTTCTTTCAAAGAAAGAAGAAAGTAAATAGGAAAGTTGACAGAATATTGCTTATTGTAAGGGAAAATGAATAGAAAAGTAAGGACCAGTCAATGTTTTGGGCCGAGACCCTTCTTCAGGACCTGATGAAGGGTCTCAGCCTGAAACATTGACTGTTAAGTTATTTCCATAGATTCTGCCTGACTTGCTGAGTTTCTCCAGCATTTTCTGTGTATTGCCTTGGATTTCCAGCGTCTGCAGAATCCCTTGTGTGCATGAAAAGTTTAGGCTTGTTGGAAGACTGAGAATTGACTTAATTGAATCATACAGTATAATACCTGAGGGGTCTTGACAAGGTGGATGTGGAGAGGAAGTTTCATTTTATGAAGAACCTAGAACTAAAAAAAACTTTTAAAACCTTTAAAAGAAGCTTTAAAAAAAAACTAGGAGTTACTGTTGAAAGAAAACATTGTCATCTACAGTATTTAAAAGGAAGGTTTTTTTTTGCAAGATGGTAATTTCTGGAACTCTGCTCAACCAATGTTAATGGTAGAATGTTTGAATGTTGTTTAGGCTAACTTTCATAACTATTTGATAAGAAAAAGGGTAAATGGTTACTGTGAGTGAATGAAAATGCAGAACTGAGGTCACTGTCAGATCAGCCATGATGAAACAGGCTTGAAGGATAGAGGGAGAGGGAGTTCTGGGAAATAAAGATGGCTATTTGAACAAAGCCTAGGGTAGTCTCAAAACACAAAGTCAGCCCAGATTAAAGTACATATGTAGCTGCAGAATACAATACTCCCAGAAAATCTCTGTCAGGAAGAGAAAACAATAGATAAAAAAAGCTAAAATCATACTGGGTCCTTGTTGACTATAATGATAGCAATGGTTATTACGACAGCCAAAATATGTCATGAAATATTCTTGGCAAGCAGGACCAAGAAGAATCCCAAGGTATTTTATCCTTATATTAAGAAAGAGAGGATAACTAAGGAGAGGATAGTTCCACTCAAAGATAAAGGAGGGATTTTCTGCTTGGAACCAGATACAAAGTACTAATTGAACATTTTGCATCGGTACTGACTGAAAAGGAGGATTGGGATGATAGTGAAAACAGAGTAGGCATGCACTTATACCAGGACATTTAAAGATCAAGGAGACAGAAGTGTTGGATCTTCTGGGAAGCATCAAAGTGGATAAGCACCCAGGGCCTGATGGAATATTTCCTAGAATATTGAAGGACACAAGTAAGATTACCAGGATTTTGATCCTTGAGTCCTCACTAGCAACAGGTGAGGTTACAGTGGACTGGAGAGCAGGAAATGTTGGGCCTTTATTCAAGATAAGAAATAGAGATAATTCAGTTAACTGTAGGCCAGTGAGGCTCACTTCAGTGGTAGGGAAGCTATAGGAGACAGGACTGAGAGATAGGATTTGTACACATTTAGAGAGGCATGGCTTGCTTAGGGTCAGTCAGCATGGCTTTACAGGGCAGGTCATGCCTTACAAACTTGATTGAGTTATTTGAGGAGGTTATAAAGGAGGGTGATGAGTGTTATCTGCATGGACTTCAGTAACAACATGGAATGTTGAACATAGAACAGTACAGCACCAAAACAGGCCCTTTGGCCCACAATGCTGTGCTGAACCAGCTAAAAAGTAAATAAAAAAACTCTCAAAAACAAATCTCTCCTATCTACGCAATGTTCATATCCCTCTATCCCTCTCACATTCATGTGCTTAAAAGCCTCTAAAGTATTTGTCTCTGCCACCTTACCAGGAAGTGCATTCCAGATATCCACCTCTCTCTGAGTAAAAAACTTATCGCTCACATCTCCTTTGAATATAGCCCCTCTCATCCTCAATGCACGCTCTCTGGTATTGTACATTTCTACCTTGTCCCTGTCTACTCTATCTATGCCTTTCATAATCTTATAAACATCTATCAGATCTTCCCTCAGCCTCTCCTGCTCCAAAGAAAACAATGCTCTCATGATAGCACATGCCCTCTAATCCAGGCAGCATCTTGGTGAGCCTCTTCCGCACCCTCTCCAAAGCCTCAGCATCCTTCCTATAATGGAGCAAACAGAACTGTATGCAATACTCTGGATTTGGCCTAGCTAGAGCTTTATAAAGTTGCAACAGAACCTCTTTTGAACTCAAAGGAATTTGATAAGTTGATTCGGAAAATAACGATGCATGGTGTCCAGAGTGAATTGCAAGTTTGAACTCAGAACTGGCTTATCCACAGAAGACAGAGGGTAGAGGTGGAGGGCTGTTATTCTGGCTGGAAATCCATGACTAGTGGTGTTTCACAAGGATCGATGCTGGGACCTCTGTTGTTTGTAATGTATATCAGTGATTTGGATGAAAATATTGGTTTGGTGGTTTAGCAAGTCTGTAGATGACACTGGGATTGGTGAAGGTGTGGACAATATAATGGACTATCAAAAAATACTGTGGGATATAACAGTTACAGAAATGGGCAGAGAAGTGGCAGATGGACGTTAATCCAGGGAACTATGAGGGGTCTGCACTTTTGGGGGTCAAATGAAAGGAAAAGGTACATAGTTAATGGAAGCTTCCTAAATAGCAGTAAGATATGGAGGGATCTTGGAGTACAGGATCACTGTTCGCCGAACGTGGCTACCAAGTGGATTAGGTATTAAGAATGTGTGTGGAAAGCTTGCCTGAGTATACGAGTGAGGAAATCATGCTTCAGTTACATAACTCTTTAGTCAAACCACGTCTGGAGTATTGCATGCAGTTTTGGTTGCCTCACTATAAGAAAGATTTTGGAGAGGCTGCAGAAGATGCTTACCATGATACTGCATAGATTAGAGGCTATGAGCTATAAGGAGAGGTTGGATAAACTTGGGTTGTTTTCTACAGAGCATCAGAGGATGAAGGGAAACCTGATAAAGATATTTTTAAATTTTGAAAGGCAAAGATAAGATAGACAGTCAGAATCATTTCCCAGGGTAGAAATGCCAAACATCAAAGGACATGCTTGTAAGATTAGATGGGGGAAGTTTAAAGACAGTGTGAGGGGCAAGTTCAGCAGGGATGCCTGGAGTAGGTTACCAGGGTAGTTGTGAAAGCAGGTAGTTTAGTGGCATTTTGGAGGTTTTTAGATAGACACATGAATATGAAGAAAATAGAGGGATATTGATGGTATACAGCAGAAGGACATTTAGTATAGATTAACATCAGGATCTGCACAAAATTGTGGGCAGAATGGCCTGTCCAGTACTGCAGTGTTCGACGTTCTAATAAAAATAGCATATTCCTGCGCTTAATTCACTTGGTCCCTTCACGAGCTGCATGAGGTATAAAGCAGTTTGAAGTGGTGATCAGCCTGCCGGAACAGACCTGTTCGTGGATCATGGGATAAAATGATCAATTGCTCAGTTTCTTCAGCAGTATAGCACAGCTGTGAACTGCTGGCGTGAATTATAAAGACGCTAATGGGAGAAAGGTTATGTTCTGAATTGAAATGGAAAGAAAGGAACATGTGTAATTTTGAATATAATGGGAAAACATTTCTTTCTAGCATTAATGCATATTCAGTTTTCTCACGAAGTTAAAGGAGACCATTCAGCTCATGAAGATTTTTCCAATTTTCAGAGAGCAATCCTACCAATCCCTCTACCCTTCTTTCGACACCATAATTTATTTGCTCCAACATGCCCATCATCTCCACCTTGAATTCTCCTACCACCTACCTACATTTGGGGTAATTTATCCACTATCCAGCACATCTCTGAGATGCTGGAGGATACTAGAGTATGTGAGGTAAATAAGGAGGGAGGAGAAGATGGCGGCGCGACGCAGCGCGCGCGGCCGTTCCGAATTTATATTGATATGTGTTAACTAGGGGGCTGTGCAGAATCCGGATTTGATGGAGACAGCTGTGAGAAGCGCAGAGGAACATCTGGAGAAACTTCTGAAATGCCTGCTTCGCTGCTGCTGCTACTGTGCGATTGAGAATCTCCGGAGACGAAGGCCCCAAATCTTCGGCTTTGCCTATCGCCTGTCGCCGGGGCCGGGGTCGAAGCGCTCGGCAGAGATGGTGCTCGGTGCTCGGTGTCGAAGAGGTGGGTCGGAGGCTCGGAGGCTCGGAGTTTTTTGGACGGACTCGGAGTTGGACTGTGGTCAGATGCTTCCAGTATGTTGCACCGGCAAGTTTGCGGCGCTGGAGGTTTACCATCTGCATGAGATGATGGGACTTCCAAGAGACTTTGAGACTTTTACTGTGCCCATTGTCTGTTCTTATCAAATTACGGTATTACTTTGCACTGTTGTAACTATATGTTATAATTATGTGGTTTTTGTTAGTTTTTAAGTCAGTCTGTCATATGTTTTTGTGATATCATTCTGGAAAAACATTTTATCATTTCTTAATGCATGCATTACTAAATGACAATAAAAGGGGACTGTGTGTCCTCATAATCATAAATCCATGTGATCATGGGGAGAAAGCTCAAAGTCCACATCACATTGATGTCAGGATTGAACCGATGTTGCTGGAGCTGTGAGTCACCTGTGTTATCTTATTGTCAGTGTGTAATTATACTGTTCCTTTTGCTGTTTTTTTCTTCCAGTTGTTACCAAGTTCAAGCTGAAGCTTAATCACCATTTAACCACACATTCATACAGCATTACTCTGGGGAAAAGATGAAAAACACAGTTCCAACTGCAGACACCACACAGCATATAGCACATAAAGCACACAGTGTTACGATAGCAAAAAAGCATACAGTAAAAAAATATATATAGCCCAAGTCCATGCGTGGCATGTCCTATAGATTGATGGTGCATGGCATGGTGCCCTGGCCCAGCTTGTCTTCTACTCAGTGAACACTGATGGGTAGCTCGGAGAGTAGGGGCCAGCCCTTCAAACCAGTATGGACTCCAACAAGTCCACAGAGGACTTGACCTCTCCCACACTGCCTCGGTGTTTCCTTTCCTTGGCAGCTGCAGCAGGAGACACTGCGGCAGCAGGCAACAGGTGACACTGATGCGCGGGGCAACCAAAGCTACCAAAGCCCCTGACATCGGTCTCCCCATTGAACCAGTGAACCTGACTTGCAGTATTCTACAGTACCAATGTCCACCAGCGTCTTGTAGCCACAATAATGACATCCAAAATGATCATTTGCATCGTTTGTTGGACCACGCGTCACCTCCGCACAACAATAGCGCGCAACAAGTCCAGGCAACAACACAGTAACGGTATGCAGATCCATCACTATCCAACAGCTCGCTTCTGAGGTATACCTGCAGTACTCGACGTTCTTAATGTCCAGCAGTGTCCTGCGATTAAAAAAAGATGTAAAGGCTGAACAATTACACCCGTAGTTGGACCCGAAGAGGATTCTGTGACTGTGCACGGCGACATTTTCATTATACCAGAACCTCTGTATATTGCAAACATATACTTTTGTAATACTAGCTGGACATGTTAACCAGCATCTGTGTGGGCAGAGGAATTGTTGATATCTCAGGTTGAAACTGTGCTTTAAGACCTACCTGAGTAACGATTGACCCAAAACCTTGACAATTCATATCTCTCCACAGATGCTGCTCAGCCCATTAAATTTCTCTAGCAGATTCTTCGTTGCCGCAGATTCCAGCATCTGTTGTCTCTGTTATGTACCCTGGAATATTTTCCTACTTTTAAAGCAACTTACAAATGCAAGGTGTTTTTGCTGAAATCATTCTAACTTGCTGCAATAAATCTAGTTACCATATAACCTCAACCTCTAGAATTACATCAGTCATTAATACAAGTTATAAGTGTCTCCCCAAGTGGGTGAAAATTAAATCAAGTGTTAGTTACTTTACTCTATGCTAATGTATGTGATTGCACACAACCATTGTGGGAAGCACTAGTGACTGGGTAAGTGAAATGGAAAGCGAAAGGGCAAGAGAGAGAATTGCCCATTAAAACCAATTCAGTGTCAAGTGATGCACTGTACAAATGCAGGAGTATGAATTGGGAGGAGAGGAGAATCAGAACAATCCATTTAACTGAAATTTATGGGCTTGAGCAGCAGAATTTGTATGCATTATTCCCAAACATAAAGCTACATTGAAAAGATTGAAAGCTCTCCAATGATATAGTATTAGACTTTCCTCAGCAGCAACCTATTTAAAGCCAATAGATACAACGCTTTGGCATTTAGACTACATAATGAAAACAAATGAAGCCTATTCACAATGCTGGAATTCATTACAATTAACAGTGAATGAAGTGGAGTTTTGTCAGTGCTTGAGGGTGATGTAGTGAAGCAAATTATTGGAAGTTTTTCAGCTGCCAATGAGACCTATATATTTTTATTTGCCATTTAGACCTGATTTACAGATTGCATTTAATTTATTATAAATGAGGAATTATTCCAACCTAGGTATCTTGCTGCATTGCTTTATGCAGAAAGGTTTCAACTAAAGTGAGAAACTGTATCAATTTAGATTCATTTATTTCCTAAAAAAAAGGAATGGCAAATTTGGTAAATTTTTATTTGCATATAATCAGATTGAGGTTCGCCATGATCTGTTTTAGGGCTAGTGGAAGGATCCATCATATGCAAGCCTACCTGTGCAGGAAATACACTGTATATAAGGACTTGTCTGCAGTCTGAACTGCTGTAAATGAACATTGACTGGAATGATGTTTGTAATCAAGGGCTCAGAGGTACATAAATTGTTTCTACCAGTGACAGAGAGGTGCACCAGGGTATAGTGTGAATATTATTGGTATATATGGGTGGAAGGGTGGAGATAACATCTCTACCAAAAGAAGCACGAGGCACTCCTTCCCTCCGCTAGCCTGCAGTTCACCCTTGGGCAAGATGTAGCACCTGCTTAGCCTCCCCCCTCTGATCAGGGTCATGTGAAGTTATGGGAGCAGGTGGTGGATGGTCGTATGAGCAGCTGGTGCATATCACAAGTCCTGGTTATGTGACCACTGACAGCAGGCAAGACAATCTCTGAAAAGTATTAATAACGGCTGGGGTCACCAATTATGTAATGACACTGCCCAGAAGAACGCAATGGAACCACTTCTGTAGAAAAATTTGCCAAGAACAATCATGGTCATGAGACCATGATGGCCTATGTCATATGACGCAGCACATAATGACGGTGATGATTGGTATACTGTATAGTGTTTATCGGAACAGGAAGATCATACAAAATAATTACCGGCTAAGTTTAAATTATAGTCAAAATTAAGGCTCTCAAAAAAACTTAGTCGACGCCACTTTCAAACGGTAGCTCAACTTGTCCACCATGTATCTCCATCTGCTCTTGTATACTTGATGCAAAATGATCTGAGATGGTACATCCTGAATGAACAATGAACCATTTCCTTCACTTTAGATTATAAATTCCGATTCCACGTCAATCTCAGTCAAACAAGATTTTTTTGGATCATGCCAGGTTTATTCAAGTTGTCATCTGTAGCATATGATATTGAGTCAATTGTCCAAGGTATTACAACATTACATGGCAACGTTGAGCCAATTGATAAGAGCTAAGTTTTATTGTTCTACATTGCAGATCTGTTAAATTTGGCTGGAGCTGTTTTCTTCTGGTCTAATGATTATGGTGCTTCTTTAAATGAGTTACAGTAGATAGAGTCATACTCTGGATTCAAGACTTGGCTGGCGAAGTCAAAATACTGACCCATCCCCACAAAAAGAAACTCGTTGCTGATCATTACTCAAAATACATGTATAATACATAATATAGTACATAACATACCTCATTCCAGCAATGTCATTAGACACACATTTATTGCTAAGCTCATTACAGCTAAAATGAATACAGAATAAGTGTAAATCAATGCAAACAGTTTAAGTACAAGGAAAGTCCTGAAACATAATTTATTAGTACAAGCACAAGAAAGTCTACAGATGCTGGAAATCTAAAGCAACACACACAGAAGGCTGGAGGAACTCAGCAGGTCAGGTGGCATCTATATTAAACAATCGATGCTTCAGGCCAAGACCCTTATTCAGGACTCAAGAAGGGTCCTGAAGAAGGGTGTCGGCCTGAAACGTCAAGTGTTTACTCTTTTCCATAGATGCTGCCTGACCTGCTGAGTTCTTCCAGCATTCTGTGTGTGTTGCTCATAATATGTTAGTTCATTCAGTAAGGATTAAACTTAGCCCTTCACATCAGAGCTTTGACAAATGAGATATAACAACTTAAGCAACACACATAAAAAATGCTGGTGAACGCAGCAGGCCAGGCAACATCTATAGGAAGAGGTACAGTCGATGTTTCGGGCCAAGATCCTTTGTCAGGACTAACTGAAGGAAGAGTTAGTAAGACATTTGAAAGTGGGAGGGGAGGGGGAGATCCAAAATGATAGGAGAAGACAGGAGGGGGAGGGATGGAGCCAAGAGCTGGACAGGTGATTGGCAAAAGGGATACGAGGCTGGTGAAGGGAGAGGATCATTTGCACGGGAGGCCTTGGGAGAAAGAAAGGGGGACAGGGGAAGCCCAGAGGATGGGCAAGGAGTATAGTGAGAGGGACAGAGGGAGAAAAAGGAGAGAGAGAGAAAGAATGTGTGTATATAAATAACGGATGGGGTACGAGGGGGAGGTGGGGCATTAACGGAAGTTAGAGAAGTCAATGTTCATGCCATCAGGTTGGAGGCTACCCAGATGGAATATAAGGTGTTGTTCCTCCAACCTGAGTGTGGCTTCATCTTGACAGTAGAGGAGGCCGTGGATAGACATATCAGAATGGGAATGGGACGTGGAATTAAAATGTGTGGCCACTGGAAGATCCTGGTTTCTCTGGCGGACAGAGCATAGGTGTTCAGCGAAATGGTCTCCCAGTCAGCATCAGGTCTCACCAATATATAGAAGGCAGCATTGGGAGCACCGGACGCAGTATATCACCCCAGCCGACTCACAGGTGAAGTGTCACCACACCTGGAAGGACTGTTTGGGGCCCTGAGTGGTGGTGAGGGAGGAAATGTAAGGGCATGTGTGGCACTTGTTCCACTTACAAGAATAAGTGCCAGGAGGGAGTTCGGTGGGAAGGGATGCGGGGGGGAAACGAATGGACAAGGGTGTCACGTAGGGAGCGATCCCTGCGGAAAGCAGAGAGAGGAGGGAAAGATTTGCTTAGTGGTGGGATCCCATTGGAGGTGGCGGAAGTTACGGAGAATTATATGTTGGACCCGGAGGCTGGTGGGGTGGTAGGTGAGGACCAGGGGAACCCTATTCCTAGTGGGGTGGCAGGAGGATGGAGTGAGAGCAGATGTGCGTAAAATGGGAGAGATGCATTTAAGAGCAGAGTTGATGGTGGAGGAAGGGAAGCCCCTTTCTTTAAAAAAGGAGGACATCTCCCTCGTCCTAGAATGAAAACCCTCATCCTGAGAGCAGATGCGGCCGAGACAGAGGAATTGCAAGAAGGGGGTGGAACTTTTGCAAGAGACAGGGTGGGAAGAGGAATAGTCGAGATAGCTGTGAGAGTCTGTAGGCTTATAGTAGACATCAGTAGATAAGCAGTCTCCAGAGATAGAGACAGAAAGATCAGGAAAGGGGAGGGAGGTGTCGGAAATGGACCAGGTAAACTTGAGAGCAGGGTGAAAGTTGGAGGCAAAGTTAATGAAGTCAACGAGCTCAGCATGCATGCAGGAAGCAGCGCCAATGCAGTCGTCGATGTAGCGAAGGAAAAGTGGGGGACAGATACCAGTATAGGCTTGAAACATGGATTGTTCCACTAAGCCAACAAAAAAGGCAGGCATAGCTAGGACCCATAACAACTTAAAGACAGAGGAAGCTCTCAGTTGTTCATGTGACATATGCTAATACAAAAAATAACATTCAACGGAATAGAGAAAAATAGAGCATGTCTATTTTAAAAATCCACTCCCCCCATATCAGGAAATGTTTTCTGTTTCATCTGGAAATTCTGAGATTATTTGAAGGCTGCAATCACAACAATCTCTTCAACCTGCAATTTGGATGCACCACCATTATTATGCAAGAATGTGTGCTGTATCATGGGATTGGTTGATGAAGAAGTTAGAGATTTGCATGTCTTACATTCAGGCTTTTAACTTGCTTACAATTCCTGGATTTTTAATTTGCACACAGACTGTACTTGACTTTTGGACCATAATACACAGGAAATGCCAGACTCACTGCTATCTGTGGTGTTTGGTAAATACAGGCCGTTAGAATCGTTGTGATAACACAGTGTCACTGATTAATAGTAGGTGTTGCAATCTATTTATTTCTAACATTTGGATATACTGTGTGACTGTTTTAAAAAAAAAGATCTATTAACAGCTAACTTCACTTTGTAGCACTTCAGGCAGAAGTGAAGAGCAAGATCTATTCATTCAGCACAATGTTTCAAATGCAGGTCAAAGAAAGATCTATTTTGAAAAGAGATATTTTATCGTCTCAGTTGGGTGCCATGGGATAAATAGCATAGCCTAATGTTTCCAAACATTCTTTCATTTAAAACAACATAAATACATAAATAGGAATAATATATTTGAGAAGCAGTCAGCAGATTATAACAAAAATGAGCCTCAGACTTAGGTGATTTTCTTTGCATTTTGAAAATAAAATATCACTGGTTTTGTCATTGTTGTCATGGTTATGAGTGAGAGGATCACTGTAATTGGTCAGATATCCAGCATATTGGTAATTGCAAGGTTGCTAAGGAATGCCTGTTGTTCACCGCAAGATGCTCTGTAGCACACAGCTATAAGGCAAGTAGTCTGTGCAGTTTAAACATTCAGCACTTTTTGCTGTGCAGTGATAGGTTATAAAGGAATTCCATGAGTTTTACTGCCTACTTGAATGAAGTGATCCATGATATACTGTAGAGTAAATTAACCATAGAAGCTGTTTTTCTAAAGTTGCCCCCTTCCATTTACATAGATCATTTATCTTGTTAGGTTACTTAGTCAGGTTGCAAGGGATGGTTGGGGTTAAACAGGTCAGATCCTTGGGTTTGAGTTTTGCTAAGGTATTGGCCCTCTTTCAGATTCGTATTTAAGTATGGATCGTTGGAATAATGAAATTTCTAGTTGTATTCCACTCAAAAAAAAACTTACAATTTAAGAGATAAATATGATACATTTTTGAATATTTGGTGTCCATATTTACAAAAGATAGGATGGCATATTTAGTTACTCCGATGATAAAGATGTTGGTCCCTTGAGGAAAGTAATAAATAAATATACTAAATTTATTTTGATTCCCATGGAACATGTGGAAACTTTCCAATATCCAGGCAGTTCTTCTTTCTTCTTTCTTTTTTTTTCTTTTTTTTCAGGTAGGGGTATATGTCGGGGGGAAGGGTTAAGGGGAGGGGGGAGGGTAGATATTATCATTCTATATAATCATTTCGAAAACTCAATAAAAATTATATTAAAAAAAAGTATTGGCCCTCTTTGATATTTTCCAAAGTTACTGTCGAAGTATCTCAGTTATCCATCAATATGGCCTGCAGTAGAGTAGTTAGATTCCTAAATTGCTACCTTACAGAGCAGCAGAGACTCCTTAACTTACACTTCATCTGAGAATGCCTGCATTCATGATCTATTGTTACCACCTGGCCTTCCAGCCAACTGCACCTGATTGCTATAGCTTGAAATTTGATCTGCCGCCAGGCTCCCTGGAGCTGGACATCCACGAAGCTGGCTACTACCATCTTTAAGGCACTTCACCATAACTGCAGTGTGTTCACTGCTACTTTATTCTCTAACAGGCCTTGTCAGTTCCTGTTTACTCTTTACTCTTGGTCCCATACACGTTCTGAGTCTCACCTTCGTATGAGCAGCAAAGCATGTTTCATAGAATATGGAACATTACACCACGGTACAGGCCTTTTTAGTTCATGTTGTTCCGACTTTTCAACCTTCTCTAATAACAACCTAACACTTCCCTGCCACATAGTCTCTATTTTTCTATCATCCATGTAAGAGTTTCTTAAATGTCCCTAATGTATCTACCTCTATCACCACCCCCGACAGGACATTCAACACACCCATCACTCTCTGTGTAAAGAACTTATCTCTGACATCCCCCTATACTTTCCTCCAATCACCTTAAAATTATGCCCTCTTTGTATTTGCCATTTCCACCCTGGGAAACAGTCTCTGGCTATTCACTCGATCTATGTCTCTTATCACCTGTATCAAGTCACCTCTTATCCTCCTTTGCTCCAAAGAAAAAAGCTCTAGTTTGCGCAACCTATCTTCATATTTCATGCTCTCTAGTCCAGACAGCATCTTGGTAATCTCCTCTGCACACTCTCTAAAGCTTCCACATCCTTTCTACAGCATAATGAGGTGACCAGAAGTGAACACAATATTCCAAGTGTAGTCTAACCAGGGTTTTATAGAGCTGGAATATTACAGCTCTTGACCTCAATCCTTCGACTAACAAAGGCCAACACCTTCTTAATAATCCTATCAACGTGCATGACAACTTTGGGAATCTATGAACATGGACTCCAAGATCCCTCACTTACTCCACAAGCCAAGAATCTTGCCATTAATACTGTATTTGACCTTCCAAAATTAATCATTTCCTTTTTTGGTTGAGTATTATTTGCTCTTTCTGGTCAAGGTTGTGCCAAGCTGTGGTCTCTGTTGAGGTCATGGCTCAGACTTAGCTACTCTTAAGGTTCATAGGGATGGTTTTGGGAACAGAGAGTGGAGTGGAGTTAGGGGTCAGGTTAGGGATAACAGCAGGGATGTGGGGGTGGTGGATTAGAGATTAGGCCAGAGTCTAGGCCTCTGCTTTGCATTTTGTGTTCAAAGGCCAGTGATATAAACATGAGACAAAGGACTGATGCCAGGCTAACAGAGCAGCAAAAATGAGGGCTGATGCCCCCACCCCAGTGTCAACATGTTAATATGGGATCAGAATTCCATGCAAGCAGGAAGCATGAGGGCTGGTGACCCTCCTAGGTATGGGAGTTGACAAGGCTGAGATTTGAAGCCCCCAGTTTTCAGGATCCCGTCATCGGTGATTCTGGAGTTTGAGGCTTGGAATTTGGGGTCCTTACTCATTGTCATTAGCAAGTTCTGGGGTCGAGACTGAAGATCAAATTCTGAAGGTTGATTGGAAGTCCCAAAGTTGAGGCCAAAGCCCTGGGTCTGTGGGACTGCGAGTCCAGTGGGGAAGTCAAAGGCCCAATGTCTGTGAGCCCATGAGTCCACTGGAGAATGGAAGGTGTGTGTGTGTGTGTGTGTGTGTGTGTGTGTGTGTGTGTGTGTGTGTGTGTGTGTGTGTGTGTGTGTGTGTGTGTGTTATGTTGGCACTAGAATGTGTGGTGATGTATGGGGGCTGCCCCTAACAAATTGGAAGGTTGTGTTGGTTGTAAGTAGAAATGATGCAATTCACTGCATGTTTCAATGTACATATGATAAATAAATGAAGCAAGATCTGAATCTGCTTGTTCAGAAATATTATCATCATAATTTAGAATCCACCTTTGGTTTGACCTTCAAAAGGAAACACCTTCTGATTGAATTTCATTGAGTCTGTATTCTTGGTTTAGTGTAATTTGCTTAAATCAGCATGTTAATTTTTAATTCATAATCTACACACACAACAGAGATAGGTTATTTGCTCTGGGCAGCTGGCCAGTTATCAACACAAAATTCAATGCACATGCAACTCCCCAAAAGGTGTTGGAGCTCATTTCAGAAAGTAATTTGTGGAGAAATACCCTCGTGAGATTTTGTAGTGCATATTACTGGCTGAATGATGCTGTATCATTCAAGTAAGGAACCTTACAAATATAACAAAAGTCTATGTATTTCAGAATCCTTGCTTTACCACATTCCTTCCTTGTATCTTTTTTTCCCAATTTGTCTCCATACTCAGGAGACTTTGGCTTTGGCGCCATGGTAACGCCAACGCGGTTAGCGCAACGCTATTACAGCTTGGGGCGTCGGAGTTTGAAGTTCAATCCCGGTGTCCTCTGTAAGGAATTTGTATGTCCATACAGTGGAATGCGTGGCCTTCCCTGGGTGCTCCAGTTTCCTCCCACACCAAGTAGGTTAATTGGTTATTGTCTTGTGATGGGGTTACGGTTAAATTGGGGTTGTCGAGGTTTGCTGGGCCATGTTGTATCTCTAAATAAATAAATAAGTAGAACATAGATATCTTCAACTCTTTTGCTACCAAGTGTAACATTTGATTCTTCCAACCAGAAGCTTATGAGCTCATCTTCCACTCCATCATCCTGTGCACAATGCCTAAGGTCACACTCCACTATGGTGCTGATGGAGGGCAGTACTGCTTGAAATGACATCAGTGACCTACTTCTGCTCCTATTTTCTTGTGTACTTATTTGTTTATGTTAAACTAGAGTATATCCTCAGGTAGACATAAACAATTCCACTGCATCATTGTAGAAGAGGAAAGAGTTCTTCCTTATTGTCTTTTTCATATTCTGCATCTTTCTAGTTGTAAATCAATGTTGTTCTGTCTAAATGGCAGGCACATTTCCTGCATTATAACAGTGACTACATTTGACAACAAGAGGACTTGTTTTGGCCCAAAATGTCGACTGTACTCTTTTCCATAGATGCTGCCTGGATGCTGTACTCTTTTCCATAGATGCTGAGTTCCTCCTGCATCTTGTGTGTTTTTGTTGGGCACGTGTCCAAGTGGTTAGGGCGTTCGTCTAGTGATCTGAAGGTCACTAGTTCGAGCCTCATCTGTGGCAGCGTGTTTGTGTCCTTGAGCAAGGCACTAAACCACACATTGCTCTGGTGTCTGTGCGAGGAGTGGCGCCCCACACAGACTTCCAATCTGCACCTTGGAAGGCATGAAAATGCCCGATGCAGGCCTCTCATGGTCTGAGTCAACGTTCCCTCCCTCCTCTTCTTGGATTTCCAGAATTTGCAGATTTTTTTCTTGGTTCTATATTCTATGTTCATTTGTTTCTCCTCTTTGCAGTGATAATGGAAAAAAAACTGCACAATGAAAGCAAGGATCACACTTGCACACCAGCTCATAAACAAGTAGCAGGAGGTGGTATGATAACTCTCTTCAAGCACTACTGAAGAGAATCTCGGCCTTGGCCTGAAACATTGAATGTTTATTAATTTCCATAGATGCTGCCTGACTTGCTGAGTTCCTCTAGCATTTTGTGCTCTTCACACTCTTACTTTTTCAAGCATAAATGAATAATTGTGATAAAGCCTTCAATGCCATAGTGTTTCAACTGGTCGTCTACTTATGACTTAATATTTGTATGAATATTTGTATCCATGAGCCTCCCAAAGCAGTGAACTATGTGAATATATTATGGAAATCTGATAGAATGCCAGATTGCATTGAAGGACCTTTGAATCAAGCTATTTATTCATATAACTAAACAGACCCTGAGAGGTGTGGATAAAGTGGATATGGACAGGTTGTTTCCAATTGTGGGATAGTCAAGGATATAAGGGCACAGTCTCAAAATAGAAGGACGTTCCTTTAGAACAGAGGTACGGAGGAGTTTCTTTAGACAAAGGGCGAGGAATCTGTGGAATTAATTGGCACAGTGCTGTGGAGACTAACTCATTGGTTGTATCTAAAGTGGAGGTTGATAGGTCCTTGATTAGTAAGGACGTCAAAGCTAATGGGAAGAACACAGGAGAATAGGGATGAGAGAGAAAATAAATCAGCCATAATCAAATGGTAGAGCAGACTCAATGGGCCAAATGTCTACTCTTACTCTGTGTCTTGTGGTCTATGGTCTAATCTGTGGAATTAGTTACCACAGAAGGTTATGGGATTCAAGTCATTGGGTGTCAATTTAAGGCAAAGATTGATAGGTTCTTGAATGGTAAGGTGGTTAAGAATTACAGGGAGAAGGCAGAGAAATAGGGTTGAAATTTTAAAAAGAAAGCCATAATTGAATTTTGGAGCAGATTCAATGGCCTAATTTTGCTCCTGCATTTTATGGTCTTTTGCATTGCAAAGGATATTTGAAGCTGAGCAATAAGAAACCTACCAGCTGCGGCAGCATATACATCCAGATAGCCATAGAGTAATGCTGCATGAAAACAGGACTTTTGGCTTATCTGGTCCACGTCAACCACGAGTTTAGTCCTATTTGCCCACATTTGGCCATATCCCTCTAAATCCCTCCAGTCCATGTGCTTATCCAAATATCTTTTAAATCTTTAACGCCATCCCACCACAGCCATTTGATAATGGAGTAATCCTTTAAATTCCACTAACACTGCTACACCCCTGCTACCCTATTTACAGATTTGCTGATCTCAGCAGTCAAGGCAGAGAGATTTGACATGGTTTTGAACCTCCACATTACTAGCTTATTACTCTGGATCTTGACTTTAAAGCAACCACTCTTAAACCCCACCCAAGATTAATGGACATAAATAGATTCTTAACCAAAAGGCAAATATTGGGCTGAATATATATATATTAAAAATGACAAACGATGGAAATCTGAATTGAAAATGGAAAATGCTGAAAACACTCAGCAGATCTGCAGAGAGAGCAAGAGATGACCTGAAATGCTATATGTTTCTCCATCCAGTGTTGCTGTCTTACCTGCTAAGTGACTATCTGAATTGTTACTTACTAAATAGCAGCAGTCCATCTCACTGTAAGTATGCGATGGCATTGACACCATTGTCCAAATCACAGCACATGGAAACAATTTAATACACCATTTGGTTGTTCCCTGGAGAAAAGGAGGCTGGGAGGTACATGAAATTATGAGAGGCATAAATGGGGTAGATTGCCAGAGCCTTTTTCCCATTGCAGGAGTGACTAAAACTAGAGGACACAGTTTCAAGGTGAGAGGGTGGATGTTTAAAAGGAATCTGAATGGTAATTTTTTCATGCAAACAGTAGCTGGTTTCTTGAATGAGCTTCCAGGGGAGGTGGTAGAGGCAGGGACAGTAACAGCATTTCAGGCATCTGGACAGGTAATTAAATGAGTAAGGCATAGGGAATGGAATTAGTTCAGGCAAATTGGATTAGTATAGACAGACATGGTAGCTGGCAAAGACACGGTGGGCTGAAGGAGCTGTTTTAATGGTAAACAACTCTATGACGCAAAATCCGTCACCTGCCTACCTCCCTACATTCTAAGGAAAACAAGCAATGATGTATAAATGCATATTCTCATAACTGGCATCCAAGTGCTGGTGTTAAACCATATTTAATTGATCTTAACTTAATTAATTTACAACCTAACAAATTAACTGTCTTTTTTTGGAATAATTCCTCAAAATATCCATGGTATCTCCGTGTCTGACCAACATGCTATTGCATTTGTTACATTGATAGCTAGGAGGGCCATTTTGTTGAAGTGGAAGGATACACCAGCTCCCACTTTGTCACAATGGTTCTCTCAAGTGATGCTATGTCTTAGTTTGGAGAAAATTAGAAGTCGAACCTTTGAACCTTTATTTAATTTTGAGAAAAGATGGGGTTCATTTGCTCGTTATTATCATTTGAGTTAATTGATAGATTTCCTCCACGATCTAATTGTAAATTTTTGGCATTCTTTTTTCTTGCTGGCGGTTTGATGCTTATCGTTAGAAGCTTTTTGTATGACGCATGGCTCCGGGTTGTACAACTAATGGGTTTTTTTCCCCCCCACTTTTTCTGCTTAGTAGGGTTTTTTTTATTATCACCAAAATTTTTCAGTCCTTAAAATAATGTTTTTTTTCCTTGTGCCATTATAAGTGTTGTTCACTTCGATGTACTCGTGTTATTTTTGAATAATATAATAATAATAGAAAGATTTGAAAAAAAAACTTATCACAAATCATTGGAATACTGCAATCTGTAATAGTGCTCACTGAAGCACGAGCTGTCTCCAGGTCAAAGGATTTCCTTGGATCACTCAACCATCAGGCTTTTAAACCAAAGGAGATATCTTCATTCAACTTCACTTGCCCCATCTCTAGACCGTTCCCACAACCTATGTATTTAATTTTGAAGACTCTTCATCTCATATTAGAAACATAGAAACATAGAAAACCTACAGCACAATACAGGCCCTTCGGCCCACAAAGCTGTGCCGAACATGTCCCTACCTTAGGACTACCTAGACTTTACCCATAGCCCTCTATTTTTCTAAGGTCCATGTAGCCATCCAAAAGGCTCATAAAGGACCCTATCGTTTCCACCTCCACCACTGCTGCCGGCAGCCCATTCCACGCACTCACCACTCCCTGGGTAAAAAACTTACCCCTGACATCTCCTCTGTACCTACTCCCCAGCACCTTAAGACTATGCCCTCTCATGCTAGCCATTTCAGCCTTGGGGAAAAGCCTCTGACTATCCACATAATCAATGCCTCTCATTATCTTGCACACCTCAATCAAGTCACCTTTCATCGTCCGTCGCTCCAAGGAGAAAAGGCCGTGTTCACTCAACCTATTCTCATAAGGCATGCTCCCCAATCCAGGCAACATCCTTGTAAAACTACTCTGCACCCTTTCTATGGTTTCCACGTCCTTCCTGTAGTGAGGTGACTGGAATTGAGCACAGTACTCCAAGTGGGGTCTGACCAGGATCCTATATAGCTGTAACATTACCTCTCGGCTCTTAAACCCAATCCCACGATTGATGAAGGCCAATGCACCGTATGCCTTCTTAACCACAGAGTCAACCTGCTTAGCAGCTTTGAGTGTCCTCTGGACTCGGACCCCAAGATCCCTCTGATCCTCTACACTGCCAAGAGTCTTACCATTAATACTGTATTCTGCCATCATATTTGACCAACCAAAATTAACCACCTCACACTTAGCTGGGTTGATCTCCATCTGCCACTTCTCAGCCCAGTTTTGCATCCTATCAATATCCCGCTGCAACCTCTGACAGCCCTCTACACTATCCACGACACCTCCAACCTTTGTGTCATCAGCAAACTTACTAACCCATCCCTCCACTTCCTCATCCAGATCATTTATAAAAATCACGAAGAGTAAGGGTCCCAGAACAGATCAGGCACACCACTGGTCACGGACCTCCATGCAGAATATGACACATCTATAACCACTCTTTGCCGTCTGTGGGCAAGCCAGTTCTGGATCCACAAAGCAATGTCCCCTTGGATCGCATGCCTCCTTACTTTCTCAATAAGCCTTGCAAGTGGTACCTTATCAAATGCCTTGCTGAAATCATTATACACTACATCTACTGCTCTATCTTAATCAATGTGTTTAGTCATATCCTCAAAAAATTCAATCAGGCTCATAAGGCATGACCTGCCTTTGACAAAGCCACGCTGACTATTCCTAATCATATTATGCCTCTATATTTCTGGATATTCTCGATATTTATTGCTTATTTGTTTATTATCATTATTATTATTATTATTTCTTCTTTCTTTTTGTATTTACACTGTTTATTGTCCTTTGCACACTGGTTGTACGTCCAATATGCTTGCAGAAAAATGAATCTCAGGGTTGTATGTGGTGACAAACATGTACTCTGATAATAAAATTTACTTTGAACTTCTAAACTTTATGAACTATTTTTCCACAAATTTAAATAGCAAGGAAGATTTAGACTGGCAGAAATTTGAGCAAAGTTTAGCCAAGGAACAGAGAATCAATCAGCATTTGGACACTGAAAAAGGCTTGTCTGGAATCCCAATCACACCTCTGCTGTTCTGCCTCAGTAATTTGCCAGCATGCATGTTCCAGAAAAAATGAAAACATCAGCACACCTGTTCATTCTAATTTTACATGAAGACATATCTGAAAGGTAAAGATAAACACAAAAGATTCTGTAGATGCTGGAAATCCAGAGAAACACACACAAAATGCTGGAGGAGCTCAGCAGGTCAGGCAGCATCTATGGAAATGAATGAACAGTCGATGTTTCGGGTTGAGTCTTGATGAATGGCCTCAGTCTGAAATGTCGACAGTTCATTCATTTCCATAGGTGCTGCCTAATCTGCTGAGATCCTCCAGCATTTTGTATGTGTTACTCTGAAAGCTAAAAAGACAGTTTAGGTTTACAAAATGTTTATCTTCTAAGACAGAATGAAGTGCAGATTGAACATCGTACATTCTGCAAGCTGGAGCTCAGAATGCTCATTTCAGAAATACATTATGTTGAAAATGCAACACATTCTTGTTGCTACAACAGCCAGTGACATTTCTCTGGGCAATCATTTTATGAGATAAGCCATCAAATCTGTTCTTATCAGAATATTACACAACATCTTTGCGCAAAACACCTGTTAAAAATTCTTGTTGTGAAAAATAATAGATGTACTTGTTAATGGCAGCAAGCAAAACACATGGTGTGTTAGCAGTCAATATTGCCTGATGGAAAAATATGCTTTTAAAATTATTTTCAAATTATGCTCCTGGGAATAATAGTAGGATCTCTGTTAGCCTTACTCATGTGATTAAAAGAATTTAGGTCTTGCCAAATTTTTGCAGGCAAATTCTTGTTTATTAGATTGAAGAGAGGTTCTTGTCTGTGTTGATATGTAAAATCATAACATGGTTATTTTATACTGCAGTGTAAGTGCAATGGAATAACAGCTCTCCATATTCCCGAGTCATTCATTCTGTTACTGGTAATAAATGCAGTTTGACGGAGAACCCACATATATGTTATAGATTGGCAACAAGAATGAACTAAGTGTGCTGGTGTTCATTGCTCTAGTTTGTGGCACTGGCAACACTGGGGCAGTGGTATCATCATCCCCACATCGGATCTCAGCCCAAAACGTCGACTGGTCGCTCTTTTCCATAGATGCTGCCTGGCCTGCTGAGTTCCTCTAGCATTTTGTGTATGTTGCCTTGGATTTCCAACATCTGCATATTTTTTCTTGTTTGTCATCCCCACATCTACCTGGTCAGACCCTGTAGAATTTCTTTCACATTTTGATGAAATCACCTTTCATTCTTCTAATAACAAGAATATCGGGCCAGACTGCATCATATCCCCACGTGCAACATGACCAGCGTTGCAGGAATGATTATGTTGAGCTTCCCTGTCCTCCCTAAGTGGCAAATATATAATTTGTTAGATAGGAATGCTAACGTGTTAAAAATATTGAAATTACAATCTCACTTGAGCCTGATATAATTACAACAAAACATCTCAACTACTGTAGTGAACAATTCCTGGAGATTTCCTTTTCCACCCAGAGGGTGGTTAGAATATGGAAGGTACTCTCATGGAGTGGTGAAGGGCATCATTTCTCATTCTCTATCACATCCACGGCCTTCATCATTTTGTATACATCTAACAGGTCCCTCTTCAGCTCCCTCCACTCCAAATCCATCCTGTCCAATCTATCCCGATAACTGAAATGTTTCATTCCAGACAACAGTCTGGTAAATCCCATTTACGTCCTTTCCAGAGAAATTATTTCCTTCCAATAGTGATGCCACCAGAATATTCTGCTTGTACATAGTATTGAGATATCCTTGTCACTGACACACTGCCACACAGGTATCAAAAACCAAGGTTGTTCACCAAAACAATTTCACCTGTGTGATTTCTTCATTAGGAATTTTTTTTTAACAGCATAAAGGTACTCAGAGAAAATCAACTTATTATTGAAGGTAGTGAGAGAACTGGGGAACTGGAGTTAAGTAGACTACAATTGTGACACCAGCAATGCAGTTTAAAACATTCAGCTGAAATATTGAAGGCAAAACATTTCATCAATCACAATGATCAGGGAATAGAATAGCAATGGTTGCCTCTGACCATATCAATCAAGTAATATTGCTGAGCAAAGATTGGTTCAGAAAGTTGAAGATAATTGTAGAGAGGTTTTCAGCGTGGATTGATTAAGATCATACTCTGACATACAATAGTGAAACTATGTAAAAGTGTTTAAAGATAAAAAAAATATTACAGGTGGTAATGCCCATACTGTACCGAGCTCAGAGTAAGACCAATGTGTTGTATCCTATCCCATATATGTTGAAGAACTAGGTAGAGAAAGAGTTACACAAATTAGAAAAAAAAATAAATTCTGGTAAAGACAAGACAGAGTCACATGAACACCATTCAATTAGGAGTATGACAGACAGGGGATAGTTAAGCCAGTTTTAGGGAGTTATTTATCTTGGATAAGCACTCTAAAATTGTTGCAAAAGTGTCCAGCCTATCAGACTGGTTCCAGGAGATGACAGAGAGTATGGATGAATGTGGAGTGTAGAATACTCCACATTCTACCTGGAGTAGCTACTGAACTAGGATGATGTCTCTACTATCTTAGAAGTGCTTTGCTCTCCTGTGCCAAATGCTGGCAATACTAATGAAACACAACTGAAGTTACTGCCACAACCACTATTCTGATAACTCTAAGTCCAGGTGGGTTGCCGGTGAGAAAGCCTATCGTGCTGTTGTCATGAGCAATAGTTGCATTTTAATGTGTGCGGAGGGAGTCTAAATGATGATTTGAGGGGCAAGTTTTTTTTTTATAAAGAGAGATAAATCTGAAACTTTCTAGAAGAATCAGTGGTGGAGTCAAATGCAATCACTGCATTCCAGAGATTTTTAGAGAGGCACTTGAATAGGCAAGGCATAGAAGGATACAGACCTAATTCAGGGAAATGCGATTAATGTAGATTGGCATCGACATAGTGGACAAAAGGCTGATTTCTGTGCTGTACAATCCTATGACTCTAATCAATTTGCTTACTTTGACAGCTTTCTAGAGGTTTGATAAGAGTCCATGTAACCTCTCACCATCTTAAGTGTCAATCTGCTCAACCTTTGCTGCACTCTATTTATCTTTCATTTGATAGGGATGCAAAGACCTGTACACTTTATTGCAGAATCATTCTCAGCAGGTCTTTACGTAATTTGAAAAAAGTGTCTTATTCTCGTATTAAATTCTTCTTTGACATTAATAAACTTTTGTCAGAGCCCCATCTTCTTCTGTAACAAGGGTACAAAACCCTTCTCCTCAGGTGATACTTGTCCATTTTTCAGATAACCTTCATGCGATACTTCAGAGGAGAGATAGACTAATTGTGTGGCATGAGTCTAGGATGCCATGTGTTTAAGCTGCATTGAGTCACTCAGCTTTCATTATTCAGGACACTGGCAATCAGTGTGCCACTGACTGTGGGATCAATGACTGCATGGTGGCAATAATGGTCACCACATGCTAACAGTTTAATGGCTCATAATAGAGGTAGTTTCCATAGAATCTATACAGCAGTACAAAGTGACATCACGACTCATGTAATCTTATACGAGGGGTGATTGATAAGTTCGTGGCCTAAGGTAGAAGGAATCAATTTTAGAAAACCTAGCACATTTATTTTTCATACATTTACACACTTAGTCCAGCGGTCGTGGAGCATTCGGATCCCTTCTTTGTAGAAATTGGCGTTTTGGACCTCCAGAAGTGGTCCACAGCAGGGGTGATTGATAAGTCTGTGGCCTAAGGTAGAAGGAGATGAGTTATTAACTTCAAACTTTCTGCATTTTCACTCAAAGAGTTGAACTGCACGTGCATGTAACGAGAGCTGTATAACTCATCTCCATCTACCTTAGTCCACAAACTTATCAATTCCCCCTACTGTGGACCACTTCTACAAAGAAGGGATCCGTATGCTCCACGACCGCTGGATTAAGTGTGTACATGTAGGAGGGGACTATGTTGAAAAATAAATGTGCTAAGTTAAAAAATAAATTGACTCCTTCGACTTTAGGCCACAAACTTATGAATCAGCCCTCGTATGTAGAGGCCAGTGATCTGAAGTGAACTTGAAATTGTGAGGATCATCTCCAATTAATGATTATACTGATAGATGCCAAGCTTCAGAAAGTTTATTGTATGAGTATTTTTTAACTTTAAGGTCTCATTTGAAGCATAGCAGAAGGAGAAAGAGGAATATTTTGCTTGAAGCAGAAGTTCTGTGTGAGTATTAGGATCTAAATGTCAAATATGAATTTAAGTCTGTGATTGAATAGACTGATAAACCAAATAGGTTTCATTGTTAGAGATTTTACTTCAATTTCAAATGAAACCAAGAGGGTACTGACTGGTTTCTTTTGATCAAGTGAAATGGTGAACGTATGCAGCTGCAGCCTATTGAATCAAGAGAAGATTTTTAAAGCCCTTTTGACCTAATCAGTGTTCCTGTTTGTGTTCTGATTCCAAATATCCATTTGTATACTTAACTGCAAGTGTTCTTAAGTGGAATATTTGATGAGCACTGCAAAGTTCATAAATGGGAAGAGCTGCTTGCCATGAAGGCACTTAGCCTCCAAGATCAATTTGCAATGCAATGGCTGTTAGCCTTGAGAAGTGAAGGCACTGTGTAAAATGAGGAATAGCATTCATTTATTTTTGCAAGGCTGATTAATGATGACAATTGGACTTCTTCAGTTGTGAGAAAGCTATTGTTACCCATATAAGAATCATAAAGGCACAGAGAATTTTGGTACAGAACAAGGCTATTTGGCCCATTACTTCTGTGCCAGTTGAAATAAAATTACCTCTCTTAATCTCATCCTTTCGAACTTGTAACTCTGCAGGCCTTAACATTTCAAGTGCACAGCCAGGTCATACTTAAATGTTTTGAGGGTTTCTGCCTTATCCACACTTTCAGGCAGTGAATCCAGACATTTACTGCACTTAAGATGAAAAAGTATTTCCTCCTTTTTCCTCTAATCTTTCTGCCAATTAGTTTTAATTGTCTTTTTCATCAAGAAAGGGACCTTTCTGCTTACACTTTCACAGAACCGGAATTTTACGGTGCTCAATTGCCTCCAATCAGCCTTAGTAGTTCTAAAGCAGCCATTATGCACTGCTCAAAAAAGATGATTTTCTAATCCTGATAACCTATATCCTTACATATCCCTACCCATTCCCAACCCACTCTTGTGTAACCAAGTCTTTTCCATGCACAAGCAGTAGCATATACATGAGTGAAAACACTAGTACATTCTGCAGATCAAGCATAACCTCCTTTTTATTTCTTCTGTGGTTCAACAGTCTCTTTTTATCCATTTTATTGACCTGTTCCACAACTTTTCATGCACAGACGTGCTTTCCAAGTTTCCTGTGTTCCTACACACCACTCAGCACCAAACCACACATTGTAAACTTTGCTTTGTTGTGCTTTCCTAACTGTCTTATCTCAAGCTTGTCTCTATTAAATCTAATTTTTATGCAAAACTAATCAGATCATCTACTGGCATGACTTCTTTCCATCCAGCTTCCTCTCAGGCAGGAGGTCCCAACCTTCTTTTATGCAATGCATGAATACCATTAAGCAGGGGTTCCATGGACCCAAGGTTGGGAACCACTGATCTAAGGACATATTCCATTCACCCAGTTCCATCATCTTCCAGCTCTACACTTGAAACAATCGGGTAACCAAAACATTCTTTCCCAATAAAGCAACAGTTTACTTCCACTTCCAATCAAGTATACAGTATTCAATACTCAAAACCTGAACACCACAAAAGAGAAGAAACCAACTCCCAATTGACAGGTTGCTTTGCATAAACTTCCAGTTGTCTGTCAATATCATTTCGATAAGTTTGATGGTGGAAAAATAGCAACAGTGACTTTGAAAATCGCACCCATAAATGAACAACTAAATTTACCAACTGGTGCTAAGACACCCAAAAGTATGTTCACAGTTATTTGAGTCTGTTAATGTGATTTTCAACAATAAAACTCTTTTTATTGGCTTTGGGCAAATAAATTACTAGTCACAAATGTTCTGGCAACACAATTTATAGCTCAAAAGAAGCAGATGTATTCACACAGAGGAAAAAGTTTATCTTGGGCTAAAAGTGGGTGCAAATCAATGTTCCCTCTAATTTTTTTTTGCAGTTGCCCAAACCAACCGTCGCTCTGAGCAGAAAATTTTGACATGGCCTGAAAACTGCGTGGCATGAATTTTTTTTGTATTATGTGTACTATGAATATTTAGAATGAACATTGAAAACTCACATACTTTCGATTTTATTTATTAATTGAAGGGTGTAATGAAATACAGTGCAGCGAAGAAAATCTTTCATGTTCTGTAAACTTTTTCTCATCTCTCTTTATTACAACTCTATTTTCTATAAACTCTGTCCAGATTAATTTCATATCCAGATGAAAGATACGCCTTAATCCTCATTAGATCATCCAAATGTTCCACTTCTGGTCTGTTTCTGGATTTACATTTGATTGAATTCATAAGAGTGAATCAATGTTCGCGGTCAGCACTAGAAACTTGAAATGTTTCAACGATGTCAACAAGAGTTGGCAGTTCTTCCATCTTCATTTCTAAGCACATAGTTCAACTTATCACTGAATGCCTTAATTGAACCAGTTTTAACTTTCTCAGGAATAACAAATTTGAAGTCACAGTATTGCTGCGAATTTTTTGAGGCAGTGCTTTTGTCATGGTTCGTAATAGTAGCTGAGTATCTTTTTGTCTATCGCACAACATTCTCTTGTCCAGATTCAAAACTGGTTGCATTTGCATAGCAACAAGGTCAAAAGCTTGCCATTCTCCTAACTCATTGTCAGGAAATCTATTATCCAAGTGATTACACCCAAGTTGAATGAATCAAATAACAGGGGCAGTACCGATTCAGAGATAATAGATGCTAGAAGATCTCGGACTTGGTCAATTCCTGTTGCGTGACAACAAAGGATATGTGCATGGGAACATTTCAGTTACTGCATGGCCACACACCTGTGCAGCTTAGAGGGAATAGTGGTGCAAATGGTTTCCAATCAGTGGCGGAAAAGTTGGACAGAATTCATAATAGCAAAGAATCCTAAATACAGTTGCTGAAGAAAGAGGAACTATATCTATGGCCCCTACTTTTGTCTTTCTGTTTATACTATTTAGGCCTCTTACAGTTTTATTCAACACACCTCAGTTAAGTTCTCACTTAGCCACCTCTGTTCCAAAAAAAAATGCCTATCCAAATTTTCCTCCAGTCTAAGATTAACCCATTATTACAACATCTTCATACTTGTTCTTTGGTCCCTCTAGTACAATCTCTGACCTGAACTGTGTTCTAGTTGTGGTCCGCCTTGTAAACCATTCTAGCATTATTATCCTCTTCTTTATTCTAACAAAATAATTCATCTCATCAGCTTTCATTGCCACCTTTTTTAAACTATCCTGCTACCTTTATGTATCCATAGACATCCACTGCACTACCTAGTTGTTCCAGTACTCTACTGATGTACAGTATGTTTTTAACAGGGCAGAAAATAGATTTTGGAAGATATTTTAATTTTAGTTTGTGAACTGTTACAAAAAAAATGAGCATGAATATGCCAGTACCAAACTTGGAATTAATTCCAAGTGTACTCATCTGCTGTTGAGAATTAGATTTGACCTTGAGTTTGAATAATGGCTGTGTGTGGCAGTGAAATTGCTATCTTATCAGTTCCTGCTGCCAACAATTGGACCAAGGTTAAAACTACTGGGATTATACAGACAGACATGTACAGAATCTTTCCCTATGTTAAATGTTTAATTATAGCAATGGCTACCTTGGACTAGTGACACAAAACTTGTGACTGATATCATCACAGCATGGAATTTACTGTAGAGATTTATTGCAAATTCAAAAGTTAAAAATCCCATGGCAGAAACCTAATAGGGATATCTAAAGAAGAACCAGTAGTACCCTCCCAAGCCTCCTCCATCATTCAATAGAGTCTTAGCTTTTCTTCAGCCTCAAATCTACATTGTCATCCCATCTTCATATTCTCAGATTCATTTAGTGTCTAAAATCCTATCAACCTCAGCCTTAAGAATATTCAATGACTAAGTCATTTCATCACAGTCCTGAATAATTAATCCCCTATTGTGCGACAATGCACAATTGTTTTAAACTCTCCAACCTAATTGTATTTTGTTGCATACATTTCTGCTTGCCTCATTATATGAAGGATGTGGAAGCTTTAAAGAAAGTGCAGGGAAGATTTACCAAGGTTAACCAGGATGCTGCCTAGATTGCAGAGTATGTCTTATGTGGAAAGTTTAAGCAAGTTAACATTTTTCTCTTTGGAGTGAAGAAGGATGAGAAGTGACTTGATGAAGGTGTATAAGATGATAAGAGGTATTGATAGAACGGACAACCAAAACCCTTATCCAAGGGCAGAAATGGCTAATATGAAAGGGCATAATTTTGAGGTAATTGGAAGAAAGCATAGGGGGGATGTCAGAGTTAGTTTTTTCACACAGAGTAGTGGGTGCGTGGAATGCACTGACAGCGGTGGTAGTAGAGGCAGGTGGATTCGGGATATTTATGACAATCTTAGGTAGGCACATTGTAGAAAAACTGAGGTATTGAGGCCAAGATCTTGAAGCTTATTGATTAGTTTTGAGGGAATGATGGTATTGAATGCTGAGCTGTAGTTGATAAAGAGCATCCTGATGTGTGCAGCTTTGCTATCCAGATATTCCAAGCTTGAGTGAAGAGTTAATGAGATGGCAATTGCTGTGGACAAGTTGCTTTGGCAGGCAAGTTGGAGCGGATCCAGGTAATTTCTCAGACAGGAGTTGATATGTTTCATCACCAACCTCTCAAAACGCTTCGTCACTGTGGATGGACGTGCTACTGGACAATAATCATTGAGGCAGATTACTGTGTTCTTCTTAGGCACCGGTATAATTGAAGCCTGCTTGAAGCAGGTGGGTACCTCAGACTGCTGAAGCGAAAGGTTAAAAATATCAGTAAACACTCCAGCCAGATGATGAGTGCAGGCCTTTAGTGCTTGTCCAGGTACCCCATCTGAGCCGAGTGTTTTTTGGTGATTCACCCTCCTGAAGACTGTTCGCGTATCGGCCTCAGAGACTAAAGCCACTGGATCATTGGGGGCTGTGGGAATTCGAGATGGTTTCTCCATGTAACTGTCTCAGAGACATGTTTCATTGAGATGTTTATTTTATATGTTTTTAAAATAATGTTTGATTAAAATTTTTGTGCTTTTTATGTAAGGTTTTATTTAATGTAGAGTGTAACGGGTCACATGACCAGATTGTAACAGTCACATGACCAGAGTTTAATAAGAGCAGGACAGTGGCATTATGGGTCAGAACCAACATGGAAGCAGAGAAAGACATATGGCCCGAAAATAATCTTATTCTGTATGTGGTCCAATAGGCGCACATGATAATTGTTTTTATTTGTTTTATATTGTGTATAATGTTGTTAATGTGCCTTTACATGGACAGTGTGATACATTTTCAGTGATTTCATTTGACTTCAGCACACTTCTGTTGTACTAACGTGTTTTGGGCCTGTTTATCGCCGGACACTAGCTTGAGAGACTTTAAAAGACTGAGAGATGTACGCTTCAAACCTTTTATGCCTTTTATTTTCTTGTAGTTTTCACGGTGTCTGCTGAAGAAAGATAGAGAGATAAAAATAAATCTTCAAGGACATCTGTATGATGCGTGGCCATTATTTCATTGGACCAAGTGTAGTTACAGTGAAAACGTGTGCACCAACATGGCCGAGAGTTCAAAGATAGAACATAGAATATAGAACAGTACAGCACAGTACAGGCCCTTCGGCCCACAATGTTGTGCCGACCCTCAAACCCCGCCTCCCATATAACCCCCCACCTTAAATTCCTCCATATACCTGTCTAGTAGTCTCTTAAACTTCACGAGTGTATCTGCCTCCACCACTGACTCAGGCAGTGCATTCCACGCACCAAACACTCTCTGAGTAAAAAACCTTCCTCTATTATCCCCCTTGAACTTCCCACCCCTTACCTTAAAGCCATGTCCCCTTGTATTGAGCAGTGGTGCCCTGCGGAAGAGGTGCTGGCTATCCACTGTATCTATTCCTCTTAATATCTTGTACACCTCTATCATGTCTCCTCTTACCCTCCTTCTCACCAAAGAGTAAAGCCCTAGCTCCCTTAATCTCTGATCATAATCCATACTCTCTAAACCAGGCAGCATCCTGGTAAATCTCCTCTGTACCCTTTCCAATGCTTCCACATCCTTCCGATGAAGCGCCACGTGTCCGGGAAGAAGAAAGGAGGAAGCACGATCGCTGGGGCAGAGTGTGGCTGGAGAAGTCGTTGGAGAAAAGGCTTGTCAATTCACTGGAGAAAACGGGAGTGTTGGCTCCTGACACCGTCGGGTTGAGAATACTGCAATTTCACCAAGAGAGAGCAACGTTTACCAGCGTAGGCTACAGCTTTGCAGATATCCCCTCTACAGGCTTCAGAGTGCAGTGTCTGTTTCATTCCCTTGCTGTCTTCAGGCAGGAAAGTGCAGCTCTGCAGACAGCGTCAGGTTTGACTGTGCTACCTTTGCAACCTTATGGACATTCATAGAATTTGAAAAATACTTCTTAAAATACTGGTTTATTGATGAGAAAAGTAATTGATTTATCATTATATCCTAATTGTTGTTCCTGCTTTACTAGTGGCATTGTTACGAATGTTCTAATGGTGTTTTTGATCGGAGAGTTCAAACGCATAATCAAAAGCAGTTTTGGGAGGTTTATTGAGTAGACAGTTGCCAAATATTAGTACTTGGACTGCACTGACAATTACATAGTTGCAAAAGGTTATATGCATATTCAGCAATAACTTGGTGATAGATACAGTGTTTTTTCTAAAACATGTTCAAAGCCACTTCAAGGAAAGTCAAATCCAGGAAATATTCACAGGAAAGAAAGTTAACCCCAAAAATGCTGGAGCTTAAGCAACAAGAGGCTTCTCAGAGGGAGAGTAAATTCATCAAGCTATATGAAAGCTGGAAAGAACAAGTTAGAGCTACACGTACCAAACTTAAGGATGAGTGCTCTGACTGAGACTTATGTGACATGATGATGCTGTTGAAGGGCTGGAGGCACAAGTGAGAGATGTGTATGAAAATATACGATCTCAATTGGCACCTTCTACTGAGATTAGAAGAAAGATGGATTCCTGCACAGCGGTAACAGCAGATTTAATGGGGCTAATGAAAGTACGTATGAGTGAAGTGGGGCAAGACGAATTTGATGCTAAGGCAGAAAATGCAAGACTTTGTATGGTGCTCGACAGAAAGTATGTCCAGTCGATATTTGGGACTACAATCTCCAAATCCACTGTTCACAGCCACCATTCAAGCTGTTTATCAGAACAGCAAAGCATTACAGTAAAAAGAGCAGAGTCTGCTGCACAGTTTGCTGCAAAGCAGGCCGAAATGGAGATGGAGGAGGCTATCGCTGTACAAAGGCAAGAACTTAAAAGACTGGAAAATCAGAGAGATATTCAAGTAGTAGCTGCAAAGCTCAAGACTTACTCTGAAGCTGACTCAGGTGAGGCCTTGGAGGAAAGTAGAACAGCAAGCAGTGAGCCGGCTAATTGTCCTCCAATAGCTTATAAAGAAATTAAAGGGGAACAAACATGTAAGAACAATAACAATGAACAAACAAACAGTACTAACAATGAAGCATCGTTAGTACAAGCCTTACATGACATAATGGTTCTCACCAGACTCCCTACACCCGAGGCCTCAGTCTTCTCGGGGGACCCACTTAGGTTCTGAGAGTGGAGCACAAGTTTTAAGGCTTTGATAGAACGGTGTTGCACAAACACAGCTGACAGGTTGTTCTACCTACGAAAATACATCAGTGGTGAGGCAGGATCCGTATTGGAAGGAAGCTTCTACAGAAAGGTTGATGAAGCCTACAACCAGGCATGGGAGGCTTTGAATGCTCGGTATGGCCACCCCTTAGTAATCCAGCGCACATTTAGAGAAAAAACTGAATAACTGGCCAAAGGTTGGCTCAAAGGAGTCAGTTAAACTGAGACAATTCAGTGATTTTCTGACAGCCTGTAGCAATGTCATGCCCATATATCAAAGGGCTTCAGGTGTTAAATGACTGTGAAGAGAATCAAAAGATACTCCAAAAACTCCCTGACTAGGTGACTTCTCGCTGGAATTGTCGTGTCACAAAGCAGTTGTGACAAACGGAGGAATTCCCTGATTTCAGGGAGCTTGTTGATTTTGTGGCACAAGAAGCAGAAATCGCATGCAATCCTGTAACATCCTTGCATGCCTTGAAGCCTACTGAAGAAAAGCCATCCAGAGACATGAAGTGCACAAAGGCTAACGTGTTCATTACAAACGTGAAACTGTGGGACAAATCAAGCACAGTGGTGGAAACATACAGTGCCGTGGAGAACAGCTCAAAGGATTCAAACGGATGCAAGAAGGTAAACACTTCGTTTCCATCTTCAAACCCAGTCACGTGCATGTGCTGTGGGGAAAACCGCTCCATCCACAAGTGCCAGAAGCTTGCCAATAAGCCTGCGGAGGACAAGAAAAGGTTCATATTGAACAATAACCTGTGCTTTGACTGTCTTAGGAGAGGACACTATTCAAAGGATTGTAACAGCAAAGCTACTTGTGGCATATGTAAGAAGCACCATCCAACACTACTTCATGAAGGCCGTCCTTCTGCTGCAGCAGACACATCTTCTCATGTTATGCAAGCGAAAGAAAACACATCTTCCCTTTCTTGTGCATAAACAGAGGCGATGGTGGGGGTACATCCATGATATTGCCTGTATGGATTTCTTCAATCATCATCCCTAAAACAGAGACCTTAGTGTATGCCCTACTGGGTACACAGAGTAGCAACACTCTTGTAGACCAAGAGGTATGTGAGAAGATGGGGGCAGGATTAGAGCCAGTCAAATTAAAGCTTACCACTATGATGGGAAAAGATTCCATTGTTCAGAGTGGAAGAGTTAGTGGGCTTAGGGTTAGAGGGTTTTCCTTGCAAAGTTTCATCAACTTGCCACCTGCCTATACAAGAGATGTCATCCCACTTGAACGTTCCCACATTCCTACCCCTGAAACGGCCAAAAGGTGGAAACATCTGAATAGAATAGCACAGGAAATACCAGAGCTGATGGATTGCGAGGTCGGACTCCTGATAGGCTACGACTGCGGGAGAGCGTTGGCACCATGACAAGTCATCACAGGAGGTGACGATGAGCCGTATGCCATCAAGACGGACCTGGGTTGGAGCATTGTCGGCACTTCACCACGGATCACAAAGTCAACAGAAGTGACAGGCCTGTGCCATCATGTATCTGCCAAGGAACTTCTATCACCAGCCACTGTCATTAGAGCCCTTGAATTAGACTTCAGAGATACAAACCCCGGGGAAAAGAGCATATCACAAGGTGACATACAATTCATGCAATTACTGAATGAAAGAATACACCAGAATGCAGATGGGCACCTGGAAATGCCCCTCCCCTTTAAGATATGCCCTCAACTGCCAGAAAATAAGTGGCTGGCTCCGGTGCGGCTGAAGCACTTGAAAGGGAAACTTGAGAAAAATCCCAAATTCAAGGATGATTATATTAAATTTATGGAAGGTATCTTCAAGGATGGTGACGTGGAGAGATCTGAAGATCAAACCGAAGCAGGAAATGTGTTGTAGATTCCTCACCAAGGAGTCTATCACCCTAGAAAGCCAGGAAAAAATAGGGCTGTGTTCAACTACTCTGCTAAGTATGATGGCACAGCTCTGAATGATCACTACTAGCTGGCCCTGATCTCACAAATGGGCTGACAGGAGTGCTCTGCAGATTCCGTAAACACCCAGTTGCAGTCATCTGTGATGTAGAAAAAATGTTCCACAGGTTCCATGTAAGCCAAGAGGACAGAGATTACTTATGGTTCCTGTAGTGGGAAAATGGCGATACAAATCTAGAGCCAAAAGAATATCGTGTGAAGGTCCATCTTTTTGGAGAAGCATCCTTTCCTGGCTGCGCAAACGATGGAATGAAGTATCTTGCAGGCCAAAATGAAAAGGAGTATCCAGCAGCAGCCAACTTCATCAGAAAAAAATGTCTATGTCGATGATGGCCTCATCAGTGTAGAATCTGTGGACACAGCCATCAAACTAGTGAGAGAAGTGCAAAATGTGTGCGCAAAAGGGAGATTACCCCTCCACAAGTTCATCTCCAACACCAGAGAAGTCTTGGAGTCAATTCCGGGTGGTGAACGAGCTAGTGGAGCTCAGAATGTGGATCTCAGTTATGATGAACTCCCAGTCCAGACCGTGTTGGGAGTAAAGTGGAGTGTGATCAGTGACACCTTCTCCTTTAAAGTTGCCCTTGATGAGAAACCAGCAACACGGCGGGGAAACCTCTCGACTGTAGCCTCTGTGTTTGACCCATTTGGCTTCCTAGCTCCCTTCCTCCTTCTAGGAAAGAAAGTATTACAGGAAATGTGCCAAAGGGGCATTGGATGGGACGAACCACTGCCTGGAGTATTAAAGCCACGATGGGAGAGCTGGCTGAATGATCTAAAGAATCTGCAAAAAATCCAGATTCCAAGATGCTTTGCTCCTGAAAACCTAGAGAAGGTCCAGAGAATTGAACTGCATCACTTTTCGGATGCAAGTAGCCATGGGTACAGTCAGTGCTCATATATCCGAGCACTGAGTGAAGACAAAGGGCATTGCTCCTTAGTCATAGGTAACGCAAGGGTTGCACCCACGAGATTTGTAACCATACCAAAGCTGGAGTTAACGGCTGCAGTGGTCTCCTCAGCAGTCAGCAGTATGCTAAAGGAGGAGCTGGAGCTCAAAATTGACCAAGAGTATTTTTGGACAGATTCCCAGGTAGTCTTAGACTACATTAATAATGAAGCCCGAAGGTTTCACGTTTTCGTTGCAAATCGAGTCCAAGGAATCAGAGAAGCAACTGATCCAGCACAGTGGTATTATATCGACACTGATCAAAATCCGGCGAATCACGCGTCCAGAGGCCTCAAGGTGGCAGAGCTGATGGGTACAAATTGGCTCACTGAACTCAAGTTTCTGTGGGAAACAGAGATTGTCACATCAATGTTAACTCCAGAGCTTCTGGTAGGTGATCCTGAAGTCAAAATGACACAAGTACTACAAACAAAAGTGGTAAAAGAGGACAATTTCTTGGAGAGACTTTAACGGTTCTCAAAATGGCACACAGCATTGAATGTGGTTGCCCGGATCCAGCAACTAGCAAAAAGAGCCAAAATAGCAAACCCATAAATGTCGAAGACAGAAGAAAAGCAGTCTTGTGCTTGTAAAATTGGCACAAAGGGATGCCTTCAAAGAGGAAATGTGAATACTGAGTCATGACAAACTGCCACACAGCCATCCACTGTTCCAACTTGACCCAGTATTGCAAGATGGTGTTCTCAGGGTGGGAGGGCGATTAAAGAAGGCTTCTTTACCTCTTGACTTGAAGCATCCTGTAATCCTACCAAGAGATGGTGTGGTCACACATCTGATCCTAGATTACTGCCATGGAAAAACTCAGCACCAAGGCAGAGGACAAACCCTTAATGAACTGAGAGCAAATGATTACTGGGTTGTTGGTGGCAGCAAAGTTGCGGCGAACTACATCAAACAATGTGTTACGTGTAGGAAAGCTCGCAGGCCAACGGAAACACAGAAGATGGTGGATCTTCCTGCTAACCGTGTTGATCCCTCGCCACCATTCTCATACTGTGGGATGGATTGTTTTGGACCATTTCACACTAAGCAAGGTTGTAAAGAGTACAAGAGGTACGGTCTCATATTCACCTGTCTGTCCTCGAGGGCAATTCACATAGAAATGTTGGAAGATCTAACAACTGATGCCATCATAAATGCTTTATGATGTTTTATAGCTATCCGTGGAGCTGTAAGACAAATCAGATTGGATCAAGGGACAAACTTTGTTGGGGTGAAAAATGAACTTATAAAAGCCTTAAAGGAAGTGGACAAAGACAGATTGACGGCTTACCAAGCCGAAAGACAATGTGACTTCACCATAAACGTACCTGATGCCAGTCACATGGGAGGTTTTTGTGAACGGCAGATCAGGACAGCTAGGAGCGTCCTAAGCTCAGTCCTCTTACAGAGCGCTGGAAGATTAGATGATGCTTCTTTGAGAACCTTCTTTTAGGAGGCCATGTCAATTATAAACAGCTGCCCACTCACCATTGACAGCATCAATGATCCCAAAGGCCTAAAGCCACTTACTCCAAATCAGTTACTTACCATGAAAACCTCTGTCCCGCTGCCTCCACCAGGAAAATTTATGGCAGAAGATCTGTATGCCAGGAAAAGGTGGTGCAGAGTGCAATATCTGACAGAGCAATTCTGGAGTAGATGGAAGAAGGAATAGCTTGCAAACATCACCCTCAGACAGCGCTGGCACTCTTCAAGACGAAATGTGAAGATTGGAGATATTGTCATTGTAAAAGAGGAAAGGATTCCTCGCAGTGAATGGAGACTTGGAAGAGTGCTTGATGTTTGTGAAGATGAAGATGGACTGGTGCGAAGAGCCACAATACAATTAGGAAATAAAAAGCTGGGAAAAGAAGGTCAACAACCATCCATTCTTGAATGTCTTATTCATAAGTTAGTTGTACTTGTAGAAAACAACTAAAATGTGCCAACAGAATTAATTTCTAAACACCTACCTTTGTGGAGAGTTTAAAGTATCAGTCTTGATCTCACAGTTTGTTACAAATACCAATTATTTGGTTCTGGAAATTACAAGATTTATTCAAATATTTGCATAAAGGTTATCATAAATCATAGTAATTTGGTGGGAGTGTAACTGTCTCAGAGAGATGTTTCATTGAGATGTTTATTTTATATGTTTTTAAAATAATGTTTGATTAAAAATTTTGTGCTTTTTATGTAAGGTTTTATTTAATGTGGAGTGTAATGGGTCACATGACCAGGTTTAATAAGAGCAGGACTGTGGCATTATGGGTCAGAACCAACATGGAAGTGGAGAAAGAAATATGGCCCTAAAATAACCTTGTTCAGCATGTGGTCCAAAAGGTGCACATGGTAATTGTTGTTATTTGTTTTATATTGTGTATAATGTTGTTAATGTGCCTTTACATGGACAGTGTGATACATTTTCAGTGATTTCATTTGACTTCAGCACACTTCTGTTGTACTAACGTGTTTTGGGCCTGTTTATCGCCGGACACTAGCTTGAGAGACTTTAAAAGACTGAGAGATGTATGCTTTAAACCTTTTATGCCTTTTATTTTCTTGTAGTTTTCACGGTGTCTGCTGAAGAAAGAGAGAGATTAAAAAAAATCTTCAAGGACATCTATGATGTGTGGCCATTATTTCATTGGACCAGTGTAGTTACACTTCATGTTTTGATGGTCAAAGCAAGCATAGAAGGTATTGAGCTCATCTGGAAGCAAAGTCCTGTTGTCATCAATGTTGCTTGATTTTACTTCAGAAGATATGACTGCATTCAAGTCCAGCCACAACTATTGAGCGTCCTTCATCGGTTCAAATTTAGTGTGGAATTGCCACCTTGCCTGTGAGATGGCTTTCTGGAGATTGTACCTGGACCTCTTGTAACTTCCTTGGTCACCAGACTTGATAAGCATTTCATGACTAATATTAAAATTCTTGCCTCTTAGAATATTTAATGTTGCAATTGATCACGTTAGTTTTTCTTCATAGATCAGCACCTCATTCCTGGAATCAGTTTAATGGATCTGTATTATACTACCCCAGAGAATGAAATGGGATCAGTACTAAAGAATGAGATTTTTTTTTTCCCAAAGCCCCATACAATCCTAGCAAGATTTCTTTCTTCCAGTGCCCCCATAACAAAGGGCCAATCCAGTTTTTGCCTTTCCATTTGCCTTCTATATTTGTGTTTCATGAACTAATGCAGTAAGATATACCTACACAATAGCATTTAATGGTTTCTGCCTGTTTAGGTATTGGTCTGGAACTTACTGGTCAGTATCGTCAGGTTTGAGCTTTCAGAGCATGTGATTTGCATGAGAAAATCTCTAAAACTCTGCTACTGGATTTTGCACCAAATCCAGAAATGAAATCCAAAGTTATTTGAAATTCACTGGCATTTATAATAGCAAATATACTGACAGATCTTGCTGATTGGTGTGGCCTATTATCAGAATGGAAATGTTGCGACTGAAAGAAAAGAATAACATACATTACAATTGTTTTTTTTACTTGTACTTGCTGCAATTAATTTAAGTAGTGGATTCTGGTTAATTGGGATATTGGCAGCTGCTTATTTGAGCCAACGTTTAAAGAACAAAAACTAATTGAGAAAATAGCTGGGATTTCCTTTGTTTCTTTGGGACACTATGCCTCTTAATTGTGAGCTGAAGGGCCTTTTCCTGTGCTGTATATTTTCTGTTCTAAGGTAAATATTGATAGGATTTGCTTTACATAGAATTGCCTCCAAGTCTGCTCCACCAATGGTCAACATCGGCTGATTCCCCGCTCTGCCTCCTCGATTCTGCCTATACACACCATGCCTCAACCATCCTGCACCTTCAAGACTTCAGTTTACTCTACAAAAATGCCAGGTCATACAGGCGGTTCAAAAGCTCAACTCCAACAGGGAAGTTACAGGCAGTGATTGCATCTGAGATAAAGTGTGATTAATACAGTAATTTTTAGTTTTATTTTAGTTTGCTGCCAGCAGGTTGTCACTGTGCTTCACCATCACCAACTTAATCCGGAAGTGCAACAAACATATAACATTACAGACAGCTTGCAAAAATCCCAAGGTAATTTTCCTGAGACTGAGGATATCCCCAATTTTGATTATGAGAGATGTATGGCAGTTGTCTGAGCTTATATTATTGGTTTCCAGAGATGATAAATATATTCCAAGTCTGAAGACTGGCTTGAAGATGACAGACTTGAACAGGAACTTTAGTTAGTACATTTCCAAAGAGTTTCAACTCAAAATTGTAACCAGAAGCTCATAAAAAAAATCACACAAATAGCAAAATGTTTCCATGTTTGTAAAATCAGAAATGATTAAAAGAAGCAGAGAAACATATATGACTAAAGAGGTGGTAGCAAAACCTTTCTCTCTCGAATTCCTCAGGGAGGCACCAGCTAAATGACATTTGGCAAGTCCAAAGTCCGTGGAGGCTAATTTTCCAAGGTCGTCCTCACACCCAGTTAGGAAATCTTGGATCAAACCCAAGTTGGAAACTAAGTGTTGACTGATCGTCTTCGATTCCTTCTAGGGTTAATACCTGCAAGAACATTCCTGGCAGTCTGAGTGTGGTTTTACATTCAATTAGCTGAAATGCAATTTAAAGTTTTAATTTGATTTTCACAAACCAGGTTATTTGATAAACAGGATTTAGAAAATTCTCATACTGACCACCCAGTAGTCTGTTTATAGAGGCTGTGCATCTTGCTGTAAATCAGTAACCACCAGGAATGGAGGCTGCATTTTTAATAGAATCACATTTTTTTAAGATAGAAAAGCATCTTTGAAAATCAAAGCAGAAAACCTGTAAGAGCTGTAAATCTGAAACAAATTCTGAAGATACTGGAAACATTTAACAGGTCAGTATCCACTGTGGAAGAGAAATAGAGTTTGTTTCAGGCTGAAGACCTTTTGTGAGAGGTGGTAAAGATAGAAAGCATGTTGGTTTTAAGTTGCAGAAAGGATGGAGGAGTGAGGGCCGTTGGAAATGGCCGATGGCAGATTAGTTTATTGCCATATACCCCAGTGTGCAGTGAAATTCCTTGCTTGCATGAAGCTCATTAAGTAATCACTATGCACAGTAATAATAAATACAGTGATGAGTGCAAAGCAGCAGGACGGTGCAAGAACTGTAGTGCAAAAATTGTGCTGAAGTGACAATAATGAAATTACTATGAGATGTAGAATTAGGAGCCTGAGAACATGGCAGCACCATCAGGTAGGGGAAGTGGAAGAGGTGATTGGTTCAGAAGTCTGATAGGAATAGGGAAGAAGATGTCATTAAGCCTGGTCATCTGGGCTATCGAGTTCCTTTATTTTCACCCAGAAGTCTGGAGAAAGAAACAGGATGGCTAAGGTGGCAGGCACCCTTGATGATGCCTCCTGATGCAATGCACAGTGAAGAAGGAAATGATGAGCATGTGATAAACTGAGCAATATTTGCCACTCTCTTCAGGTTCCATTGATCTAGAGCAGAGCAATTGCCATACCAGAATGAGGTGCGACCTGTATGAAAACTTTCTGTAACGGATCTATAGAAGCTTACGACACCACACTCCCCATTGCCACTACTTTATCATTTCCTGTCAGAATCATCTTGTGTGCAGACACTCCTGCATCTAGCATCATTTTATGTACATACAACCAGTCTATGTATATGTAGCCCCCTGGTAAGCCTCAACTCCCTTTCGTCTAGGGGGAGCAGCCTTCGGCCCCGCCAAACTGGGTAATCAAGTTTGTGTGGATGCTGTGTGATGTACCCCACCCCACCAAATAACAGACAATACATCATATGCGATTAAATGATTACACTTTATACATCTTACTGCAACTATGTAATTAATAAAGATAAAATATAAAAGGAAAATTAAAGGCACCAAACTTATCAAAATTCAACCACTTTGTGCACAACCATTGAAGCTCAATTAACGGAGTCTTCTTTCCACCATTCGATCCCCTCCGAGCCCCTCGACCCACCACCTGGGATCAACCATGGTGGTTGACCAAGTGCTCCACATGAGTCTGTCTTTGTCTCCTCTCCTCGCCGAAGATCCTGGGCTTTGGTCTCCCGCTGGGGGTCCGTCCCGCCACCCAGCTTACAGCATTGCGTCTCCTCTCTCTGCCCCCATCCACCTCCTGCTCCCAAAGCCCGCGAAAAACAATAGCTTACAGACACACAAGAAAGAATAGCATCTATCCCAATTGGTTCGTTCCTACTCTTATCAATAATATAACCCAAACAAAGTTCGAAAGAGAAGCACTTTCTCAGCAGTTAACATAACAAAGAAGCCATTGTATTCTAACATAACGAAGAAGCTGTTTTCATTAGCCTTAGCAGCAACATAAAAGAAGAAACCCCTTACATATATAAGCTATGTATTTATATTTATTGTATTGTGCTCTTTATGCTCATTGTGATTTTATGCTGCATCGGATCTGGAGTAACAACCATTTCTTTCTCCATTACACTTGTGAATGACAATAAACGAGCTTGAATCTTGAAACTTGTTTGAGAGAATCTTCTTGGATAAGCCAAATTCTCTCAGCTGCCTAAGAAGATACATACACTGCTGTACTTTCTTGATCACTTCATCAGTGTGAAGGTACCAGGTGGGGTTACTGGGGATATGGTTGACAACGAACTTGAAGTTGTCAACCATCTCTACAGCAGATTCCTGGATGAGAACAAGACTGTGACATTAAGAGCTGGATTGTTCTGACACCATGCTTGCAACTTTGATCTCTTTCCAGTATTCTTTCCTGTGGAATGATTTGTTTTAAATTTCAAAAATGAACTTTATTTATCATAAATGTATATACAAAAGGATAAACATAGTGCAATATATTTTACATTCTGATTGTGGGATGAATAGTGCAAAGGGACACCTCTGATGGTGTATGGCTGTGCAGATGATGTTATTTGGTTAATATGTTAATAAGAATGATTAGAGAGAGAATACAAACAAAGGAATATAAAGTCTGTGAAGTGAAATGCTGTGGCAAATTCTCACCAGGTCAGGCCGTGCAAGTGGAAAAAAAAACTGAGTATTATGGATGATACTTATTTATTTATTGAGATAAGTGGGGAAATGGGCTTTCCAGTCCTTTGAGCTGCGCCACCCAACAATCCCCTGATTTAATCCTAGCCTAGTCACGGGACAATATACAATGACCAATTAACCTACTAACCAGTCTGTCTTTGGACTGTGGGAGGAAACTGGAGCACCTGGAGGAAATCCATGTGGTCATGGTGAGAATGTACAAACTCCTTACAGGTAATGGTGGGAATTGAACCTGTGTCGCTGGTGCTGTAAAGCATTGTGCTAACCACTACACTGCTGTGCCACTCTGTGCAAAATGAAGTCGAGTTCATGCTTCAGAATGCAGATCCAAAATGGTAACTTTACCTCATTTCCCACAGATGCTGGCTGACCTGTGCTCTCAGAATTTTCAGTTTTTATTTAAGATTTTCAGGATTTGCAGTTTGTCAATTTTTTATCTATTCTCCTGCTCAGATTTTAGTCAAGGAGGAAGGTTTAGAGGGCAAGTGACAGCAATATACCAATGTTATCATATTCCAGGTGTAAAATTTTTGACATGTACTACACTAAAATCACAACCATACTAAACAGGTGTTGATAACTCAGTTATTCATTTATCAATAGTGGATCACCGTCACAAATTTATTGGAGAAATTATATCTCTTATAATTGTGCTTCATGAAAGAGTTTCTACCTGAATATTTCAGCAAGATGATCTCCAACCATTCTCTACACAGCTCTAACATAGTGAGCAACTGTGTAACCCACAGTTTTATACCCTAGGATCTAGACAGGCACTACAGACTCTGTCAAATTAATCAATCAGCCTGCTGATACACAGTTTGCAATAGCAAACCAGTTCTACTTCATTTCTCATGAACACCCAACAACAGGTTCCGAAGTCTCCAGAGGAACAGCTTCCTCAATGAAGTAACTGTCATCATCATCATTAAATTGTGCAGCAGAGAAAGTGTTCCTTGGACCCACCTCCTCCATGTTGATCTTTTGGACCAATCACTAATCTATCTGTATAAAGTCTGTATACTCTGATGCCTTATCTATTCAAGTGCTTGTCCAAATGTCTCTTAAATGTAGTGGTGTACCATCAGCTCTGCCAGTGCATTCTTGATAGCATCTACTCTCTGTGTAAATACAAAGCTTTCCCCTTAAACTCCTTCCTCTCACCTTAAGCCTGTTGGCATTGATGGCCCTATCATGGGAAAAAGATTCTAACTCCCTGCTTAATCTTTGTGCGGTCACAATCGATCAAATGAGGCCATTAATGCACTTGTCCAGCACCATTCCTGCTTAGCCTTAGAGCCTTAGGGCCTTCGAGTGACAATTGGAAGTTATAGCTGAGTTAACACAGTTCAGTATTCCCTTTGACATTTACACACACTATTAGAGTTGAGTGGAGATGAGTCAAGCTTTGATGGTAACTTTTCATGCTTCGTTCCCTCTTTAAAAATAAATCAATAGTTACAAAGCAAAAAGTTTTATGGCCGTACCAGATTCCCTGCAGTGTTCACTTCATGAACTAACCTGGTGACCATGGGAAATACGTGGCCAGGAAAGGCCATTTTATTTCTAGTGAGCCAGGGAAACATCAGTCTGTTTTAACAAGAAGCCCTTCAGCATGCAAGTGAAGCCTGATGCAATGTTCCTTTCAAAACAAGTCATTGTTGTCAAGATATATACCAGCACTAATTGAGGAGAATCATTAATATATAATAATTCTGGGTCAGGAGGTAGCTAATGTTGGTGACTAGGTGACCAGAGCATTTTGAAATCTGAAAAATGCAAGCTTACCTCAAAACATTGCAGGGTTGGTTGTGTGATGACCTTGGAAACACTTAAACAAAAACAGATATCTCTGCATTAATTCAAGCAAATTCATCACCAAACTCCAGACTCTGAGAGTCAATACCTCCCTCTACGATTGGATCCTTGACTTCTGACCAACAGACCACAGTCAGTAAGGACAGACAGCAACACCTCCATCACGATTACTGTTGACACAGGTGCTCCACAAGGTTCCATCCTCAGCCCCCTACTCTACTGCCTGTACACTCAGGACTGCATGGCCAGATGCTGCTCCAAATCCATCTACAAGTTTGCAGACGATACCACTGCAGTGGGACTCATCTCAAATAACGACGAATCAGAGTACAGGAAGAAGGTGGAGAGCCTAGTGACATGGCGTTATGACAGCAACCTTTTCCTCAATGTCAGCAAAACAGAAGAGCTAGTCATTGACTTCAGAAAGGCCCAGCACGCATACTCCTGTCTACATCAACGGCTTCAAGTTGCTGCCTATCCTTACAGATTGTGGTCTGTTGGTCAATATCACCAACAGCCTGACTTGGTCTACTGATGTTAATGACACATCCAAGAAAGCTCACCAATGTCTCTACTTCCTCAGGATGCTAAAGAAATTCAGCATGTTCCCGCCGACTCTTACCAATTTTTATTAATGCACCCTACTATCTGGATGCATAATGGCTTGCTGTGGCAACTGGACTGCACAGGACCACAAGAAACTGAAGAGTTATGAACAGAGCTCAGCACAACAGAGAAAGCAGCCTCCCTTCTATGGACTCTGTACTACTTGCAGTCTCAGTAAAGCTGCCAACATAATCGAAGGCCCTACCCACCCCAGAATTCTCCCCTTTCCCCTCTTCCATCAGGCAGAAGATACAAAAGCCTGAAAACATGTTCCATCAGGCTCAAGAACCGCTTCTATCCCACTGTCATCAGACTCTTGAACGGACCTCTTGTACGATAAGATGGACTCTTGGCCTCATAGTCTACCTCGTTATGATCTTGCACTGTATCTACACTACACTCTTACAGCAGCTTTTACTCTCTATTCTGCAGTAATTTTACCTTGTTCAAGCTCAATGCAGTGTGTAATGTATAAACAGTATGCAAGTCAAGTTTTTCACTGTATCTTAGTAAGTGTGACAAAAATAGAAAACCAAACCATACATTGATGACTACCAAATAAGGTGATAAGTTACCCAAGTTGGTCCTATCCACAAAATAAGGGAGAAATCCAATCTGGCCCATGACTTTTATCATCAACAAAGTGAAGGAAGGAACTATAACCAGTACTTACTCATCAAAAGCCTGGTCACCAATGTTCAGTTTGAGTTTCTCCAGAACCACTCAGTTCCAGATCCAGTCACAAGCATAGCTCAAACATGGACCAAGAAGATGAGGTGTAAGTGACTGCCTTTGATATCTCTGCAAAAGTTCCTCAGGGCAGTATCGTATCATGGGCACCACCATCTTCAGCGGTTTCATCCATGGCGTTCCTCTATCAACAGGTCATAAGTATAGTTGTTTATTGATGATTGATCAATGCACAATTCCATTTGAATCTCCTGAGGATAATTGAGAAGCAGCAAGAAAGTTTTGAGGCACAAGAATAAAACTCATTGTCCAGCAAGGGTCAGTCTAACTTCCTATCCTTGACAATTAATGGCATTTATCATTGGTCTCACAATTCATATCCCAGGATCACCAGGAGCTAGAAAATGGACTTGATCAGCCATATAAAAGCTGCACCCACAAAGACAAGTCAGAGGCTGAGTATCCTGCTGCAAATAATTTACCTCCAGAACTACTAAATCCTTTTCACTATCTGCAAGACTGAAGTTGGAATATTTATTGATTTAATGATACAGCCCTTCTGGCCTTTCGAGCCATGCAGCCCCAACAAATCTTGACAAACCCAATTAACCCTAACCTAATTACAGGACCATTTATAATAACCAATTAACCTACCCGATACGTCTTTGGACTGTGGAAGGAAACTGAAGGGCCTGGAGAAAACCCATGCGTTCCATGGGTAGGACGTACAGAATGGCGCTGGAATTCAACTCTGAATGCTGAAATGTCCTGAGTTGTAATAGCAATGGCAATGCTACCATATTCTCCTGGATGAATGGAGCTCCACAAACTCAGCACGATCAAAGTAGCCTGCTTGATTGGTAACTCATCCACAAGTCGTAACATTTACCAACTCATCCACTGGCACATAATGTGCATTATTTACAACAAGCAATGCAATGTCTTGTATAGGCCACTCCAAGAGTAATTCCCAAATTTGCAACTACTATCACTGAGAAGGTGGTGTATGCACGTGAACACCACCACTGGGAGGATTTACCATTGCACACAATCCTGACTTTGCCATAGTTTGTCACTCCTTCCTTGTCTGGAACTCATTATCCAATAGCATTGTGTGAACACCTTCACCAGACCAACAGTAATGGTTCAAAGAGATGGAATCTCATGGCAAAATAAGGATGGGCAATAAATGCTGCCCTTTTCACTGAAACCTAAATCCTGAAAATTGAATGAATAAAGAAAAGTGAAGGAGACCTATCTTTATCAGGCCAAACAAGCTCCTTCAATAATGATATCTGGATTAAAACCCACGAGTGTGTCTTTTTCTGCTTGACTTTGTGGGTATTGAGTAGTACTTAAAACCAGGCCACATCTGTATTGAATTAACTTCCAAAGCATAGAAACAGGCCTTTCTGTCCACTATGTCTTTTCCAATCATCAATTACCCATCTACATTAACTCTGTTTATCACAATCTAGTTTGTAGCTTTTCAGTCCTTGGCAATTCAAATACTGTAGTTCTAAAATGTTGTGTGAGTATCGGCCTCCACCACCCTCTCAGGCAGTGTGCTTTAGATTGCAACCACCCTCTGTGTAAAAATATTCTCCCTCAGATCCACTCAAAACCTCTTCTCCCCTACTCCCAGCCAACGTTTTCTAATTTTTAATACCTATAGGAAAATAGCTATGCCCCATAAAGTTTTGGTTTATCTTAATATGAATTCCTTTCTCTGCCCTGTTCAATCTCATCCGTTCCCAGGAAAAATCCATTCTCTCTTCATAAGTGAAATGCTCCATCCCAGGCAACATCTTCATGCATCTCCTTACTACCGTCTCCAGTGCAATTATGTCTTTGCTAATCGTGTGGTGATGAAAACTGCACTTAGGATTCCAGCTATTCCTTAAATAAAGCTTTATAAAACTGTAACATAAATTTTGATCTGAACCATTAACCCCTTCATGCCACCAAACTCTTTCTGCAGTGCCTCCAATGCAAGTATATGCCATCCCTTTGTACTTCATGTATGAGGACTCGCAGACCCCTTTATAACAGTGCTTTGTAATTTCACTCCATCACAATAATCTGTTTTCCTACAGTTTCTTTCAAAGTGAATAACCACTCATTTTCTTATACTGGACTTGCCTACTGAACACACTTATGTTCCCTTATCATCTTGATGCCCTCCCCTCAACTCACCTGTTTTTGTGCCATTTACAAGTCTGCCCACAGTGCACTTGACTCCTTCATCTACCTCATTAATACAGATTGTAAATAGTTGAGGCTTCAGTACTGATCCCTGTGGCATCGCACTAGTTACTGATTTCTAATCTGAAATTGATTCTCCTGTCCAGATTCTGTGTCTCCTGGCTCTTATCTGATCCTTTCTCTATGTCAATGCCTCAAAACCCAATGCTTTCATTTTGTGCAGTAACTTTTTGTGTGATACCTAATAAAATACCTTTTGGAAATCCAAATTCATTATATTTTCCTCCTCAAGAACTCTAGCAAATTTGTCAAACATTGTTTCCCTTTCATAAACATATTGATACTGCCTGATTACATTAAGATTTTCTAAATATCTTTATACTTTTTCCTTCATAACAAATTTCACCTTTTTTCCAATGACAGAATCCAGGCTAAATGAAGTATAGATCTGCAGATGCTGGAAATCCAAGCAACACACACAAAATGCTGGAGGAACTCAGCAGGCCAGACAGCATCTATGGAGATGTATAGATTTCTGGTTTTTTTTTTTTTTTTCTCTCTCTCTCTCTCTCTCTCTCTCTCTCTCTCTCTCTCTCTCTCTCTCTCTCTCTCTCTCTCTCTCTCTCTCTCTCTCTCTCTCTCTCTTTCGTTTGCATAGAGGTGTTAACATTTACAAATGGACACCTTTTGTAATTCTTTGATTTGATGAATGTCAGTCAAACAGAAGCAAGAGAACATAGGAAGTGGCTATTTAGTCGCTCGACCATTTCCACCAGTCAATGGCATGGTGGCTGATCTGTGATCTAACTTCATTTTCCTGTCTTTTTAACATATCCATTTTTAACTCTGTTGAAAAATATGTATAAATATCAACTGATCCATCATCAATCACTATTTGGGAAAAGAGTTCCAAATTTTTACACCATTTTGAGTGCAGATGTATGCCCTAGATTTATTTTTGAGATTTTAGGCATTGAGTTTAAGCCTACTCATGTTCATTCATTACAAACTAACACAAATACTTTTCCTCCGTGTCAGTTATTTTCAACATTGAAAATATTAAGTAAATCTCTAGTGACTTCAGAATTCCAGGGAGCATAGTCAGCTTCGTATAATCCATCCTTGAATGTCACCTTTTAAAATTAAGATACTGTATATCGATATTGCCCTTCCATTTTTTTTCCCAAACTGATATACCTACCGCAATACAATAATCTAGATTCACAAAGGGATACAGTATGGTAACTGACCTGTCAATCCCCAAGGTCTGTACTGATCACCGAGCATCTATTCAGATCAACCCTACATTTGTACTTACTGACTGTTATGCCACTGGCATCAAGGGCAGCAATGAAGGTTGTCCATCTCTGGCAGCGTTCAGGGCAACCTTCATCATGTCAGTAGCTTCCTCTTGGTTTCTGCCACTGGCAGTCATGCAGGTACTGGGAGGAAATTCAGGAATACCGTCACAGTCGTGTAGAAGGGTTCTTCATTGCTGTTTCTGCAACAATTTTATTCTACCAGTCAGGGTTGTTAGCCCTGTGCTGAACCCCCGAACCTGGAGGATCGGTGGACCATTCTTAGTCTGTGTCCTACCCTTTGACCTGTTTGCCATGGGTGACCCTACCAAAAGGCGAAGCATAAAGCACTGACTCCAGCCAACATAGCTGTCTGGGTCATTGAGGCAGGCAAGCCTCCAAACCCTACGACAAGGTTGTGGTCCTCTTGGAGGAAACCAGACTATCCAAGGTCAGAGTT